>NC_044302.2:38602852-38913487 GCF_004027225.2 Strigops habroptila | reverse complement strand
GGGAGAGGCTTTGCCAAAATATACTCCCTCAAAGCTGGCTGCTTACTGTAATCACACATCATTTATTGAATATGAAAGACAGTCTGATACAGGCAGGGTGCAATGACCTTGCAATTTATTTCACTTTTCTTGTCACAGACAAGACACAGCTGGGTCAGTTTGAGGTTCTTATCTGCTCTCTGACCAATATATGCTTTTTCCCCTGCCTAACATTAGGTTTCTTTACACAGACCAATTAGGAGAAATTCCTCTTCAGACGTTAGCAGTTCAGATACAGTGCAGGTCTTTACACTGACCTGGCTAAACTACTCACTGCCAAATCTGTCCAGAGCACTGTCCAGTATCTCAGCGGTCTCCAGATTCTGTAGAGGCACTGCCTCACTGACCTTGCCCATGCTTGACCAGAATGGAAGGGGAGACCATCAGGACTCCTCCCACAGCCGTTCCAAATAGCACTTGTCCTTGCACGGTGCACCCTGACACTTAGCAGCTTGGACTGCCAGAAAAACAGTGCGGAGTTTTTTTCAGATACCATTTTGGGACATCTTAGGGTATCGCTCTGAGTCTCCCACTCCTGGAATGTACAGCCCTTATTAAATACATCCGTGAAATTCCAGACATCAGACGGTTTTCTTGAATTTCAACAGGTTAATTTCTGCTGTGGCAAACAACATTACCACATAGAAGATATTTATACAGAGTAAGATAGAACATGTATAAAAATACTAATCTTGTTAGGCAGCTCCATGTTTTAGGTGCTGCACACTCTTTAAGCTCTCCTATTATCTGCAGGTACTTTTGTTCAAATAATTAGTATGTTTTGTTGACATTATTAGGCTTGAAGGCTTGAATTACTTATAAAATTTAAAAAAATGCATCCATCTCCTTTCAGTGCATCTAAATTCCCTTTCAGTCTTTCCATAGAATACAGACAGTGCTACACTCCCTGGAACTTGACTGAATTCATTTAACTGTAGTCAACCAGGCTAAGTACACATTTGACACATAAGCAGATAACAGGATGTGGGCAACTTTCAGAAGGTGACCATCTAGTGACATGACAAATCTGCTGCTTTCATGCCAGATGCCATAAACAACCATGTATGTGCTGGCTTTTTATAATCCACAGGGCAGGTTACATAGATAGGACAGTTCAGACATCTATTCTCACAAAATATATCTGCTGTAGCTAGCAAGCATAGATTTATTTACTCAATGGGCTTACTTGCAGGAAGTCACTAACTCTTAATGTGCACAGCAGCTTAGGCTCAGAAAGGACTGTACGTGTGTTCATTCAGCAGGCCCTGCAGTAGTCCTATGACAAATACCCCTTTGTTCCAGCCATACTGTAATCTTTTTGTTTTAGTTCTGCTAACTAATACTCAGACAGTGTTTATTATTCTCCCAGGAAAGCACCACATTATTTCATTTTGCCTGAACAGATCTTCATCATTTGTTAATGTACTCTTTGTGTTTTACAGGACATTAATATGGTTTTGCATATGCTTGCCTGTCTCTTTATCTGAGGTCACAAAATTTCAGTGCAAAATGCAGCCCGATTCCTTTTCCTCATAAATGAAATGAAAGCAAAATACACAGCTCCACAGTGCTTTCACAAATCAAAGAGTAAGTGAAGGACTTAAAATTGTACCTGGCAAAAAAAAAGCTTACAGAGAGTAAAAGTCAGGGATAAAGTCACATAAGGCAAAGGTAAATAAAGTAAGAAACAAGTTTTGTGTGCCCTCAGTTTTCATAACCTTTACTCCTAGGCACTTGGGACATTGTTAAACAGTAACAAGAAGCAGCAGATTATTCACCTTACAGTGCTCTTGCAAGAATGAAAAGAGACTAGCTTCAACACTAGTGGAGTCATCCAGGCACTTCTGAATTCCCTAGTGAGCTGGGGTCATAACAGTTTAAGAAAGGGCTCTCCCAGATATCACATGGTTGATGTAGCACAACAGCACAACAAAGCCTATAGGTCCCTCCAGAGTCCCTTCTGTGTTTCACAGCACTTAAAGCCACACGAAAAGATGTCATGCCAGAAGGCGTGGAAAAATAAACCCAAACTGATGCAAGAATGTGGCTGGGGAAAATCAGCTCTTGAAAGCCAAATCTGACATTAGTTTTGGAATTCATAGAATTTATTTTTTGCACAATCATAACCTCAGCTGTTGCTCTGGGAATTATGATGTAATGTTTTTCTTCATAGCCTTTAGGCCATCAATTAATGAATTCTTGGAGATTGCTACTCTTTGTATAACATAAAATATACCAAGTTCACCTGCTTTCCCATGGTGTCCTATGAGAGGGTGATGGAGCCATTCTCCTAACTCAACTTCAATTCTAACATCAATGAACTAAACCCTGAGTCACAGGCACTGCTGGTGTAAATGTCCTGAGTATACTCCATGTCAATTCACAGTGCTTCTCAGAGAAAAGCTCACTGAAATTTTCTTTCTAGCTGCTCTCTGGTGAACTAGCTCATCACTTTCATCAGTGGAGCCTTAGACTCCTTCTGTTTTATCCCATACATTAATAGACCATGATGGATGTTGTGGAGACAGTAAAAGACTCTGAGAATTCTTTCCTACCATCAAAGCTGGCTAACAGCTCTGAAACAGACTCACCTCCTCGGAATGATGGGAGGCCCTACATACAAAGAGAATTTGTGTGAATTTTTTAAGTCAGGGAAATACAAAACATTTTAGGGTTTTTTTCATTTTTTCTTCTCCAAGGATCTACATGCTTTCCTTCTCCTAACTATTGTAGTTCTCTGTTACTGCAGCTCAGTTTTCTTGCCTACAGAAAAGAAAGGCTCCTTGCATAAGTCCCAGTATTTTTGGGGGATTGTCCAGGATCTTCACTGAAATGGATGAATGTCAGCTGACAACCGCTCAGAGCAGAACATACATCTTTCATTTATGCAAGCAATGTCACATTGCAAGTTACTATATGTGCACTAAGCTCTCTCTTGTTCCCTATTTCCAGGGAAAATGAAGCTTTTCTACCAGACATCCAGAAATATAACATGCTTCAAAACTATTTTAATTTTTTTTCTCACAAATAGAGTATAAAATTAAACATAAAGGTCCAAGCCTAATGATTTATGTTCCAAATTACCCAGTGCTTGGCATTTCTTCCATGTGCATAAACTTTTTTTTCTTTTCCATTTTAAATCACAATTTACAAACTGGAGTTTCACAACCCAGCTGCTAGCCTTGGAGATCTATTTCAGAACAGCAGAGGAAAGAACAGGTCATCTGGAGCAGAGGCTGTCATCGATTCTTCCAGCTACTCCCTAACCTGACAACGGCACTAGCTGCAGAACAATGCAGATGCAGCAACAGTTACTGTAAGAGAGTGAGGGGGAAAAAAAATCATAAAGGAGGTTGGAAATTGATTAGAAAAGACTCTGCAAGACTTTACGTTATCGAAATCCAACTTTAGCATGTCTAGACAGTTTTGGTAACACATTGGTAGCCTGGAGTTCAGAAAAATGGGATTCTGTTCTCCAGGCAGTTTTAAATAATTTTAAAAACCATTCTGTTTTACAGAGTTATTCCCTGCCTTCAGGTTTACAGCAGGAGTGTGAATACCTTCCAAGAAATAGGCTGGATAATTCCCTGGGAGGTTTTTTCCAATAGATCAGGTTAACACAAGCAGTACCCAGGTGGGACATCAGCCATCTCTTTGGCCTGGCATTCAGTTACACTGCTGGCATCAGATCTATGCTGAAAGAGTGGAGAAGGGAATCTGACGTCCAGGGGAAACAACAATCAGCTGCCAGAGAACTGACGGTGGGAAAGACCTGCTTAGAAGCAACACAGAGTAATGATTGTGCCCTTATGCGGCATGTCCAGACTACAACATAAATTCAATCAGAGTAAGGAAAAATGGACTAGGAAGGTCTTGAGATGATTATCAAAAATTACCAGCATCATTTTTGCCCTTACTGTATTTCCATTTCCTTCAGTGGAAAGATACTGTACTGCTGATGGCTCTTCTGTAACAAGTCATTTCATTCAGTTCTCTTTGCACCAACATCTGTAAAGATAACAGAGGAAATAAGGGCAAAAAAAAAAAGACAGAAGCTAGAAAGCAACAATTCTAGAAGTAAATAACATAAGGAGGAAAAGAAAAGGAAAATAAAACACAAAGTTAACAAAGGAAAACATTGGAAGGCAGGCAGGATCACCATATTGTCCCAGGTTCTGTTTAGGCATGAAGTATTTTTCCCTCTACCTTGAAATTTTCATCTCAGTTTGTTCCAAAAACTAGAATTAAAACCAAAAGATTCTATGTTCTAGAAATGGCTTGTGCATATTGTCAGATAGGAGACAAATGAGCATAAGGCAGTGGGATGAACCCAAAATTTCTTGAGGTCCATTCCAACTCCATCTCCTACGATCCCATGATAAGGCAGAATGCTATCACAAACAGATATATAACTGACAAAAATAATCGATCGGGTTGAACAAATGTGAGAGACAATGTAATTTTTTAAAGAATTCCTAAGAAAATAATGCATACAGGATTTATATTGTGACAGAATGATCTAGGTGATTTTGGTTTATGTTTCAGGATTACTATCTTGCTTCACGTGAATTGGAACACTTGTTTGTGTTGGATGCTTCCCTTTTAAAAAATCCCTTGTGGCTTCTTTTTCAGATATAAATAAAGTTGAAAAAAAATCCGTGAAGTATGGATGAAGGAGGAAAAACAACAGATCCAGACTCCAAGGTACCATTCAGTGGCAGCAGATGCCAAACATAACAAGTATGTTTTACAACAAGCTTTACACACTAGTTACGTTTTTCAAGAAAACTCTGAGACAAGAAAAAATGAGAGTCTAATTCTGCACCTCTTGATAAGCACTGTTCAACAATCCATAAAACATTGTCATCTTCCATGCAGTGAGAGAATCCAGTGCTTATTCTTGCATGTATGGCTACGGTCTAAAACTGAGCAAAAGGAATCTGCAGAAGCTGTGTAGGTCTGGAAGAAGCAGATGCCACCCTGCAGCCTAGCAGTAAGAAAATGACCCAGTCTGCTCCCTATTTTAAGGTCACCTATGCACAGGCCACTCTTGAAAGACACTGTTCAGACCACCATGTAGTGTCTCATGAAACAGTTGATCTACACATGATCAACTCCACATGTATCAGACAGTTTTCTTATATTCTGCCCAAAACTTTTCCATATGTAAATAAGCCTTTACTTTTCGCCACAGTATGAGAGAAATGCAGAATGCTTCACCATCGCTTTTCTTTACACCATTCTTTACAACTTCTCATATATTAGATTAGTATCATGTACCTCATTGTTTTCTCAGCTTTTCCTCTGATATCATGTTATTTAACCTCTTATCCTTCTTGTTGCTGTCCCCTAAAATCCTTTTAGTTTGTCTTTCTTACTGTGCTCTGAGGACACAATACTCCT
Organism: Strigops habroptila; assembly: GCF_004027225.2. NCBI lineage: Eukaryota > Metazoa > Chordata > Aves > Psittaciformes > Psittacidae > Strigops > Strigops habroptila. The sequence goes on along the minus strand of NC_044302.2, from coordinate 38,908,045 downwards.
GACTGTAAGCCTGAGCATGGAGTTGAGCCACAAAAACCCACAATCTGTCCCTCATGCCTTTTATAAAATGGTCCTGTAATATTCCCAGAATGAAAATTGCCTATTTTGCAGGTGATGCCTTCATGATCAACTTTTTATCTCAACCTCAATTTCCTGATGCAGTTTTGTCTCCTCACCAGTTAGTCCTTGTATTTGTATTTGTGCATTTCGTATTTGCTTTCTGTTATACATATTTTTAAAAAATTCTAACAGATAATTCTTAAGTTCTTCAATTTCAGAATTTAATCCTCTTTCAGCTCCTCTCACTTATCTATAAAATTTATTAAGTCTGAATCTGTTTTCGTCAACAAAATCACAATTGAAGGACTGACACAGAATAGATTGTCAGTTTACAATGTCTTTGCATTTTGGCTGTGCAGCATTGACTATTTGGTTTTGATATGGCTTGTTGACTCCCTGTTGTGGTTAGTGGATGAAAAACCAACTTGCTGCCACTTCCCATCAGTTTCAGATAGCTCCTCTGGAAAGTAGATATGTCTTTGAAAATGCGTATTACGATAATTACTCAAAACTATCAAGTGAAATGTTTTTTCTGAAGACAACAAATTACTTAGGGTTGCCAGTCGGTGATGTGTGATGGCTTTGATTCAGTAGATTATTATTTTTCAATATTGTGAGCCATTTCTTAGTCCTTTTTTCATTCGTATGTTCCTCACCTTGGATGGACAATGTGTGAAGGATTTCTTACCTGGCTAACTGGTGCACAGGTTTTATGATGCTTCTCTGGAGCACATATCTGTGATTTCTGTGACTGAATTTGTTTTCCACTCTGTAAAGAAGCATGAAGACAGGCTCCAGTCACACTTCTCTCACAGTAAGTTTTGACGCTCATAGCTCTCTACCAGTGTAGCTACTTAAGCTAGAGAAATGGTGTGCCTCTACAGCCGAGGTTTGAAGTTAGCCACCAGAGGGAGACTACCTAGCTCCAAATGTAACACAAAATGCTCCCACAGAAAAGGACTATTTCAGAACACACATTTTTAAAACTAAGCCTAGGAATACCGGACATCAGTGTCAGCCTTGAAGTATGTTCTAAGTATAAACTAAGTTTAAAATGTAGCTTAAACACCTGTGTTAGAAGAGGAAGTTTCTCGTTATACTGAATTCATAGAGTAACATGCTGCTTATGCCAGCCTGACATAAATGTCTGGGGAAAATGAAATCAAATGCATTGTTTTTCTTTGAGGAAGAAAAGATACAAAATCCTTTGACTGAGACCAATGAATTCTTCTAGAAGTAACATGCTCGTCTAAAATAATAAGTTCCATGTCAGCATCTTGACTTAGCAAAGAGAAATATATTCTTGGAAATAGCTTAGAGCTGTTATAAGAGAACAAAAAGCTCACTAATCCAAAATAGTATTTGTTTCTCCTTTTTTATACTTCTGGTTAAATAACAGTATGGGAATTTCCTAATGCTGATGGTTTATGTTCATGATTTTTTGAGAGAAGTGGCTTCTAAATAACATTTGCTCTCTAAACCAGAAAACCCACAATGCATTCCCATCATACTGAAGTCATAATTACAAATCTGCTAACGTTTTCCATTTTATTTCATTTGGATATTCTAATGCTTGGATCTGATAAGCAGTACAATATCAGTATTTAAGTTTGTCATCCATCAGAACCTCAGAGAGGACTTTAATTTCCTCTATGTTTTAAAAGGCTTAAGTAAAGATGTATAAGCCCTTCTCCCATGTAATACTCAAACGAGTTAAAAGCAAATGGCCATACCTTTATGTACCTCCCTATGTTCTTATTGCCAGCTTTCAAGGTATCTCCTGAGTGCTCCAGCTGTACCCTCGGCAGGCCACAAATACAGGGGAGAGGATACACAGTGTCTCACTACACCCACCCTCCAGATAAAGAGAGACTGTAAAGAGCTTTGTCTTACATAATTTTAAGCATGATATTAAAATGCCTGTAATGTAAGCAAGTATCTATCTTCACAGGTTCCTGCTGCCTAAACAGCTGCACAAAAGCAAAGGTGCCAGTGTTGCACTCTCATTTCTCCCAGTCTTCACCAGTGCTTCAGATAATGTTGCCTCTGAAGAAAGCCCTGCTACATGAGCAGCCTGCTGAACAAAAACAATGTGCCAGCATAACTTTTTCAGCCCTTCCTTGATGAATAGGTACATGGAAGTCAACCTGGAACATGGACTGTCTCAATGATGGTAAATGCTGGGGCACATACCAGGACCACAAAATGAATAAGCAGTACCTGCCAGAGGTATACTCCTGTTAACATACTGTCAGGAACAGCAGTGATGGTCAGGATGGCACACACTGCCCCAAAGTCTGTTTCCAGACCACCCACCTGCAGGGACCAGCACCCTCTCCCGTGGGGACAGATTGTGTTGTGTCACTGCATGGGCTATTCTCCATCCTTTCCTGCTCCACATTACCAGATGACCATGTGGGGAGGGGATGGGACATCTCCTCTGCTCTGGACAGCACAAATGAGGCAGCCGCTTCTCTTATTGTAGCTCCTACCACACTGAGAGCTCCAAGAAGTTTTTCCCCTTAAGGGAGTGCTACCTATAGGCACCTTCCCAGCAGGTGCCTATTGGTAGCATGGCAGTGTGCACTTTTAGGAAGTCTCTGGAGTGTTTAGGTAAAAGCCAAAGAATAACTAAAGCTCAATCCACACAGGTGTGCAAGTCTTCAAATTTTTGATCTCATTAGGAAACGGGTACCTGAACAATCTTGGGCATGTGAGGTAATATGCACACAGTTGCTGGTCTCACTGTACACCTGTGCAAATTAGAGTTGTATGCATTGCCTTTCTGTGCTGCTGACAAAACTTAGCCAAATGTAGAAACAGAGGAATCACCGCAACACAACAAAACTATGGTCCCACTCCAACCACTAAGAAAATTCTACTCCCATATAATAACATGACTACAGAATAAATCTTCCAAATGTCAACAAGCAGATCATTTATATTTCAAAACTTGAAGACTACTTAGCCTTATAATCTTTAATTTAGATTAACTATGGGTGATACTACACCATATAAATGTCAAAGTCTTTCTCGAGGTTTCAACTACCATGTTGATTTTTGTACTGAACCAGATTTAATTTTTATAGATCAAAAAGTACTTCAACTGAATAATAGTTCAATCATTGGGTACAACAAAACAAATCTTCTTTAAACATGAAAATTAATTCTTAACTATTGTTCCAAAACCATCATGTTTTCTTCACCACTTCTTACATATGCTATTCATTATTTCCTTGCCATGCGAAACCTATTTAATACTTAAGTCCTGTGTTTTTGTCATCAAGTATGTGGGAGTTGTTTCCAGGCCACCTGGGACAAAATCAGCCAGGCTTGTTCAGACTGCAATCTCAGCTGGATCCCGCCTGGAGTGGCAAAATCACTTCTGACTGCTCATCTCAGCTGGTAGGTTGGAGGGTCAGCACAGCAAGAACTTCCCATAAGATGCGGCAACAAATAACAGAGCGTGTCGCATCCTCTGCTAACACAGAGGGAACTGGCCAGACTTCTGGGCAGAGCCAAGTGACTCATCTGCACAGAGCAGAGGTTGGTACTGCTCCCAACCCATGCCTTGAACTGTCCACTGCCACCAAGCAGTTTCAGCATGTTGATCTTACTGGTTTGGCCATTCATCTGATGGCTTCCAACAGCGACCAGTCCCACTGGCATCACAAGCAAGCAGTCAGTGACTGTTGACAGCCAGGTAAGCAGCTGGGAAAACATAGCTTAGAAACACCACAAATCTGAACATCTTTCAAAAGCAAACACTTCAAAATAGCACGTATTTTGTAAAAATTGAACTGCTCTATGAAAAGGAAGGTGGATATGTTTGTTGGAGGAAACCATTCAAAACAATTCAGGGAGTTCAAATATCTTGAAATAATTAATTCCATGGACTGGTTGTATTTGTTGTTCCAGATAAATCAGCTTGTCAGCTGTTTATGATCTATATTCCTAGCATCAGGCAGGAAGCAGGAGGCTGCTCTTCCTTCTTCCGTTTTAATCTGGAAAACTGCAAACAAGAATGAGGAACTGAGATATCAGTCCACTATTCTTACATTAATGTGCTAGTGTACTAGTAGTCACAGGAAGAGAACTTAGTGATCTCCAGGACAAACAAACTTTTTTGTTGTAGCTAAAAAATTTCTCAAGCTAGAAACATATATATATAAACATATATATAGACTGATATATGAGCAGCACTGCGGAGAAGGACTTGGGGGTTTTGGTTGATGAGAAGCTTTACATGAGCTGGCTTCAGCGTGTGCTCGCAGCCCAGAAAGCCAACCGTATCCTGGGCTCCATCAAAAGGAGCGTGACCAGCAGGTCGAAGGAGGTGATCCTGCCCCTCTACTCTGCTCTCGTGAGACCCCACTTGCAGTACTGTGTACAGTTCTGGTGTCCCCAACATAAGAAGGACATGGAGCTGTTGGAGCGAGTCCAGAGGAGGACCACGAGGATGACCAAGGGGCTGGAGCACCTCCCGTATGAAGACAGGCTGAGAGAGTTGGGGCTGTTCAGCCTGGAGAAGAGAAGGCTGCGTGGAGACCTCATAGCAGTCTTCCAATATCTGAAGGGGGCCTATAAGGATGCTGGGGAGGGACTCTTCATTAGGGACTGTAGTGGTAGGACAAGGGGTAATGGCTTCAAACTTAAACAGGGGAAGTTTAGATTAGATATAAGGAAGAAGTTCTTTACAGTGAGGGTGGTGAGGCACTGGAATGGGTTACCCAAGGAAGTTGTGAATGCTCCATCCCTGGCGACGTTCAAGGCCAGGTTGGACAGAGCCTTGGGCAACATGGTTTAGCGCGAGGTGTCCCTGCCCATGGCAGGGGGGTTGGAACTAGATGATCTTAAGGTCCTTTCTAACCCTAACTATCCTATGATTCTATGATTCTATATATAGAAAGTATATATACTCTATCTAGAATATAGAGAGAGTATATAGTATATATAGAGTCTCTATATACCATATATATTCTATATATCTGTATTTATAAATTATCTATATACACTGAGAGAGAGAGAGATTTGTTATTTCCCCACCCTTCCACTCTCTATGTATTGTTTTATAGTGGCTTTTTTCATATGGACCTACATAGTTTGCACCTAAAAGATCAAAGCTAAAAAAGCTAAAAGATAGCTCGGGTCAAAGAGGGCATTCACCTGAGTTGCCCAAGGTAAGGGCCAAAGGTAGGGTAAGACTTGCTATAGGTTTCCTATCTAGTCAGTAGAAAGAAAGAAGGGAGATAAGTGGGGGTGATCTATAGCAAATTGAAATTGCTCTCTGAAGATGTCTATCTCCTCCCAGGTGAATAGGGAACATAAAAATGAGGATGCTTACATTCCAGGCAATTTAATATCATGCTTAAAATTATGTAAGACAAAGCTCTTTACACTCTGTCTTTATCTGAAACGGAAAACGTGCCTAGGACAGAAAGTCCCTCCTTACCGTAGTGCTAGGTTTTTTAAGAAAGACTGGTTAGGAAACATTAAGATGATCCCACCACATGCTACTCTGGAATGCCCATGCAGAATATCACTAACATCATTGTAAGTTCATGCTAAATTAGTCTTGAACAGATTCAGTGATCGCAGTAGTTAACTTACTGGCAGAACCACATTTGTAACCTATAGTATTGAAATGAGATGCTTGATGCCCTGTTTTTTGACATACACATTAGATTAATCAAAACAAAGAAAATATATCTTAGTATACAACATAAACTAGATAAATAGAAGATTAAAAAACTTCACACACTTTTCTATGGCTACATTTATAGTTTATGCAGGTCAACCACTTAAAAAATCCATGCTAAGGCACTGACTGAACCTCAACAGTTTGTTTCTACAGCTCCCATCTCTATCAATGGATTCTTCACTATCTTATGATGCATGCTCCTCTGAGGACTTCCCTGAGATCTCAAAGCTGTTTTCTTATGAGGAAATCTGAAAACGTGATTATTAATTTATTTAGATACTATGTTGATTGCTTTCTTAATGCTCCTAAGAGATTAATCTTTTTTTTTTTGCTCTGTGTTTAGCATCTGCTATCACCTGAAGCACGAACTTGAAGGAAATAGATTTTCCAAGCCCAAACTTATGCCTCCAAACGATAAATTTAGCTGGAGCAGAGTGAAATAAAATTTGTCAAAGAAGGACAGTGTTGTAAAGCCAGATTTTGCTTAACATGACTGAAAATATCTTAAAAAAAACCCAAATACATGTATTAGATACTGTATTAGCCCTAGCGGCAACAGTGCCAAACTTTTCTTTTGCACCGCTGTTCAGAGGATGTTTGCAAGATTTCCTTTTACTTTTTGGGAAACTCATAATCAACATTAAATTGATAAACTAATTGTTATAACAGCCAGAAACAGTGCTGTCTGGTGGAATTTAATTATGTTAGAAGTTTTCAATTTTTCCTACTTATCTTTTGTCTGATCTGGCTATAATGTAGACAAATGCCCAAAGTCAGTTTACAGCAAAATTGTAAATTATGCAAATTACAGCTGCATTTGGGTTGTGGAACTTTGAAATAAAGCAAATAGTGTTTTGTGCATACTCACTGTGCAATTTTCAATGAAAAATTGTTTTCACATGCCCTTATCTTATACGTTCACAAACTGGGGGAAAAAATCTCAGAGGATTGTAGATTATACTCCGAAAAAAAATGACTGGAAACATTTGAAACAACTTTTTTTGGCATCTAGCTCTCTTAATCCATGCAAATGCAAACATTTTGAGAAATATTTTTAAGTCTGAGTATGGGTTTTGTTTTCTTTAATCGTAGGGCTCTGTGTTTTTTAAAGCAGTAGCAGTACATATGCCAGTTTGTCTGGAGGGGAGGGAGGTAATTTTTCCTCAGACTAATTTCAGTATTATTAATAGTATTTTGAGTCGCGTTAATTCTACAGCCACTTTATAACTTTGATGAAGATAAATACCATAATCAGCCAAAAAAAGCCATGTTTAAGATTAAAACTCAATAACCTAGAGAGTTTATAATTTAGGATACATACATATGCTTTGCTGAGTGAGATTTTCTCACCTAACTGCAGTTGTCCTAAAGTCAAGCATTTATCTATATATTTGTATAAGCAAATAGGCAATGGAAATACGCACTCATCAGGCAATCTGTCCCAGCATAAGAGTTAGACAGGTAGGATTCTAGAGAAAACATCTTTTCCTTTGACTGTCTCTTCTGTAAACCACAAATTGAGCTGAATACCTAAGATTAGATTCCTGCTTTTTAGCCAGCTAAAGTTATGAGGGTAAACTGTACCCAGAATACATATGAAAATGCTAAGGGAGAGCTGAAGTGCAGGGTTTTTCAGCTATGTGTTAGATATGCATGTTCTCAAAATTCCAACAGTGGTCTCAGAGAGCAGATTTCCATTCTGTTACTTTCTGCTTTAAAATAAAAGTGAATTACCTCAAATGAAACCACACATGGCAAGCTGAGAGAGGCAAACTTTTAAAGCACTGATCCTCCATGTAAGAGCAGACAGAACACCTCCCTCCTTTTGCAGGTGCACAATTGCAGCAAAGGAGCAGCTGGAACACAAAATCCTGACCATCCACAAGTTCTTTGGAGACCCTCTTGGCAACTCTCTAGCAATGGCTTCGAAGTAATGGAAACATACAAAATACACTGTCTTCAGTGTCTGGAATATAAATAAAAATATTGTTCCTTATCCATACCACAGAACTTTTATACAAATAAATCTTAGAAAAGGATAAATTAGACAGGACTATAGTTTAATGTTTTAACAATGCAGTTCTTTCAGAAAAATCCTGTGATCAGTAAACCCTGCTCTTGTTCCTATGGTAACAACTGAAAACTATCAGCCACCTCAGCATATAGCAAGCCCTCTGTCACTGTGATCTCACAGCACTGGGAGTAGGCTTCTGTATGTGAGTATCACAGCCTCACAGCCTTGTGCCAAAGCAAGCAGGAAAATAAGCTTCCCTCCTACAGGCTCAACACTTCGCAGAACAATTAAGTGCTCCCAAGGTTTTCGGTCCAGTGGTCAACTGGAGAGGCAATTACACCAATTTTTGCTGCATGTCATTTCCATTTTTTTCCATGCTGCCATCTTCTCTACCTCAGACTTTTGCCAGGATTCTCCATAAGGTTCTCACACATGCAAAAAGCTTCCTTTTCATTCCCATTCTCCTCCACTCCCTTCTCAAATATTCTAAACTAAGATTAGCTTCAAAATTGTAACTTTCTGAAAGAGAAAGACAATATAAACTTTTGACACCTACCAAGTGATAGTCTCCATACACTAGATGGAGACTGCTTCTGGCTGAAACACATACACTGAAATGCAGCACTGGTTAGGGAATCTTTTAACAAAGTGTTTGCTTTCTGCAGGTGATTTTTTTTTTCTTTGAAAAACAGACACTTGGAAATGGATTGTTAGTTTTTTCCCCCTGAAACTGTTTTCACTATGGTTCTGACCTTGATGTTCTCACTAGATTAAATTTTCCCTGGAGAAATTACATAAAAATAAATAGTAATGTTAAATTCTCTCCTGATGAACCAGTGATGGTAAAAGTAAGGAGGCATTTCTGAGCAGTTCCTAATGCAGTACCAGAAAATAGCTGTAGAAAAAGAGGATCACCTCTGTCCCTGAAGAATGGCCCACAGTTGAAGAAACTTGCAATCCATTGAAGAAAAAATGTTTCATAGTTACATGAAACCTTTTCTCTGACCAGAGGGATTTTCAAATGGTAACTCTTGACGTGCCACACAGGGATGGCACCAACAGAGACTGCGCACTGACACTGTGCAGCCTCATTTCTCCCACTATTCTGTTTTCTTAGGTACCCTTGTACCATCCAGTTTTGGATGAAAGAATGAAGACAGCTCAAAACATCTATACAAACAGCTCTAAAAAAGTAGTCAAAGGATATGCACTGAAATTAATTGCTATATATACACCACTAGGTTGCTAAGATTGCATATGAATCTTTAAGCAGACTGATGGTTTCTAATGCTGCTATCTAAAGGACCTGGCAAGCTAGAGAATAGTAAAAAAGTTGACTTTATTGATTTGTTATCAAAATCTTGTAACAATTTATTCTCTTGAGATAAAATTGATTAATAAAATGCTGTAAATGTTCGTACTTTATGTGACCAGATGCAGACTTTAAAAGATTTCCTTACATTCTCTGACAATAGGAAAACAGGTCAAGACAGCTTTATATTTACACAAACATATGAAATTGTCTTAGTCATGGACCATGGGCTTGCAGTTACATGACCCAAAAATTTTACTGGATTGTTGCTGAACAAATAATTATTCAACATTTAGGAACCCTTAGCTCCCTTTACTGCAATTAAGATGATGATTCTCTCTGTGGCCATAAGCAGATGCTCGAAAAAGGATTAGTTCCAGGCAGGTACATATGATGCTACTACTAAGTATTGTCCCACTTCCAACCATTTGGGGTCTTTTTAGACACATGGCTTCTACGTTGGCAAGGGCTGCCTCAGGTCTGCCTGCTAACAGCATCCTTACACTTATTTTCAGCATGACTCCTGTATTGGGACACAACTCCTTACGAGCTTTGAGAGACAGCAGTCAGTGAACAGGTGATCAAAGCACAAACCAAATAAGGATACCTCGGAGGTTGCTGTGTGTCTCTCATTAAACCGTAATGACCCAGTTTAGATTTAAGGCTAGTAGTGCCAAAATAAAAAAAGCTTTGCTGGAAGGCATTCTGTCTTTTGTAAAGCATAAGCAGTGGAGGACAATCCCAACAGCAGATAAATGCATACCACAGTAACCAACGTTTCTTGCTTAGTTCTCACCTGCCGTTACTGCCTATGAAGATGGAAAAAAAGTACTATTCTTTCCTACATCATCTTATTATTCTTCTACATAGTCTTACTATTGTATCAGGGTGAACATACCCAGCTAGTGCTGCTTGAGCTTTATATTTTAGTATACTGCAATATCAGACAAACTGGGGAACAGAAATTCCCATTCCATTGATTGAGGGCGGTACATGTCACTACTCCAAAGGCAAATGAAGTATCTAGCTAGTAAAAAAACCACTCGCTCTCACATAGATAATAATGCTTTTTCTCTAATAAATGAAAACACTGACCACTCACTGACAAAGAATAAAACAAAGGTAACAAAAGAATTTTTTTAGTTTTTTTTGTGAAATAGGTAATTAAATACCCAGAGGGAAAGATGGCATATGTTTCACAGAAGAACAGTCATCATGATCTGAAGTGTAATGTTCATTTGGCTGACTGGATGAGTGGGCGCATGTTTCAAATGCACGGATTTTGTAAATATTTGTGTTCTGTCATTTTTCTTAGAAAAGCTGACTCACTGCAGACCTTTACTGCTCTGTGCAAGCACAGGCACTACACAATAGTACATTATTCCTTTTTTAGTACTTTTTAAATGGGAAAACTAAAATCTCCAAAATTCATCTACTCTAATTCTTTGCACTCTGGTGGTTGTTGTTCCCTCACTGCACATAGCCATATTCCTCACCATACCTCTTAGTGAGGAAATATTCCTTCAGTATTTCTTGAACATTTATCTTTTATGGCATTTTCATAAAGAAGCTAATGAAACATTATACGTTAATCTATTATAGAGTAGGTCCAAAACTGGTTAGAAAACAAAGTCAAAGACTATTTTTTAGGGATTACCATTTTTAGGAAAGAATACATTGTATGAAAGATGACAGTGGTCTACTGTAGGCATCATATGATTTAATATTCTCATCAGTGATGCAACAGGGAGAATGCATATTATATTTGCAAGTGTTACCAAACAGCTGTAGCATAGCAGAACAATTCAGAATGGTCTAAACAGATGGGAGTAAATGTTGGAAAAAAAAACAAAAACAAAAACAAAATTCAGTGAGGAGTGTGAGACTTCACCCCAAAGACTGACTAAACCACTTCACAGATACAAAATGAGGCCGGTATCAGTTCTGAATATGATCACAAACTGAACAAGCCCCAACAGCACCATGCTTCTACAAAGTCATATTTCATATGAGGGTGTGTATAAGTGGCAGGATAGTGATGGTTAAGCATGAGCAATATCTTTTCTGGTGCTTTATAGCAAAGAACTAAAGCAGCTTGCCTGCAGAGGTTTTGAGTCTTCTTCATCGGGCTTAAGAAAAGGCTTGAGAAACATTTTCCAGCAAATGGACTAGACAATCTCCTGTGGCTCCTTGCAGATCCAAACCACAGGGGCAGACCTCCAGCTTGTATAAGTCACCATCGCTTTTCCTTCCAAAATAGCTTCTTCTTAGTCTTGTGTTTATTCCAGTTTCACTGATATTTCAGTTGTTAAAATAATATGACATTGCAGTGGCTATTACATCATACAATACTAAAATAGAGCCAGTGAAGTCTGAAACATATAAGAAGTTACAAAAATCTGACATATTTGATTACAAAACCCTGATTCACATTGCTTAGAACTTCGTCATCTTCATTTTGCATCTAATTTAATTGGTTTTGGACTGGTGGATGGAGGTATATCCAAGCAAAGTAGTAAATGGTATATTGCTCATACCCAAATAACTCCTTGTAACTATTTCAATGTTTCAGCATCTCTGTGGCCTGAAATACAGAAATGACAGTCCTAACACTGTTGTAATGTTCCTTTTAAAAGATATTTAAAATTGACAACAAATGCATATCAGTGTAACCAGTTTTGGCATGATAAAAGGAAATCTTTTACTGTATAACAACTTCAAAGAGTGTTTATGCAGAAGGCTTTTTTTGTTTCCATATCTTCTCTGAAGGGCTGGACTGCAAAGGCTTGTAGAGCCCACAGATGTGTGGGCAGAAGGAGGAGACGTACAGCAAAAGTTTTGTGCAGCAGTCGTATTCACTTGGAGGAACTGCTGGCTGGTGGGCCAAACCAGAAATTGCTATTTCTGAAGGGTTCTCAACTTCTCTCAAGGCTAATCAAGAAAGTATGGAACCTGACAAGGGCCAGTAAAAGTAAATGAAGGGAGAGAATAGAGAACAAAAGGAATAGAAGTCCACCTCTAAAAACTGGTGTGGTGTGGGTAAGGCTAGTACTATCATTTTGTCATTTTGCTGCCTAGGTGAAGAAACTGTAAAATGCTATTGTAATCGAAAAAAAAAAAACTAAAACAACACCACAAAATCGCATCCCCCCAAAAAAAACCCCCCACTCAAAAGACACGGACAAAAATAAAACAAAAACCAAAAAACATCAAACACCAAGCAAAAACAAAACCACAAACCAAAACCCAAATCCTAGCTGCCACCATTTGGGCAACCAAGTTAGTAAACAAATTAGGTTTTAATTCTTCAATCTCTGCTCGCTGCCTTTGTAACGGGCAACATACTCCCATAGGAATACTCTGAAGATGAAATTCATCTGTGCCTGCGAAACACTCAGATTGGTGGTGACAAGTCTCAGAGGAAAGCGCATGAGGATTCAAACCTTTTCGTCTTCAGAGTAGCGTTGGAACAGCATATAATAAATGAAGCACAGAGCTAACTTTTAAGACACAATAAGGAAAAACAGTGTCTGAAACAGTGTGGTCCGTGCTTCGTGGGAAGAGGGCTCCTATAAAAATGCTAGCATGTAGCCAGGTAATTAAAGCAGGCACACCGCACATACACACGCAAAGGGCTGAAACAAGTTCTACATATAAACTTAGCCCTGATGTTTCTATTGTTCCGGTTAACTTTGCAACCTTAATTCTCATGTAGCTTTACAGAGGTGGATTTACTGGCTGCAAAGGAAGGGGTGTCTGCAGCTTCCACTAGGATATATGAGTAGCTTCCTCTCCCTTAGATTCTGACCTACTAGCATGAGGTAGAGTTGACAGCTATCAATGTATTTGTTGAATGACACACATATTAATACTCAGAGGGTGACAGGAACGAGGTTTGGCTTAAAACCGAGGTTTTGGTTTTTGCAGTAACACATCACAATCTTGTATGTGATGGGCTTTTTGCAATCATCCTAAGTTTTCCTGCAGCATTAATATTTTTCCAATTGATTGGATTTCTCTATTTTGGATTACTTTTTTTCTACTCAGATTTACTAATACACAGGTTTTCTCAAACTGAAATCTCAATCAGTTAAAAATTCAGGTCCTGTAGTTACCTGTAGTTACTCCTTTTCCCCTCTCCCACAATAACATCTATAATAGATGTCTGTGGCCACAGATCTCAGCAGCACTGGAAAACTACGTAAAAAAGAACCTAGCCTATAAATACAATGTTACTTTGAATCAGAGAAGCTAAACTACTTGCATACCCTTCCTAATGAGTGATGAAAAACCCCAACCACAGCTGACATCTTGTTTGCTCTTCATTTTATTCTGCTTCTGTAGCATACTCAAGTGGTGTGATAGATGACTACTTCAAGGTATTTCAGAGAGCTGATTTATAGTCTAGCCACACAAGAGTTAAAGGCATGGGTGGGAATCTTGATGAAGTCAGAAAACCAGTCAGTCTTGTAGCAATCTATTAAATACCTAAGTACCATGCTAGATTACCACACTTGCCAGAAATCTAAAAAATTTAATACATATCATGTGATCTTTCTAATCACAGCAAATAAAATTATGGTGAAATATCGTAACATATAATGTCAAAAGACACAGAATTATTACTGGCGTGACTGAATCATATTTTCTAGGTAAAGTGTGCAAATGCCAGTTATTTGAAAAGCTTCCAGGAACAGCAGAACAGAACAGGGATACCACATGAAATGAAAAAGGCAGTAAGGATACAATGATTGTGCCATCCACAAAAACGTAGATGCCAGTGAATTGCACTTCTGGATAAAAAATGTTTGCATATTTTGAATCGATTTTTTTTTCAATTTTTTACTGTGTATTTTTAGATCTTAGAAAGACCTCTGAATGTTATTTAGAGATCTAGTGAACAGCAACAGGCTCAGTTTAGGAATAGTGTAAAAATGTGAAGAGAGTACATTTCATCTCATAGTCACTGCAAACAACCCAAAAGCCACTACTACTCTTGTACAGAAAAGGGAAACATGGATATGCTAGTAAATCTCCCATTCCCATGAAACCCAAAAATGCTATCCAATTTGGTAAATAACAACAAAGTTACAACATCTTCTAAGTAACGTTGGTATTGTAGCTATGTTGATCTCAAAATACATCTTTTACTAGAGTAGTAGTCAATTTTTCCTGACCTGAGGAAAATGGGAAAGCTTGGATGTTCCTTTTCCATCTATTTCTGTATGTCTAAGAAGAGATATTGCCACCTTTGTTGGAACTTCTGTTCATAAATCTCCTTTATCTGATAACTTCTTTTCTATTTGTAATTGGAAACCTGGAGTTCCCGAATATCAAAGAAAACTTAGCTCTCCTGAATAGGACATTTACTCAGAGCACTGATGCCTAAAATGTCCTCAGATGTCACCAGGGACCAACACTCCAATTCTCCAAGGACAGAGCTCTCCACAATTTCTGATGTCTCAAGCTTGAGCAGTACAGATAAAATTATGCACAGCACTTACATGTTTCCAAGATAACATGTATTTCTGCTTACATACTTACAACTTTCTCATGATGTGATTGGGAAGAGGCCTCATAAGACTATTCCTTCCATTTAGTCTTTATTAGGCACTCTGCAATCACTAGAGAGGTACCACCCTTGCCCCAGATAGCTCACACCCTGTAGAAACAGGCTTACTCTTCCTGCATGAAGAGCTCTGTCTCCACTGGCCACGGTTTAGAAATTAACTTCAACGTACAAACATTAACAAGTCTTCACAAAGCAAGAACACGCTGAGTGGATGAAACCTGAACTTTATCCATATGGAAAATCAAGACACTTTTTGAAACTTGTTTCAATATTGCAGAAACAGCAGTAGCAGCTCAAATCAAGTGTTAACTAGCCTAGGTAACGCCTACCGTACGGACACTTGACATCTGACTTCATCTCTTTTAAAGCATTAGAGCTTAAAATTTTGGAAGAATTGATATCGTTTATGAGCTAGCTCACAAATGGGGGAAGAGAAGAAAAGCCATCCGGAAAGAGCAATTTAGGGAACGGGCCTCCTAATGCTTTATTTGCACAAGACATGTTACTTTAGTGGCTGTGAACACTACTGCACCCGACCAAACTGCTCTGCAACAGTGGGGCGTAGTACTTCTAATCCTCATCCCTAAGGAATATCTCACTTCGAACACCGCAATGTGCAGAGTTTCCTCGCAGGAAACCAGTTAATTCAACGACTGACCTGAACGGAAGGCAAAACTCCACCACGTTCCTCCAACGCGGTGTGGGGTGGCTGTGGTGCGCGGGTCGGGCCCGGACCGGCCCGGCCCTCCCCGCCCCGCCCCGCCGCACCGGCTGCCCGCGCCGGCAACTCAACACACCGACCGCACCGAGACACCCCGCGGCCGCCATTCCCCGGCCCCACTCACGTGTCGGGAGAGGGCGGTGCGGTTGTCACGTGAGCGCGGGGGCCGCGGCTGGAGGGTAAGATGGCGGCGGAGAGGGAGCCTCCGCCACTGGGGGAGACGCGGGCCGCCGACCTGGAGGAGCTGGAGGACGGCGAGGACCTGTTCACCAGCACTGTGTCCACTCTGGAGGTGAGAGCCCGCCCGACACCGCGGGCACCCAGCCCCGCGCTCGCGCCCTCCCCTCCTCCGCGCCCGTGCCGCGCTCCTGACCACCCGGCCTCCGGCCCTTAACGGCCCGTCCCCCCTCTGCGGCCCTGCCGCTGTTCCGGGAGCGGCGGCTCCTCGGCGCTTCCCTCCCGGCGGGCGAGGGGCCTCGGCCCTGCGGGGGCTCGGTCTTCGCCTGCCAAAAGAAACCGAAACCTCCTCTTCCGAGTACCGCAGCGGCAAGTCGCCGCTTTCCCTCGTATCTCCCCCTTCTTGTTCTGCCGGGGGGGGTGGGCAGCATAGGATAGATAGATAAATAAATAAATAAATATTTCCACCTTTCCTCTATACACGACGCCAGGTTCGCTGGGTCGTATCTTCCGTACCCCGTGTGTTGTCGTTCCCCATACACCCTTTTGCGTGGATTAATAACACCCAATTTTCTTTGTTTCGCCTCTTCCCGAAGCTTCACCTCCTTCCAGTTTGCAGAGACTGGTAGAAACTTATTTCTGTCTAAGCCTGATGCCGCTGGTACTGTGCCTGGCCCTGGGTGTCGCTGTCCACCCCCGGGGACCTTCCGGGCGGGAGCGGCCACTGCGGGCACCGAAGGCAGGAAGTAGCACGAAACGCGGTATGAAACCTGCGGTTGTTCAGAGAAATCAGGGTCTGAAAGATTTGAAAGTTTGTGGTAAATACATCTCCAAACCGCGCTCGCTTTCCGTGTCAGGACTCCCGTACAAAAACCCCAAAACAACTGAATGTGTAAATAGGTCCAACTTCTGAAAAGTGCTTATGTGTTCATTCGTTATGGTGGGAGCTTTTCCTGCTGAGTTGTTGTGGTCGTGTTTCATCTCTGTGTTTTGCCAGTATCTTCTGGAAGAACTTGGTCTTTCCTCTACATAGTTGCCCCTTTAAAAAGAAAATGATTCCTGTGGTTCTTTTCCTGAAGAGTTTCCTGTCCCTGACCTTTACAGTAGTAGGATCAGTGCATGTTTCTTTGCTTTACTCTGGCTGTTGCCTGGCCTTAACAAAAAAGGTCAGTGTAGAAAGAGGGTTATGAGTGTATTCTAAAGACACTTGCTTTCTCTCAAGTCACTTTATTTCCTTTTATAGATGCATAGTCTATGTACTGGTAGAAAAAGATCTGTGGGAAAATGCTGTGAAGGCATAGCAAACAATGTGAAATACAGTTGACAAGAACTGTGTCAACAGACTTCTGTTCATCTCTGTGTGATGCAGTGTATATCATTGGAGTCTTGTTCTCTGTGCTAAGACTGCAGTGTAATATAAATAATGTCTTTACTGATATGGTCGAGAATTAAAGCTGCAAGATATAAGACAGATTTACTGTCTAAATCACAGTTACAACGAGAAGTCCACATATTAACGATTAAAAAGAATTACTGAAAACTCCTCTAAAACTGCAAAAACTGGCCAAGAAATGCACTTCGTACTGGGTGGTTTGGCTGATGGTTCTGTTGTGCTGCTTTGTTTTTCTACACAGTCTGTTTAGGAGAAAGTAGCTAAGTAGAAAGAGGAAGCCTCTTCACTTAAAGAGAAGCTTTGAAAAGCTTTGTCAGTAAGGCCTTTTTCGAGGTCTAATCAGCTACAGCATTTAGGGAAGAGCCATAATCTTGTGATTTTCCTGCCGATTTGTGAGGAAGAGATCATGAAAATTGACTTTGAACTTCTCACCAGCTTGAACACATATCATTATTATCTTACACTGTGGGCCTAATTAAACTCCTGTCTTGAGTGTTGTTTTATTTCTATAAATATTCATGAAATAGCTGTTTCTAAATAGAAATGAAAGTTCTATAGTAACAACAGAATGGCATCATGCTTTTAGTAGTTGATCAGTAGTTGTTTGCTGATACCAGAGTATGGCAAGGGATGATGAGGTCCAAAGCCAACTAACATGAAGGCTAATGTACTTTGAAAGGGTTTCCAACTGGTTTATCTTGGAGCTGGCCATTTGCTTTTTGCATGATTAATTTAAGCCCCTGCCCGACTTTTTCTTGCTTTCAGTCTCTTTGCAGCTCACAAAAGGTGTGCTGCTTCTTTCTCACCTATGGTTAGATTGTGCTGTGGAGAAGCGGTAACATAGTTTCCACTATCTTCCATGTTAACAATGTCTCTATTTAGAAAACACATGCTAACTCATCTTAAGTTTCTTCTGACAAAATATAAAACAGATTATATTATAAATGGCAAATATGTGTAATATTTAAATACGGGAAGGCTTGCTGACTTCAGGAGTTTATCTGTATCGGCAAATGGAGAATATTGTATATTTCAAATTTCTCTGATGTGAAGAAAAAGAAGCTGGAGTTCTAACTTTCTTATGCACATACTAAAAGTTAACGTCTTGAATTAAATCCTCATAATGGAATGTAAAACATTAAAAGATCACTCTGAGCTGTAATACCTGGCATTTCTGGAGTGCAGCGGGAACACATTCTAGGACTTGAAGGCTTGCCGAGTGTCAGAGAATGAAAATGCTTCCTTTGCTATGAACACAGAGCACCTATGGACTCTGGGCACCTGGCTGAGCAGCTTGTCTGAGATGATGGGGTATTCATTTCCTCATTGTATGTCCACAGTGCCCCAGAGTAGTAGAATAATTACTAGGTTTTCATTGTGCCAACCATAATGTAATGTCTAGAGGACTGTCTCTATTAAATCCATGATCACCATCTGGTCTCCCTTTAGCTGCCAGAGGTGCTTTCATCAGTGAGAACAGCCAGACTGAATCAGACAAATGGTCTAAGCCAAGGCTGCATTTACAACAATAAACAATGGTGGATGCCGTCTGAAGAATATTGCTGTTGATTATATATGTGCTGGTAGTCACCTGCAGTGCTCTCCCAGCTAGCAAGTTTTGTAGCTCAAGGACTTCCTGAGCCCTTAGGTAACATTACGGTATTAATAATCTTCATGGACTTACCTACTTGCTAAATTTTCAAGTGCATGGGGTTTTTTGTTTTGTTTAGAACAAAACAAAACAAAAATCCGTGTCCATGATATGCACAACGGGAAGTTCTGTAAGTTAACTGTGCATTGTGAGAAGAGCAATCCCCTGTTACAAGTTTGTAATCAACAAGTTGTTAATCTGCTTTTTTTGTCCAGTGCCACTATTAGAAAAGTCTACAAACAGCTGTATGAAAGTAATTTTTGTCGACATATATTAAAAAAGTGTATGTTAAATATTCTGAAAAATTATATGTTTAGTGCACAGTCTCATTTCATAATTTCCTCGCTGTTCTTCCTCTTTGCCCTAGTCTGTTTGTCTGCCACCTTCCTTGTTTATTTGTTCTTACTTCATTTCCCCTAAACTTCTTACTCATTCTTCTATTGCCTGTCTTTGTCTTTTGTAAAGCACTTGCCATGTGAATGTGTAGGTAAGCTGCCACCTACACATTTCAACTGGTATTTATGTTCCTGGTTTTTTGGTTTGGGGGCGTGGTGGGGTGGTGTTTGGGTTTTATTATGTGTTTCTTTTTGTTTGTTGGTTTGGTTGGTTTTGGCTTGTTTTTTGTTTTTGGATTTTGTGGTGTGTGGTTTGGGTTTTTTTGGGGGTTTTTTTTTGTAATGAAAGAATACATTGAGGCACTTGAAAATGATCAGGAAGCAGTAGATGTGGTAGTCTGTCAAAGACTGTCATTTAGGACAGGGAGTGTATATAATCTCATTGTCAGTTTCTCAGTTTATGTCAAAGATCTGCAATATGTGTTTAGCTTTTGTACAGAAGGCAAAACATTAGATAGACACAGAAGTCCAGATGTTTTTAATGATACCCATTGAATTTAGCAGTGACAATTACAGAGGAAGCAGTAGAGACCACACTGGAATTCCTGACAGGAAAATATTAAGTCCTTTGACACTGTACTATACCTTTGGAGAAAACTAACTCTGTATCCAAGATTAATTGATGTAATTCTACTGGAAATACATGTCTTGTTCCTTGGTGTTAAATCCAGGCTGTAATAGAAGCATGTAGGCATTTGTTCTAGTGTAGTTGCTTGTGTCCTCTTACTTTCTCCTCGAAGTGTTACTGTCCTACCCTTGAGTCTGTTCTCTCTGCCCATGCTGTGATTTGTGAGCTTCTATATCACTGTTTCAGACAATAAGTTGGGTTAACTTTAGCAACTAGAGTAGTATGATGATCAGCTTTTGTCAACCTACTGTGTTGTGACTGCAGGGGGCTTGAAGGAGTTCAGACAAGTAGTTGAACTGGTTTGGGGGGGACTTTGCTAATTAAGAGAAGGGAGGATATCCAACATGTAGAGCTATAATTTTAGCTGACAGAAAATGTCATTCTTATTGCTTCATAAGTCAAAGCTATAAAATACTTGGTTATTGCCACTGAATGTAATGCGCAATAAAAGAGGACAAACCAGCTTGTTACTGCCATTTCAAATTGGAATGGGCCCATAGGCCTCTCACCAGTCACTTGTTTTCTAGAAAACAAGTAAAGCAGGATCCTGACTGTCCAGCATACCAGAGTGTCCTGGTCATTTGGTATCTTGATTGTTGGATGCTTGGCCTGACTTTCTTTCAGCTCCGGAGTCACTGTACCTTTCTGGAAATGGACATGTTTGTGACATTTTGTAAATTGTTGGCTTCAAGTAAGTTTAAAATTTGTAAACAGCTATGCTACCTGTGTGTGTCTGGGCCGTGAGTTTTTTTGTCAGTCTCATCTCCCATTTCTTGTTTGATACTCTTGTCTGATTTTCACTGCGCTACTAACTCTCCTAACAGCCACTTTAATCGCCATTTTAGCTGTATTTCATAGAGCTAAAAGAGCAAAGCAGGGGTAAGGTTATAAACTCTACTACCTCCATATAGTTCCGGAGTGTTTCTGCTTTGACTTTCTTTGCAGGCTAAGGCAAAATCCAGCAAGCAGTTAGAGAGGCTGCTCCTTTCATTGCTCATCACTGCAGTTTGTATATAGGTTTCTCCACATTATATGCGGGCTTTTCAGAAAGTGGCAGCCTTTGACAAAGGGAAGGGGATATAACCTCTTCTGTCATTTGAATGGAGTCATTCATTATTGCTACCATAATGTGGTTTAGAGGAATATAAAGTTTTTTGGCATCTTGGTATTTGCTTTCATCTTCTTTCTATTTTCAGCAGGTAAAACCTTGAGTTAACACCTTTCTAGGTTGAGAGAGCCTTGACTTCATATGTCCTCTGAAAAACTATTTTGTACTGTGTCTGAATTTGCCTAGCAGGATTTTTACTGTTTCTTGCTTACTTCTTCTGCACCAGAATTTCAGGTGACTGAGGTCTGGACAGATGTGGGGGCAGGATGTTGCTCTGTGCTGCTTGAAGTAAAGCAGCAGTGCCATACTCCATGTCAGGACATACACTGTTCTTGGAGAGCCAGCTATGAGAAATGCCTCTCCTTTAAAACTGTTTTCTCTGCTGTGTTTATGAAAGTACAATCTGGACAGAGTTTTCCACTGGCTTTTCAGTATTTTTCAGACTTTTAAAAATCTTTTGTAGCCTGTGGCATTTGTTGAAGTATAGCCTGAAGTGTTTACTGTCTCTTTTGAATTCTGGTTCTGAACTTAAATTAGGACAACTCTATGCAAAAACTAGAAAGCAACTGGTGGCATAATTTACACTTGCTCCTTTTATTCATGCATGCACTCATGAATAAATGTGCTGTAGTTGAAAACTCCTTAGCTAGCCATCTTGGATGAAGTTGCAGAAGTGAGTCTTGCAAATTTTCTAATACTATGGCAGTAAACACAGTTGGTAGTTATTCA
Organism: Strigops habroptila; assembly: GCF_004027225.2. Lineage (NCBI taxonomy): Eukaryota > Metazoa > Chordata > Aves > Psittaciformes > Psittacidae > Strigops > Strigops habroptila. The sequence goes on along the minus strand of NC_044302.2, from coordinate 38,886,584 downwards.
ACAAGGATTTTCTAACTGAAGCACTGATCTTCAGTTTGGTGTGTGAATAAGCTATACTTTTGGTAGCCCATCTGCAGTATTGCTTTAATTTTCCTGAGTTTCTTCATGTATTTTTATTTTTCACAGAGCAAGTTCTAGTTTTCAGTGAATTAAAAGAACTGTATGGCTTCCTTGTACAGTACAATGTGAAGAGAGATTATTGCCTCTGTGGCAATAATCCCCAAATTCAACCTGTTGCAAAGCTTCAGAATTTCTTACAGCCACAAGCAGCTTTGAATTGTTTGGATGGCATTAATGCATTCTTTTTACCTCTGAAAAACTGGTATAAAGCACTTGGAGATTTCTTCATTATTGTTGTTTTTCTCTGTACAAATCCAGATTTAAATCCAGGCCTTTTCAAAAGGAACGTAATCAAATTATGTTGAACAGTACTAATAAACTTATTCTAGATATTTCTGTAGCAACTTTTGTTTCATGTTGATTAAACCTGAGGAAGTGCGTGACTTTTTTTCTCTCCGATAAAGAAATAAAAGGAGCTGTTGACTAGCTCATCTTTTGTTCCTTGTTATCGTGCTAGGAGTAGGAAATGGAAATAGCTGACAGGGTTTCCTTTTGGTACATCTTGCCTTGCTTCTTTGCAATGAAAGAATGTTTGTTGCGATAACTCTTACATACTGACACATGGCAACTAGTCTCTGCTTATTATTTCACTTTTTTCTTTTTTTTTGTTGGTTTTTTTTTTTTTTTTAACAGTCAAGTCCTTCATCTCCAGAGCCAGCGAATCTTCCTGCAGAAGACCTCAGCACAAACTCCAATGGTCCAAAGCCAGCAGAAATCATGCTAGATGATGACAGAGAAGACCTCTTTGCTGGTAATTGCTTTCTTCTAATGTGTCTGTATAAACTCTTTTGCTCTTGGACTGAAAAGATTTTCCTGGGAAAGAGGGTGTCCTGGTTTCAGCTCTAACAGTTGTTTTTCTCCTTCCTAGCAGCTGGTGCAGGGTTGTGTTTTGGCTTTAGTCTGAGAATAATGCTGATAACACACTGATATTTTAGCTATTGCTGAGTGATGCTTACCCCGATCAAGGACTTTTCAGTCTCATGCTCTGCCAGTGAAGAGAGGCACAAGAACCCAGGAGGGAGCAGAGACAGGATGCCTGGCCCAAATTAGCCAAAGGAGTATTCCATACCACAGCAAATCATGCCCAGTATATAAACTGGTGGAGTTACCCAGCTCAGGTCAGGCTGGGTATCAGTCAGCGGGTGCTGAGCAATTGTATTGTGCATCACTGCTGTTTGGTTTTTTTTTTTTTTTTTCCTTTTTAGTTTTATATTCTCTTCGCTTGTTATTTCCCTCATCATTATTATTATTATTGGTTGTAGTAGTAGTTTTGTATTATACCTCAGTTACTGGACTGTTCTTATCTCGAGCCGAGGGATTTATATTTTTTCAATTCTGCTCCCCATACCTCCAGAAGCCGGGGGGGGAAGAAGTGGGAAGAGTGAGCAAGCAGCTGCGTGGTGCTGAGCTACTGACTGGGCTTAAACCACGACAGAGAGTTAAAACATTTTAACAGTTTGACAGTGATGTACAGGTTTTTTCTTGTGATACTCTGTAATGTTAGTTATGTTTATGAAATACAAGTTTCTCAGTGGTGTCAACTGTCAGTTCAGAGTGTGGCAGTGTTAGCTGCTTAGTAACATGTTCTGCTGACAGTAATAATAGTATTTATATAATTAACAATGTTCAAATCTGTGTGTAAAAAGGACTTAAGTTGCATCGATTTTTTTGTACTTAATAACCATACATAAGCTGTCCAGTCTTTTTACCAGTTATAAAGAAGGATAATTCATGTCATATTGGAAGCTGGAGGGTATTTCCTTTCTCTTAAGACTCTGTTGTTACAATGAGAAGACAGTGAACTGGCATATGGGACCATCATTTCACTATAAGTCTCTGATACTTGACAGTCCTGCATGTTTTGGAGAAAGATGTGTGAAAGTTCTGATAAATAATCAGTGAACAGACAACACATTTCTAATGCTTCATTCATCAGTCACTACTCTAGTGGCGTTTCTTGACTGTCCTACCATGCATTATGGTTGCTGTCAATTGATAGGTGTAGGAGCATTAACTATTCAAGAAAAGAAGTGTAATATTTGGAGTGCGTTATGTACATCCAAAGGTGGTTCTGAGTGCTTGCTTCTCAATACTAACATTTTTCCTATTACTACATACTGAGTCAGTTGGCAGTCTGTTCTGAATACAGTCCTCATCTCACCTTCACTGATTCCTTGGTGTAATAGTTTGAAAAGAAACTTGTTAGCCACTAGTTCTGGGATATTTTGTACAGATACATATATACACATGCCCATTACCTTTGTTCTGAACTTACTAAATATGTATTTGCATATACGTGAACTTATATTTGTTCATGACAGTGTTAGAATGTATTGACTAGTTTCCTGATTCCCTGAAAGTGTTTTAAGAGACAAAGAGAATAAAGAGTGAAAGGTTAATCTTACTTATTTTGTATTTATATTACCTGATCTTATGAAGACCAGCAGTGCTTTAGCAATGAAGCTTTCTAGTACTAGTAATTTGGTTATTTAGCTTCAGTATATAAACCCAGCTTTTTGTAACCATAGAGCCATCTGGAATGGGTATTTTAGGAAAGCCTGTTCTCCTTTGGATAATATTAAAAAAAAAAAAAGGTAGCTGGAGTAAATATTGAGGGGAACCAGACAGAAGCAGCAAATTTTAGCAGCTAGACTGATTCAGCTGAAATGAATGCTATGAGGAAAACACACAGGACTGATTTCATGAGTTTGAGTTTTGCTATGAAAGACATTCTCTTAAATGCATGCAGTACTGAACTGAAAGAATCTAACATACTTCATGTCTAACACAACTAAGACTGGTCTTTAAAAGGTCAATTTATATGCAGACTGAGGCTAGTGCAAAGTCTCAACTAGAGGAAAAAAACAAGAGTGATTTATGGAGCCTAAGACAGGATATGACATCTTTCATGGATACTGTTCAAAGCTGGAAGTTTATGCAATACAGTTGTACCCTAGTGATGAACTTCTGTCTTTGTATCACTGTCAGCGTAGGTGTTCTCAAAAACAATGTCCAATTTATGTTGCAGGGCTCTGCACTTATGAATATAACTATTCTTTTCCTTTTTAGGACTGTTTTGCTAGACAATGATGTTAATCCATCTGATTTTCTGATACTGGTTTGCAATGAATAGAAACAATGTGAAAAGGCAGCATGAGGTATCTATTTTCTTGCTTCCAGCATGATTGCATAGTCCTGGCTCTCTATGAAAGCAGGACTTAATTTACAAGGGAGTGTGACTGGGTTTTTTCCTATAACATGCTGAAATTCCAAAGCAACCTATCTTGGCACAGCTTGGAGAGGAAGAGAATGATGTTCCACAGCTTTCTAACTTATGTTGCTTCTTCATATTGAATTATTAGACACTGTAAAATGTGGGTAAAGAAAATCTATAGGTTTGAAAAGGAGTCCATGTGAAAGGAGGGACTCTGGCGCTTTGAGGGCATAAACAATTCTAGTTTTGCAGACTTATTTGTAGAAAATGTGATAGCATGTGTCTCTAGCTATTGTAGGCTTGATAAATCTTTTTCATTATACCATCTAAAAATGCAACCTAATAGAAAAGGAGGTGAGGGAGAACAAATTATATGATTTCTGGTACTGTTTTAATGCAGTGCAGAACCTGGGATTTTTTAGGCTTTTTTGACTATGCTTAAAACCTCTTTGCTACTGTGTTTCTGCAGCAGCCACAGAACAGTATGTGCAATAAAATGTTTTAGATACTCATTACCTTGTCTCTGGCGACTCATAAGTGACTCATTAAAACTGGGTTTCCAAGGTGGAAGAAAATGAGTTTTCCAGCTGTCATTGGAGACCAGTAAATTTTGCTGCTGTATTAGTATTGTGGTTCTTGTTCTGTAAAAAAGCAAAGTATCTTGCCAAACCTGCGTAAGCACTGTCATCCTTAGAATAAAAGTCAGTGTGTTGATTATTTGGCAAAAAAATGATTATGTTAGCTTACCTTGTAGAGCTCTTACATTTGGAGACCATAATGGCCAGTGCTCCAAATCAGGTAGTATGAAGAGTATGTTGAGGAGCTTTAGGGTATGTCTTAGAACCTGGCTGCCCATGAGCTGTAGGGTGAAGAACTAGAGACCGAATTAATCTTCCAAAATGTTGGCCTGAAGTTCTGTTTACAGCTGCAGAAATGTGCCTTGGACGGCCTGTGCAGGACGTAGCTGTCTGTGCCTTCTGCCTTTAGTGCTCGTACATAATGAGCAGGTCTGCGAGGTTGTACCAGTGCTCTGTCACTGGTTTTGGAAAAGTGGCAAAGTACCATTTTTCCTCTGCCCTAGTCTGGTAAAAGATTACTTTTACTGTTCTTCTGTTGTTTGTTTGGGTTTTGTAGGGTTTTTTGTTTGTTGTGGTTTGTGGGGGTTTTTTGGTTGGGTTCCCCCCCGTCTCAGTTCTCAGAAGCGTTTGGAATAGATTATTTTATGTAGTTACCTAGCTACTGTGTCCTGGTGGAAAGACAAGGCACTGGGGAGATGGAGTGATGTTTGGTTTTCATTTAGTTTTTGTTTTGTTTTTCTTCAGGTCATGATAGGTTTGTCTTAAGGTTTTTCCCTCGGAGTTAATACAGAAAAGGTGATGCTAATTCTGGGGACCAGACAAGACATGTATTTTAAGCCCAGCTTAAGCAGAAGTTTCTAGCTGATGTCTGTCAAACTGTTGTCATGTGGTGTATTTGATCAGAAGAACTTGGTGCAGATGCTTCTTCTGCAAGAAACAAGTGCACAAAAGCATGTGAACGTACAGCTTGAAGTTAGAAGAAGGAAGATTAGTGGCTGACTGTTAAAACTATTTCTGTTCCCATTAAGATTATCCTTAGTACTCCTAGTATAACAGTAAGGGTCATGGGCTATGACTTATGAGTAGTAATTCTTCTAGTTCTGTTAGGACGTTTGTCTCTGAAATATTGCTACACCAGGAGAAGCCTATCTTAATAACTTGTCCTCTGTTCTGGACAACAGTTGCTTTCTTGCTTAGAGTTTCTACTTCAATTTACTTCCATTTAAGTGATCACCTGAGTAAATTTTCAAAGATAGTTCAACCTCTCAAGTCATGTCAGAATGTTAGAGGTCTGACATTTAGAAATGTTACCAGTAAAAATAACTAACTCAGCTATAATGAGCTGCTAGTGAGAAATTGCAATCTTGCGCTTTTTAAGATGATGTTTGGCAAATACTGGTGGTGAAAAATAAGCATCTTGATAGTGATTCATAACAAATGGCTGTTTATGGATTATAAAGTAGGTATTTATGTGTAGAAGTCTTACAGTACTAGATTGGGGGTGGTTAATATGTGCTGATAACTGCCATAGCTGATGTGAGTGTTGGATCTCAATGTTTTCCTCTTAGAAGCTGGATAGAGCCATTGCCTTTCATTGCGCAAGAAGAGCTTATGTTTTTGAGAACTTCCCCAGAAAGCAAGACATCTAGATTTCATTTTTCATGCAAATAGTAATACAGAATGTTTGGAAACAAAACCAAAATGGAACAAAACAACAATAACAAAAACAACCATGAAACTACAACCTAAGTTTTCAGGGGAAAACTAAAAAGAATAAATCAAGAGAATGTTTCTGAAAGTGCCCTATCTTCTACTCTGAAGCCTAACAAATTTATCTTTCCATGAAAAACAAACAAGCAAACAAAAAAAGAAAAACCACAGAAAACAAAGAGAAGAATTTTCAGTGAAACTTTTACATCTAGCTATGTCATCTGATTTCTCAAAGTGAAAGAATGTATGTGAGACACACAAATGCCAAAGTTCATCATAACAAATCTTTTTCTTGGGGAATAGATCTTCAGCTTATGTACTACTCAAAGACTGCTTTTCTGAGGGAAAAGAAAATAGCTAGAAAGTGTAAAAGCCTGCTGTTATTATGTGAAGCTAATACTTCTTTTCCCTTCAGAATCTTTTAATGCTTTTGTTTAAAACAAGAAGTACATCATCCTTGTGTCTGTCCTGCTCTGTTCCATCACCCCCTTCCACTATCTTTTACATTTCATTCTTCTAGATTTACATAATGTCTGGGATGCGTGCAGACTTGGGGGGAGAGGTAGCGGGAGGGAGGATGGCATGAATTCTCCTCTCCCTTAAAAAACTGACTTTCTGCTTTCAAGTAGATACTATTTTCTCTGGTAAGTTCCTCCAGGAAAATAGAAAAGAAGGGCTAGTAGGCAGCATCTTCAAAAATTTGCTCATGCCCAACCAACCTGGGGTTGCACAGCTTTAAAAATACCAGTATGGGTGGAGTCTAATGTCGCTGGTCTTGCTGAAAGGAAACCTCCTTGCCTTTCCAACTGCTTGTTCTTGCTGATTTTTGTTTTACAGAAATAATGCACCAGCTTAGCGATAGCTTCAGCTATCTGCAGAACAGTGGCAGGGGGCTAATCCTGGCTGGTGTTCATGTTATGCACAACCTAGACCAATGCATGATACTGATGGCTGTGTGGATACAAGTCTGAAAAAGGGTGCTGGGATGAAGTGTGCTTGTATTTTATCTGATAGCAGTGCTAGTTTGTTATGTTGAATTCACACACTTTTTTTCATGAAGTTATGCTTTTACGGTAACAAGAATGCTTTCTCAGCTGCTGAAAGGGAGAAATCTCTGTGCTTTGAATCATTTCATTACTTGTTTTATAAGCCTGTCTAAAATTTGAAGGTACAGAGAAGTACTTAGTGATGAGTAATGGTTTGTTTCCCAAACACACATGCTGGAATATAGCTGGTGATAGAAAAAGGAAGAATTGAAGTGGAATTGCTTTATTTTACATTTTTTAATTACTTTTTTTATATATATAACATACTGTGTTACATACATACGTATATACTTTTTCCTGATAAATGTTTCTGTGAGATAGTAATTTGTATAACATAAAACATATATGTTGAGTGCTGTTAGCCACCAAATGAGAGAACTACCTCTTTTCCGTGTTTAAATGTTGTTCTTCTACCAATCTAAAAGCTTATTTTTGCAACTGCCTCAGCATGACTTCCCACCTGATCTGAGGTTTTGAATTAAGGTTGTTTTTTGATTTAAGGTACAGTATCCTTCCTGTGGCATTTGAGGGTAGGAAGCACCAGTAGGATTCTTCAGAAAAATTTAGCAGTCAGAATAAAGGAATAATAGGAAAATAAATCTTTTCAAAGAAAGCTTTTAGATAATCTTTCGTTCATATTAAAAATGGATAATATGAAAAGGTGCTTGCTTTGAAGGTTAGTTTGAAATCTATAACTATGGAAGTCTGAGGGCAGCGACATTGGCACAGGTTGCCCAAAGAAGCTGTGGCTGCCCCATCCCTGGCAGTGTTCAAGTGGATGGGGCTTTGAGCAACCTGGTCTAGTGGAAAATGTCCCTTCCAACCTAAACCATGTGATGATTCTATGAATTTGAAATTAGGAAGAGCACTGCCAACAGGTTGAGGGAAGTGATCATTCCCTTCTGCTCAGCCCCTCATGTAGTGGGGCCACATCTGGAGCGCTGAGTCCAGGTCTGGCCTACCCAATACAACAGAGACATGGACAGACAGGGGGGAGTCAAGTGCAGGGCCATGAAGATGATCAAGGACATGAAGATGAAGTCTATGATATATGAGTAGAGACTGAGAGAGCTGGCTTGTGCATCTTGGAGAAGAGCAGGCTCTAGGGGGAATCCTGCAGTGTATAAATACCTGATGGGAGGGAATGGAGAAGAGGGAACCAGACTTCTCAGTGGCACCCACTGGCAGGCCAAGTGGCAATGGACACAAACTGAAATACAAGTAATACATGAGAAAAAAAAAAAGGGGGGGTTTGGTTTGGTTGGTTGGGGTGTTTTGTTTTTGGCAGTGGTGGTTTGTTTTTACACACTGTAACTATTTCACAAATTTTAAAGCATGTACCAGGCTTTAAAAAGTCTAGATGAAAGATGGTGTATTTTCTTTTGAAAATTCAGTGATTTGTATAGACGGAAGCTGCACAGGTCTTTTCCAGGTTGCATAGTAAACATTTTTGGTAACTGTAACTCGGAGAGGATCTGTTTTAGTGCCTTTTTACCTGCTTGGTAAAGTACTTGCCACAGGAAGTCTCATTTGTTAACGAGACTTGAGATCAGTTGGAAAGTCAATTTTGGTATCGAATAACTGTTCTGTGGTCAGTGTTAGCTTTTAAGGAACTAGAATTCTTGAAAATGCACATCTGGCTAGAACCACAGCATTAGTTATTTAGACCAGAACAGGAACATCTATATATCCAGGAAGTGTGTAGTTTGCCAGTGGTCAAATCTAGAAAGTGGAGGAAGGCATGCAGGATTTGTAGAGCAGAGATTTATGTCCTATTTAAAGATAGAGGAACTGCTATGGTCTGAGAAAAGTATTCAGTTTCTAGTGAACTGTTTTAAGTCCCCAAAAGACTGAAGATAGAAAGATAGTTAGTCTTACTGGCGAGAATGTAAGTATTCCTTATACACCTGCTAGTATTTCTGTTTTACAGTTTGTGGGGCAGGGATGTATTGCGGTTGTGCAACTTGATTAAACACATGGCTTGGTCTGCTCAGTTATCAGCCTATGTGACTAAATCAGCTGTTGTTCGAAGTGTGAAAACTAAAATTGGTCCAGGTACTGAAAAAGAGCTGCTTGTGTGGTTGAAAAAAAAAAATAAAAAAATCATTAGTTTCTGAAATATCTCATGCAAAAATAAATTAGTTGGCACTTGTGACTTCTCTAAGAGACTCTTTACCTAACAGTATAGTTAAAATAAAAAAAAAAAAATAGGCAACATATGTTACAGGATAGTTACAGATGATCTTATTAAACTTGTATATCAGTTTTGTGTATGTGTGTGTGTTTGTAATTTTGTGATGCATATCTATCTTTGTTGCAGGAAAACTTTGCTAACTAAAAATGTTTTTCTAGAAGCAACAGAAGAAGTTTCGTTGGACAGTCCAGAGAGGGATCCAATACTTTCACCAGAACCTACTCCTGCAATCACTCCTGTAACACCTACTACATTAGTAGCTCCCAGAATGGAGTCAAAAATTGTAGCAGCCCCTGTGATTTTTGATAGATCCAGAGAAGAGGTATGTGGTAAACTTCTAAATTCTGAAAATGTCTTGTTGCTTTTTTGAAGGTTTTTCTGTTTTTAAAATCAGAGTTCCTAAATGTTGACTCATGGGATCATCATTTGCTAAAGAGAAGTAGGTAAAAGAAAACCTATTCTGTTTATTTTGCATATAAAGTTTAGTGTGAATTTGACTCATGACAATACCTTGAGGTCTCTGTTTTTATCAAACTTAAGCTATATGAAAGACTCTGAAATTCTGCATTGTTAGATCTCAGGCAAGTATCAGAAAATTTTCTGTTATTTTTCTCTTCCGCAGCTTTTCTGCTACAGAAAACCTTAAATAAAAAGGAATTTCTGCCTTTTTATTAGAGGCATATAGAAACATTACAAATGAGTGACACAAATAGTATCTCCTGGCATTGTAGGTGATAAAATGAAAATACTCCTGAGATAAATATTTTCTAAAACTTTTGAGGCCAACAAGTCCTGAGAAAAGGTTGCCATACTAAAAGCTTTGCAGGAAGGCTTCAGTCTTAGAATCATGGAATCATTTGGGTTGGAAAAGACCTTTAAGATAATCAAGTCCAACCATAGACCTAGCACTGCCAAATCCACCACATGAACTGTGTTGCAGTGACAATCAGTGTTAGAAATTATATTCGCTCAATATTTGGTGGCAAGTCTGGAAGGAGTTTTTAATTAAACAAACATACTGACTTTTCCTCCTCCTTCCTCTATACCTTTATACTTTTAACCATACATAACATGAAAGCACATAATCTTGTTAAATATGGCATATCTTTTTCCTAGGTTGAAGAGGAAGCAAATGGAGATTTGTTTGATATAGAAATCAATGTATCTGACCCAGAGAAAGTTGGTAAGTTCCTCGAGCCTAGTAAGTCAGATGATAGGCTGTCTTATCCCTTGAAGACTATTCTGAGATTTTAGCATGATTTCTTATTCAGTTATCTTTTGGCAGTTATTAGAATCTAAATGGAAAGCTATCTGATGTGTATTTTTGAACAAAAAGTGCGTAGAGGGGTTAAAATAATTTGCCCTAGGATAAGAATCTTAATTTTCTTACAGGAGATGGCATGAATGCTTATATGGCTTACAGAGTAACAACAAAGGTAACTAGTGCAACAAATATTTGCGTATAACTTTGTATTGTAGCTGAATGGATGGATCAGTAATTCACAACAAATATATTTTTATTTCTTTTAAGACGTCACTTTCCATGTTCCACAAAAATGAATTCTCTGTTAAAAGAAGATTCAGTGATTTTCTTGGCTTGCACAGCAAATTAGCAACAAAGTACATGCATATTGGTTACATTGTGCCTCCAGCTCCAGAGAAAAGTATTGTAGGTAAGTGTAATTCCTGTAAGGTTGAATTTAAGCATGACATTTAAGTACTGTAATACAAATTAAGTATTTTAATACCTGTTAGGCTTGTAAAATAAATACTTTTTCTGGACAAATATTAATTATTGCTTATCAGGTGGTCTGAACCTCATACCACCTCCTTATTCTTTATTAAATATTCTGTTTGTTCTTTATTGTAGGAAAGTTCAGGTTAAATTGGAAAGATAAGTACTGGTCTCTTTCTAACTCACCAGCATTGATAATAAGAACGACATTTGTCTGAATACATGGCCTTCTGTTTCTTATCTATCATTCTTTCTTCACTATTGCCCTTCAAGGGCTGATTAGTCTATCAAAACAAAGATGTTAAATGAGAGTTTATTTTTAACTTGTGCTGTTATCAGTTGCCTGCAATATACAGAGCTTCATACGTACTCCACCTCTAATACTGAAGTCTGTTTCTTTTGACCATGGTGAACACTAAAACCTCTACTTAATTCTTCTTAATTCAAAAGACACTTTGAGTAATGCTAGTCTATGTGAATGCCTTGAAGAATCAGATCCTTTCTCCATGAACTAAGAAGCGTGTGTGATGCATTGAAGCATCTTCAGTTTTATGAGCTCTAAGTTCTTTCATAATAACTAAATCTTTGTAAAACGTGTTGAAGTCTTTTGGCTCACCCATATAAATAAGTGATTGGACTCTAGAACAATGATATGTGGGGAATGGCAGGATTTGGAGTTTTTGTTTCTAATAGTTTTGACCGTAAAGCTAATGAGAGCTGTAACTTTTCATGTCAATAGGAGTAGGCAGACTGAGTAGATGTAGGCAGCAGGAAACTTGGAAAAATCATGCTTTTAATTCTGTGGAAAAGCACGGTATTTTTCAGTCAGTAAGACTGAAAATTTAGTTTGAATTTTTGGTAGTTCTTGAAAGTAATGTGTGAGTCTGTAATAACCAATTTTTCATGTAACAAAAATTAGCTTAATCACAGATGCTGACAGGGTTTATAAAGATGGAATAAAGCTTCTAGTCATGCCTGTTGGATGAGAAAAGATTTAACACATTTATGACAGTGTGCAGTTACATGGAAATGCAAGTTTGTACTTGCATCACAAATTCATCTGAAGACAAAGCTTGGACTGGATTTGAGGTACCACTTGAACAAAGCCAGCATAAATATTGATGTATTTGGAAGTGTGTAAAAGGGTGGGACTTATTGCAGTGTAAGCAAGCGACTGGCTGTCACTTCAGATCCTTTTATAGAGACTTTGTTAAGCTACAGATAAGTTGGGAAAACACACAGACTCTGTAGGACATTTTCCAAAGAGCAGGAAACTCCTGCTGTAAACTTGAACTTCAGTGCACAGGTGGTATTTAGTTATGTACAAAAATATGTAGTCCATCTACTTCTGATTCTGGAGGTAAGAAGGGACTTGAGGCTGATTTAAAATGAGTCATCTTAAAGCAGAGAGTTGACAAAACAGCTGAATGTAGGATGATGTGTTGTGTTTACATCGTGTTCATTTTTAAAGTCTTAATAGAAACATCATACATCTGGTGTTACACAGTGTATTGTATGAAAGTCCTTAGTCTGTTCGTTCTGTTACACTGTTGATAACACCAGGAGTTTTAAGCTCCAGTTGTATTTTGGTGACAGGTGGGTGGGGATGGCATTTCAGACCTTAGCCACAAATTCAAATGGTCAGTTACTGACTATGGAATAATAGGATAAAACTGAGTCAGTGGTGAGATGGAGTTGGACCACAAACAATTCATCCAAACTGCCTCACTATTTATATATGTGTGTTAGAAAATAATGTGTTCTGGTTTTAGAAAATAATCCGTGAAGTCATGGATCCTTTCCAGTGAGGGATTAGAAGAGTGCTTGGGCAACAGAAACTGCCTTTACACTTTGTCCTGGGTTCAGCTACAGCAGTCATTTTTCTCCTTCTTAGTAGCTGGTGCAGTGCTGTGTTTTTTAACTTTCAGCCTGGGAACAACGCTGATAACACTGATGTTTTTAGTTGTTGCTAAGTAATGTTTACTCCGACCAAGGACTTTCTCAGTCTCATGCTTTGCCAGGGAGGAGGGGAAGCCGGGAGGAAGCAGAGACAGCACACCTGACCCAAATTAGCCAACGGGGTATTCCATACCATGGCACGTCATGGCCAGTATATAAACCAGGGGGAGTTACCCGGAAGGCCCAGATCACTGCTCGGGTCGGGCTGGGTATCGGTCGGCGGGTGGTGAGCAATTGTATCCTCTCCCCTTGTTATTTCACTAATCATTATTATCATTGGTGGTAGCAGTAGTGGTTTTGTATTATACCTTAGTTGCGGGACTGATCTTATCTCAACCCGTGGGAGTTACATTCTTTCGATTCTCCTCCCCATCCCTCCGGGAGTGGGGGGAGGAAGAAGGCGGGGAGTGAGCGAGCGGCTGTGTGGTTCCGAGTTACCGGCTGGGCTCAAACCACGACAGTTCTTTGTGGCGCCCAACGTGGGGCACGAAGGCTTGAGATAACGACAGATCTGACCAGAATGTGTCTAATCATATTTGTGATAAGCATTCATTGTTACTACTTGTCACAATGGTGATTATTTGGCTCTCAGACTTGTTGCGCTTGATCTCAGAGTTTCAGCATGTCGTACCTTACTTACAGCCAGTATTTGCTGTTTTAGTGTTTATCGGCTGGGGGGCCTGGGCTAAGGTTCTTGTTTCACTGTACTTCGTGGTAATGACTTGTAATACAATAGACTCATTGATCATGAAACTGGTCTGGTTTGTGCTTCCAGCGTGGCCATCACCTCTATACATTGGGAGGTATATAATGAAATATTTTAGCATTTGCATATCTTTTTTTTTCTCCTCGGGGGTCAACCTACGAAGGAGGCATTCCCTTACACCTCCCGTTCCCCCACCAGCCTATTTTCAAAGCAGTTGAGAGTTCTGAAGGTTTTGGATGGCCTTTGAATACCCTTGAGACCTGCCTGCTGATTGTGCTGGGGTTCAGCATGTTGGCACACATACGGAGTGTGTTTTATCCACGGCCATCACGCCCTGGGAACACCCTATTTCGCCTGATCTTGAAAGTTAAGCAGTATCGGGTTCAAATCTGGTCTAGGGTTAGACGACGATATAGGAGGACCACCAAGAGATTTTCCCCGAGGCTGGACAGTCATGAGTGGCAGCGTGTGTGGGATAGTATGGGCAAGTATCTAGGCCAGTGGGCCCCTCCAGTGCTTTGGAACTTCACCACTGAACAAGTGCAACATCCGGAAAAACTAGTAAAACACTTAAACGAGGTGTGCTGTCATCCTGGTTATACCAGAGAGGGACAAATCATGGCAACGTGCTGGGGCTTGGCCTATGCCTACAGAGCCCTGCTCAACACTATCCAGCACCTTCAGAGGGAAAAAAATGTCTCTGGATCTGATGGCAAAGCAACAGGCAACGCAGCTACTCCAACTACAAGCACAGCAGCTACTCAAACCCTGACCACAACAGACAACGCAGCTACTCCAAGTACAGCAGCTACATCAACCCCAGTGACAAGCACAGCAGCTACTCAAACCCTGACCACAACAGACAACGCAGCTACTCCAAGCACAGCAGCTACACCAACCCCAGTGACAAGCACAGCAGCTACTCAAACCCCGGCAACAGACACTGCAGCCACTCCAATCCTAGTGGCAGACAGTGCAGCCATTCCAACCACAGTGACAAACACTGCAGCTAAACCAAATGGCCAGTTTATGAGAATGTCTGTTGCCCCTGTAAGCAAAAGCAAATGAGAGGCACAAAGAGCAACCCGTGAAGCGAAGAAAGATGAAGACCCAACGCCATTACTAAACGGAACAGGATCTGAACAAGAGTTACTACTACGTGGATCAGAGGAAGAGGAAGAAGAAGAAGAGGCGACTTCTGGACCCCGAACCTCAACCGAGCTGCAGAATATGCGAAAAGATTTCACCCGTCTTCCAAGGGAGCACATTGTCACCTGGTTGCTCCGATGCTGGGACAGCGGGGCCGACGGTCACGAACTAGAAGGTAGGGAAGCCAAGCAGCTGGGATCACTTGCTAAGGAAGGAGGAATTGACAAAGCGATTGCAAGAGAGAAGCGAGCCCTCAGTCTTTGGAGGCGGCTCCTGGCAGCTGTGAAGGAAAGGTTTCCCTACAAGGGCGATATTACGAGTCGCTCAGCCAACTGGACCACGATAGAGAGAAGCATCCAGTCCCTGAGGGAATCAGCCATTCTAGAGATGATCTATCGTAGGCCGGATGCCAGGAACACATCCATAGATCCAGATGAAGTCGAATGTACACAACCCATGTGGCGGAAACTTACGTGGAGTGCACCATCATCATATGCCCACACATTGGCATCAATGACCTGGAATGACGGAATATCACCAACAGTGGATTATCTGATTCATCAACTCCGAGAGTTCGAAGACAATCTCACCCCTTCCATCATTTCAGCTGTGGAAAAACTGTCCCAGGAGTTCAAACAATTGAGAGACGATTTATCCAATCTATCCAGCTCCCCACGCGTACCAACCCATGTCTCAGCTATTAACAGAAGGCGCCCTACTGCTCGAGAAAGAAAATATAGGAGGTACACGCCACGGGCCACCCTATGGTTTTACCTGCAGGATCACGGAGAAGACATGAGAAAGTGGGATGGAAAACCTACTTCAGCTCTGGAGCAATGGGTGCGTGAACTGAAGAGGAGATCAATGGTCAAGGATGATCCTCCCAGGAAAGCTGCTGCTCCAGTCTCTGGTGAGCAGTTTCCCAGATGGAGTGGAAGAGCTGATTTTACTCCAGCTCCTGTGATAAGGAATACTAATCCCTTTCTACAAGACATAAGTGGAGAATTTTATGATCGCTATTAGAGGGGCCCTGCCTCCAGCCAGGTGGAGGAGAGGGATAATCAGGTTTACTGGACTGTGTGGATCAGATGGCCTGGCACATCAGTCCCACAGAAGTATAAGGCTCTAGTAGATACCGGTGCACAGTGTACTCTGATGCCATCAAGGTATCAAGGGGTGAAACCCATTTCTATTTCTGGAGTGACAGGAGGATCCCAAGCGTTAACTATGCTGGAAGCTGAGATCAGCCTGACTGGGAGGAAGTGGCAAAAGCACCCCATTGTGACTGGTCCAGGGGCTCCATGCATCCTTGGCAGTACTCAGGAGAGGGTACTTCAAAGACCCAAAAGGGTATAGATGGGCTTTTGGCATCACTGCCTTGGAAACAGAGGAAATTAAGCAGCTGTCCACCTTGCCCAGACTCTCAGAGGATCCTTCTGTTGTGGGGTTGCTGAAGGTCGAAGAACAACAAGTGCCAATCACAATCACAACAGTGCACCGGCAGCAATATCGCACCAACCGAGACTCCTTGATTCCCATCCATAAGCTGATCCGTAGACTGGAGAGCCAAGGAGTGATCACCAGGACCCACTCGCCCTTTAATAGCCCCATATGGCCAGTGCAAAAGTCTAATGGAGAGTGGAGACTAACAGTAGACTATCGTGGGCTGAATGAAGTCACACCACCATTGAGTGCTGCTGTACCGGACATGCTAGAACTTCAATACAGAGTCAAAGGCAGCCAAGTGGTATGCCACAATTGACATTGCCAATGCGTTTTTCTCAATCCCTTTGGCAGCAGAATGCAGGCCACAGTTTGCTTTCACTTGGAGGGGCGTCCAGTACACTTGGAACCGACTGCCCCAGGGGTGGAAACACAGCCCTACCATCTGCCATGGATTGATCCAGACTGCACTGGAACAGGGGCAAGCTCCAGAACACCTGCAATACATTGATGACATCATCGTGTGGGGTGATACAGCGGAAGAAGTTTTTGAGAAAGGGAGGAAGATAATCCAAACCCTGCTGAAGGCCAGTTTTGCCATAAAACGGAGTAAGGTCAAGAGACCTGCACAGGAGATTCAGTTTTTGGGAATAAAATGGCAAGATGGACGTCGCCAGATCCCCACAGATGTGATCAACAAGATAACAGCAATGTCTCCACCAACTAACAAGAAAGAAACACAAGCTTTCTTAGGTGTTGTGGGGTTCTGGAGAATGCACATCCCAAATTACAGTCTGATTGTAAGCCCTCTCTACCACGTGACCCGGAAGAAGAATGATTTCAAATGGGGCCCTGAGCAACAACAAGCCTTTGAACAAATTAAACGAGAAATAGTTCATGCAGTAGCCCTTGGACCAGTCCGGGCCGGGCCAGATGTGAAAAATGTGCTCTATACCGCAGCTGGGGAGAATGGTCCTACCTGGAGCCTCTGGCAGAAAGCTCCAGGGGAGGCTCGAGGTCGACCCCTTGGCTTTTGGAGTCGGGGATACAGAGGATCCGAGGCCAACTACCCTCCCACTGAAAAAGAGATACTGGCAGCCTATGAAGGGGTTCGAGCTGCTTCAGAAGTGATTGGAACTGAAGCACAGCTCCTCCTGGCACCCCGGTTGCCTGTGCTGGGCTGGATGTTCAAGGGCAGGGTCTCCTCTACACATCATGCAACTGATGCTACATGGAGTAAGTGAGCCGCACTAATTACACAACGAGCTCGAATAGGAAATCCCAGTCGTCCAGGAATTCTAGAAGTCATCATGGACTGGCCAGAGGTCAAAGATTTTGGGATGTCACCAGAAGAGGAGGTGACGCATGCTGAAGAGGCCCCACCATATAATGAACTGTCAGAGAGTGAAAAGCAATATGCCTTGTTTACTGATGGGTCCTGCTGTATTGTGGGAAAGCATCGGAGATGGAAGGCAGCTGTGTGGAGTCCCCTGTGACAAGTTGCAGAAAGTGCTGAAGGAGAGGGTGAATCAAGTCAGTTTGCAGAGGTGAAAGCCATCCAGCTGGCCTTGGACATTGCTGAACGAGAAAAATGGCCAGTACTTTATCTCTATACTGACTCATGGATGGTGGCAAATGCCCTGTGGGGGTGGTTGCAGCAATGGAAACAGAGCAACTGGCAACGCAGAAGTAAACCCATCTGGGCTGCTGCATTGTGGCAAGATATCGCTGCTCGGGTGCAGAACCTGGTGGTGAAGGTACGCCACGTGGATGCTCATGTACCCAAGAGTCAGGCCACTGAGGAACACCAGAACAACCAGCAAGTGGATAAAGCTGCTAAGATTGAAGTGGCTCAGATGGACTTGGATTGGCACCATAAGGGTGAATTATTTTTATCCCGGTGGGCCCATGATACCTCAGGCCATCCAGGCAGAGATGCAACGTATAGATGGGCTCATGATCGCGGGGTGGACTTAACGATGGACACTATTGCCCAGGTTATTCACGAATGTGAAACGTGCTGCAATTAAGCAAGCCAAGCGGTTAAAGCCTCTCTGGTATGGAGAATGATGGCTCAAGTACAAGTATGGGGAGGCCTGGCAGATTGACTATATTACACTCCCACCGATCCACCAAGGCAAGCGCTATGTGCTTACCATGGTGGAAGCAACCACCGGATGGCTGGAAACATACGCTGTGTCCCATGCTACTGCCCGGAACACTATCCTGGGCCTTGAGAAACAAGTTTTGTGGTGACACAGCACCCCAGAGAGAATTGAGTCAGACAATGGGACTCATTTCCGGAACAACCTTATAGACACTTGGGCCAAAGAGCATGGCATTGAGGGGGTATAGCACATCCCCTACCATGCACCAGCCTCTGGGAAAATCGAACGGTACAATGGGCTGTTAAAAACTACGCTGAGAGCAATGGGTGGTGGGACTTTCAAACACTGGGATACACATTTACCAAAAGCCACCTGGTTGGTCAACACGAGGGGATCTGCCAACAGGGCTGGCCCAGCCCAATCAGAACTTTTACGTACTGTAGAGAGGGATAAAGTTCCTGTGGTGCACATAAAGAATTTGTTGGGGAAGACAGTCTGGGTTATTCCTGCTTCAGGTAAAGGCAAACCCACTCATGGCGTTGCTTTTGCGCAGGGACCTGGAGGTACTTGGTGAGTAATGCGGGAAGATGGGGAAGTCCAATGTGTACTTCAAGTGGATTTAATCTTGGGGGAAAACAGCCAATGAACTCAATTGTACGCTGTTGCCTGCTCTATAACACTTTTATAGCCCACCGGCTAGATATCTTCAGGTCGCCAGCAACTGACCCTGACTTCCCTCCGATCATCACCTCAACAAAGAATGAATTTTGAGGAAACCAGACGAGCTCAGCAGTGACCAGACGAGTTTGGTGGTGTCATCAGCAGGCAACACCCCGACACTACACACCGTCCCTCCTGCCCTGAAAGACTATTACAAGAGATGGAGCCTGACATCATGGACTGGATGAATTCAGCAATTTCATAGGGATTGGTCCATGGACTAGGGAATGATATCTTTCTCTTTGTGTGTGGGTGTGGGTGTATATATATGTGTATATATGGGACAGGGGCAATGGTGTGTTGAGAGATGTGGGATTTGAGCATAATGTGAATGGTATGGAATAAGGGGTGGATACTGTCTTGGGTTCAGCTACAGCAGTCATTTTTCTCCTTCTTAGTAGCTGGTGCAGTGCTGTGGTTTTGACTTTCAGCCTGGGAACAATGCTGATAACACTGATGTTTTTAGTTGTTGCTAAGTAATGTTTACTCCAACCAAGGACTTTCTCAGTCTCATGCTTTGCCAGGGAGGAGGGGAAGCCGGGAGGAAGCAGAGACAGCACACCTGACCCAAATTAGCCAAAGGGGTATTCCATACCATGGCATGTCATGCCCAGTATATAAACCAGGGGGAGTTACCCGGAACGCGAGATCATTGCTCGGGTCGGGATGGGTATTGGTGAGCAATTGTATCCTCTCCCCTTGTTATTATTTCACTAATCATCATTATCATTGGTGGTAGCAGTAGTGGTTTTGTATTATACCTTAGTTACTGGACTCCTCTTGTCTCACCCCGTGGGAGTTACATTCTTTTGATTCTTCTCCCCATCCCTCCAGGAGCAGAGGAAGGAAGAAGGAGGGGAGTGAGCGAGCGGCTGTGTGGTTCCAAGTTACCGGCTGGGCTCAAACCACGACACACTTGCATTTAAATAGACTTATATTAGTAGAGAAATAAACTTGACATGATACCTAGAAATAACTGGGTAAATATCACAAGGCAGGAATTCCTCACATTGGACATTTGGTTATTACATATTAGGTTTTTTTCCTTGCTATCAAATGTGAAGGATCTTTTGTATTAAACTGCAGCATTTCATGCTTCCTGCAGTGAAATACTAATGAATAGTATCTAATGCAAGAATATGAGGCATGTGAATTACCTTACCTCAATACATTAATCCTTGTACTTAAAGACATACTTGATTTTACAGATATATTTGAGGACTTACATTTACATTGTGTACTATACCTCTAAAAAGTGCCGATCAGACTTATTTTCATGATGTTACAGAGAAGGGAAAAACTAAGGCTTCACTGAGAGGTTAAGGATCCCTCCTTCTTCCTGTAAGGATGCTGTTTGTCCCCTTCGTGGGTTACTGCGTGAAACTTCTAAAGCCAGCAGTGAGATCAGTAGATGAACAAGTTTGGGAAGTGTTGACCTGTCAGGTCACAGACTACATATTCAGAATCTCAGACTTAGAACTTTTAGCTGGAGAAGCACAGAACTAACATAGCAGGAATATGTTTGGACTGTATCATAACAGACCTCTCTTGTGTTTTAGGAAATAAAATGAATGTGCAATGTTTCATGGTGGTTCTGATAGGACTCAGGTACCTAATCTCTTCAGGGTTTAGGTCTTTAGTAGGAAAAACACTGACCTCAGTCTGACAGTTTCTGAGTTCTTGTGTTGCTGAGGTTGAATGTATTTCCCATACCATGATACATCAATAACTCTGGCTCCCCTGTCATAGTTTTTTGGCCACTCTCGATTTGGGTAGAGGAAGTGATGTAAAGCTGCCTGTATTTTATTCTACTAATATTATTCTCCATTCAGTTCATGGTTGTTCATATGCTTCGGAATTTTCAGAGCTGGTTAGTTTGCCTTAGTTGACTAGAAATTTTTAGGTTTAGAAATTAAAAAATAATAGAATGAAAATATTGGTAGTAAACTTAATAGGCTTACAACCTGAGATTTATTTTACTATTCTGCTTTATTTGGGTAACTGTTTTCTTCTTCTGAACATGAGTGACCAGTAAGACTCTGATCTTCATTTAGATTGTCTTCATAAATGCAAATTCAACTAGTTTTGTGTAACTTAGTCACAACTAATATATTACACGTAACTGCATATTTCACAGAGCTGATTCCACAAAACCATGCAGCATGCAGTGTTGATGTTTTTTCTATTCTTGTGTAGTGTTTTTCATTGTAATTTGACTTAAATACATAAGCTTGGGTGAGCTTTGTCTTCTAATCACATCACTTATGTTAATGATTGATTTGTGGTAAAACCAGTGTGATGCCATTTTCTTCAAAGGCATGACCAAGGTTAAAGTAGGCAAGGAAGATTCTTCATCTACTGAATTTGTAGAGAAAAGAAGAGCAGCCCTAGAAAGGTAATGTACGCATCTAAAACTTGTTTAGCCTCAGAATGACTTGTAATATATTGCGTGGGCTCTGTAATTGGGGTCTGGGCCATCTGTAATTAGATGAGTTCTGGAGGCTGTATGCAGCTGCCAATTTTTTGTGTAGAAATGGAGTAATTCCAATTAATAATGGGAAACGCAGCCTTATTCATAGAGAGGATTATAGCTATCTCTTTCAAACTGGTTGGTGCTTAAAATTAAGATTGTAGAGATTCAGTAAGTAAAACTTTTTTTATCACTTTAACTTAGGCATTTTAGGGTTAAGGAATCAAGGCATATGAGCAGTGTACCTGTTGCATGGAAAATCAACTCTTGGGCAGTGAGACAGGTGAAAGAGACCTTCAGTCACCTGAAAGTAAAATGGCCTTCTGACAACTTAGAGCACATTGAGGAGACTCGCTGAATTTTGGCATAAGAAATAGTTGATCTCTTTCACTCAGCACTGGTATACCACTAATACTGTTGAAGTATCTTTGCCGTGGAAGGGCAAATCCACTGCTGATCCACTGCATCATTTTGCCATGTGGACACGACTAGTAAAGCCTTCAGAAAATAACTATTAAAACTTACACAAGTATACAGCTTCAATGTTGGTATAATTTTATAGTATGCTTGTTGCTGTAATGCAATCACATCGTATGAGACCAGTAGACCATATAACAGTAAAGTCAAAGGTTTTAGATTGTATATCGAAACAGATAATGTGCGAAGCTCTGGAACTTCTGGAGTTTGAGAGCCAATTTTAAACAAAAAACATGTATAAATATGGTTTGAAGAATCAGCAGAGAGGTAAAGAAATGAAGGGTAATGGAGACTGAACTATCATCTGACCCTTTAGAGATGACATTTTAAGACTATTCAAGCCCCATTAGATAATGAGGGAGGTTGTGTGCTGCATTTTACCCTGCATTTTACCTGTTCTTTAGATGAAGGACACTTTTCAATGCTGTCAGGCTCATTAACTCTGTTTTGTTATCTAATATTTTAATTTTTAAAATCATAGGTACCTACAGCGAACAGTAAAACACCCAACCTTGTTGCAGGATCCAGATTTAAGACAGTTCTTGGAAAGTTCTGAGGTATTTAAGTTCTCTTAAGTTCCTGTTTGTTTCTAGATATGGTAACCTACAAAGCAATATATTCTCTTTGTATTAAGACCTAATTCCCTAAATTTGTATGCAATCGAATTGGACTGTAGCCTTCATGGGACAGAATGGCAGAGGCTACTTAGGTAATGGTGTTCCTCTGCCTGTGAGAAAAGCTAGAGTGGTAGTGTCCAAAGGCTATTTGCTATTGCTGTCCTCACACAAGTTCGTCTGTCCAGTTCTAACTGAAGCTCATTATACATGGTGAAAATCCATAATTGATGTTACTGACTGTTACATAAGATCAAGAATTAAAATGGCTTGGAAGGAGGTCTTTTGCCTCGAAGAGCCCAACTTGAGGTGTGTTGGCGTGATAATGTGAAAATGCTAGCAGTGCTCCTGGCCAGGCTAGATTTTTTGTGAATAGATAACTCCAGTCACTCATGCTATCAATCTGGCACCTTTCACAACATTTAGTATATTGTTAAAGATACATAATATCTCTTTATAAATGTGCATAGTGGATTCACTGTAATACTGAGCTGTCTTTTGGCCAATGTCAATATCTTAGTTATACTAATAAGTCACAAAGACCTCACTACTGACAAAAGCATCAATAGCTAACTTACGGCAGATTTGTCAATGCTGCTGACAGACAAAACATCACATGAAGGGTAAATGGTCTGACATAGGGGCCACCTTGTATGGCATATTCAAACTAGCCTGAATAATAATATCAATTAAATTTGTTATCCCTGAGGATTTCTAAGTACCTAAGCAAATACCCAGTTCTCTTGATATGCATGAGGTAGGTTTTAAAATCTGGCCTATACTGAAAAGCAGAAAGACATGAACCTTTTATAATCAGCACACAGTGCAAGTCTTGCATTACAGTTAACTGATTTACAGAATTTCTTTCATCTAGTTTGTTGTAAATCTAAGCTTTTCTGTTCCTGTAGTGGCAGTTCGTTTTCTGTAGTGTATAGGTGGCTAGTTAGGACCTTTGGCTAGTTGATAACAACTTTGGACAAGTGGGTTATTTGTTCCATTTAAATGTAAAGATGTAGAAGAAAAGTAAATAGTTTGTATTTTTAACTTTTCCTCTTGAGAATGTAAAAGTAGTAAATCTGAGAAATTAGATTCCACTATATTGAAACATATAGGAGTAAAGAAAACGCTATATCCTTTTCTTTCCCCCTTGTGCCCAGTTAAACCTCCATCCTTTTAACCAGTCTGTTTGCCCTTATTTGTCATTCAATTCCAGCTGCCGAGAGCAGTTAACACCCAGGCTCTGAGTGGAGCAGGAATATTGAGGATGGTGAACAAGGCTGCCGACGCTGTCAACAAAATGACAATCAAGATGAATGAATCGGATGCAGTAAGAGCTGATTTTTCGGCTTGAATAATGAGACAAATTAATGAGCTTCAACAATTGCATTTTAAAGCTGTAGAAGTAGAAAATGGGTTATTAATTTGCTTATTGGCTTGAATTCTTAGTTGTATCAGTTGACCACCCTGGCAGTGCCTGGCTAATTTGCTTCTTTAAAACCAGAAATGTTGTTAGTAATCTAATTTGTAATGCTTGACTATTTCATCTTTTGTCAGTGGTTTGAAGAAAAACAGCAACAATTTGAGAATCTGGATCAGCAACTTAGGAAACTTCATGCCAGCGTCGAAGCATTAGTCTGCCACAGAAAAGGTAACTACATTTTCATGTGGCTGCATGAACTTTAGGATATGGTAGTGAAACAAGAACTTAGTGTGTCAGAGCTCTTAATTGATTAATAGTTATACAGTATATTTTAATGCAGAAATCTAGTTGTACCTTTTGTTCAAACTGCTCTAGCATTTATGTATACCTGTTTTTAATTTTAGCCAGAATATCTGTCATTCCTAAAGCTACTATATTGATTTAGCATAAATGTTTTTCTTGCAGAGATTCAATACCTTACCTAGCAAGTGATCCTGCCACAATAGACATCTATAAATGTATCTCTAGATACCATGGCAAGAGTCATTTTCTTCTGAATACAAAGTGGCTGCATAAATCCATTTAAACACCTTTTGGTTCAGTATTGCTCTGTTAACTGAGTTTAAACTCTTAAACAGGAATTTACTCTTCTTAGTTTGGTCCCCATATTGATACATCAGCTACTGTTAAAGTAAACTTTTCTGGAAAGATAAGTAGTCTCAGTATATCAGCTTTTGGTTTACTTACTTTAGAGAGAAGCAAAGCCTGTAAGTTTATATTTCAATCACCTGTGCTGCTGTTTTGTCAAAGATTGCTTTCCATCAGATGATTTAAAACACCCAAAACATCAAAACTTTGATTTGTGATTCAAGGAAGACCATAAGTGTGCCTTCTGACACTACCATATTATCTTAAAATATGGGATCGCTTTTCAGCTCTACACTTTTGAAAGTGTCTGAAAATGTCCTAATTTGCTTTCTCATGACTCTATCAGGAATTACTCTCAAATAAAAAAAAAATGTTGGCCAGATGTCCTCAGGACTAAGGGGTGTTTTAAAAAGTAATGGACCATGGAAGTCTTTCTTTACTATTGATTTGACACCTCCTCATACACTTGAAGGAGTTTTTGGTTTTGTTTGGTTTTAAAAGAGTTGTGTTTAAATTGTAGGGATTTTAAATATCTGAAGACATTTTGCTTCTGTAAACATTTCTGTTGTTCTAATGATTCCTTAGAGGCAGCACAGTTGCAAACATACCTGCACTTTTAATCCTGAAGTAATTTGGATTAAACATTTATTCAAAGGTCCTTCATAGGACTTAACTTAGTACGGGATGGCTTTCATGGGATTTGATAAGATAATTGCCTAGTATTTGTTAACAGATAAGCTCAAAACTTTACCTTCATGGATGTCAGCCATGCTGATACGAGTTTGATTATTTTTTTCTTTTAAGGCATGTCAGAATGTGGCAGTGCATTACAGTATGCACAGTTAAAGGTAATTCAGTTAATAAAACAGTTCAACGGAAATAAATTCCACTCACGGGCGTGGTTGTTGTGTGAAATGGTTGGGGGTTTTTTTCCACTCTGAACTGCATGGAGCAACTGTGCTAGAGACCTGTTAAAATTGTTCTGAATTTGCGCCGTAGGTTACTTGGCCTTTGTTTTGTGGGCTTGAATTTCCTATGAACTAGGCAGTTGGAAAATAACTGAAGTGACAGGTTTTTTTCATGTCTTTTGCTAGACAAAATAGGCATGACATTTACATGCTCAGCAAAACATTTTCTAAAGAGGAGAGGTTTTGTGCAGTAGTTTTTATCCTAAATGCAGTTTCACTGAGATCTTCTTGTATATTTTATCATGAGCTTTAGGAAATACAGCTTGTGTTTTCAGCTGGTGAAGTTAGGGTTGAAATAGGGCAGAGGTCTCTGCTCCAGTGATCTATGCTGCAGAGTAAATATAATAAACTAGCTACATTGTACTGAACATTACTTATGTATTTCAGAGCTTTCAGCCAACACAGCTGCTTTTGCTAAAAGTGCTGCCATGTTAGGTAACTCTGAGGACCACACTGCTCTATCTAGAGCTTTGTCTCAGCTTGCAGAGGTTGAGGAGAAGATAGATCAATTGCATCAAGAACAAGCTTTTGCCGATTTCTATGTCTTCTCAGAACTGCTTGGTGATTACATTCGTCTCATTGCTGCAGTAAAAGTGAGTACTACTAGGAAAAATACCAGGTTTTGTGTTTAAAGTCACATTCCCCAATTTGTAGATTTAGGGTAAATGAATGTGTGCATTTGCACACATTGTAACACAGTTAGGACGAAGCTTTTGCGTTAATTCTAGCTGAGTAAAATGAATGCATCCATAATCAGTTATTCCAATGATAAAAATGGATGTGATCAAAAATGGGAATGGATTAATAAGATCCAGACAAAATGTAAATGGTGAGCACCATCTACTTTGAGTAGTACTAATTATTCACAATATTTAAGGGCACCATACATTACTGTGTCTAAGCATACTGTACTTGTTCTTTCGGGTTACTTATTTTTAAGTATGCTCATTATGAGAACATAATTTGTCTGTGTTTGGTAGATAGCAAATAGTTTCTGTAAATAAGAAATAGATGCAATTTGTATCATCTTATTAAAGAAAATAAGCTATTTTAGTGTAAGTCATGCTGCACAGCATTAGTAAGTTTTGATATGGGAAGAGATGTCTATGAATTTTAACCAGGAGTATCTTTAAACTTGCCAGGTTGTCAAAGTATACATTTATCCTTTTTTCATTATTTTTTTTTTTTAAATGTGTATACTTTAATCCTGCTCCTTAGTCCATTGCTAGCAAAAATGTATTGCTGAATATGCATGTAATCCATATGCATGAGCAGTTTGCTACAATCTGCACTTAGAGTGTATTTGCATAATAAAGCACTTTATAGTGGTTGTTTTGGTAGTGTTTTGATGGAATGAAGCACATAAAATGGTTTGGGGCACTAAGGTGTCTGCTCTGAAAAGGCTTCTGAATACCCTGTTATTTGTGGAAGGTACTGAGCTGTGCTAGCATGCTGTCAAATGAAATGCAAGAAGGCGTGGTAGACACGGTGAGGTTTCTTTAAGCATACTCATTCCAAAATTACCTTTTCCTACTAGGAATTTGGATAGCTCTTACAATTTCAGTTTTAATAAATTTGTCTATCCTTGCAGGGTGTGTTTGATCATCGAATGAAATGCTGGCAGAAGTGGCAAGATGCTCAGGTCACTTTACAAAAAAAACGTGAAGCTGAAGCAAAGCTCCAGCTTGCCAACAAACCTGATAAACTGCAGCAAGCTAAAGATGAGATAAAAGAGGTAATGTTACCAAGCATTATTTTGGAGATCAGACTTTCTGCATTAACTCATTCATTCTGCATTTGTGCACTACTTTATGCCTTTTTTTTTTTAACAAATGTCTTACTCATTTGCTGTTTTTCATATTTATCAAAATTGTTAAAAGGTATTTGTTTAAAATATTAAATGTGTGCAATTGTTACTCATTGTAAGATCTGTAAGGCAGTTAGTACTGTCTCTACAGAGTCTGGGAGATGGGAGGGAGGAAACATGGACAAGTTAATGCTTTTAACTGTTAACAGATTGCTTGGGTAGAGCAGAGGGGCACCTTTTGGCTTCTAAAGATAAAAGCCAGCTAAGACAACTAATGGAGAACTGTTCCCATGTTTTGCTTAATTATGCAGCATATCTACCCATATATATATATATATGTATGTATATATGGTGTAATTTCAGTAAAAATAAATCTAACATGTTGAAGTGTCATAATTTATACACTTTTTCTATCATGCTTCACTAAGGAAATTGAAGAGGTAGGACAACTTAATTACTTAACATCAATGCATTCTAACTATGCACCAGTATTCTTCCATTAAATAATGGGAGAACATCATTGCAGATTTCAAGCTCTCTTATGCAGTTACTTTGTTTGGCTTCCTCACTGGTCACAAACCACATGCCACTTTGTTCTTTCTGCCCTTCAGTTTATTTTGCATATGGTATTGAAGTTACTCATTAACCTGGTGTTCTTTTTCTTTTTTACTGGGAAAACAATGTCACTCTTGTGTGATCACTTTCTTGTTGGTTGCCTCTCTTGATGTCATCCATCCCTCCACTATCCAAGTGAGCTGGAACTCCTCATCAAAAATACTTCCTAAGTATTGGAAGTAGCAGGAAATGCTCCGTGACCCTTTCTCAGTCCCAGTATTAAAAGAGTTAATGATGTTGTTCCTGAAAGATTTATTTTTCCTACTTTATTAGATGATTATAGGAGGTCGTTAGTAAATCCACAATTTGAATATGCTGATTGAAGGTTATTGCTGCCATTGAAATACGTTCAGAGTTGCTGAATTCTGCAATAGTAGTCCTTCTGACAGAGAAATTGTGAAGTGGAAGCCTGTACACAGCTTGAGCTTCATACATGACTGCTTTTTGCAGATAAAAGGCCAAAGAACCTTATTGAGTAAGGAGAAATTTCTCCTTGTCAGAAACTGTAAGATGGCAGACTGTTATTCAGTGATAATTTTTATAGGACCTGACATTTGGACTTGATGAAACTCAGATTTTGGAGGCCTGCAGAGGCTTTGACTGAAGTCTCAGGCACTTCTGGTTGCTGTGGTAGGAAGGCACAGGCAGTCTTAATCTATCTTTTCCTTGACTGGGTTTTGTATTTTGTTTCAGTTAATTAGTAACTCTAAAGGCTGTTCTTTCATGAAGGACATCCTATTATGATTTATTGCATAGCTTCATAATGTATGTCCGAAAAGACAAAAAAGGTATTCTGAAAAAATATAAACTAAAAATACAAACACATAGATACTTATTGGAACATAGATGATGTTCATCTCATATCACAGTAGTAAATTGACACTGCACCATAAAATGTTTTCATGAATAAATAACACCACTGGATTGCTAACAGGAACATGCTATATTTAAGTATGTTGCTTCCCTGCTGTCTTTCTCTGAGGAAGGTAAGTGTTACTGGATATATTGGCTCCCATGATTCAGTAAATATGTTGAGATGAGCAGATACAGTTTCATTTTTAAATATGTTAGTCTGCGTGCACCCAAAGTGTGAGGCTGATAGGATTTTTTTTTTTCAGTATATCTATACAGCTAGCTTAAATTTAACAATGTAATATATGTGTAAAAGTAGTTATAAGGTAATGCAGATGATGATGAGCTCTTATTGTGTAACTGGATATCTCTTCCCATAACCTAAGGAGAAACATAACCTAGTGTAATGTATTGTTACATGAATGCCACGCTCTCAACTCATGCTTTCTGCGAAAACAGTTCCCACTGAACAAGAAAGTATGTGCTTTGGCTTGCTTAAGCAACATTCATTTTGACTGAAAAGCTAGTAAACACATCCTCAGTAGCTTGTCATCTGCAACAGAAATATGATAATTATATACTTGACTGATTAAATGAAGATTTAATCATCTCTTCTGGGGTTGGGAAAACACAGAGAACTAACTTGTGAGACTCTTTCATACTTGATTGGACAGGTAGCCACAGAAAGCTTACAGGTTTAGATTCCTTTTATAGCAGTGTTTGTAAATGGAATAGTGAGTAAAGCTTTAGAGATCCCTCTTGTTTTCTACGAAATCTTTTAGAAATGTTATTATGTGTTCCTTAACTGCAATGCTAAGGTATTTTTACATTTCACCTACAAATAGCATTACCTTAGAGATACCATTGTTTTAACTGATCTGATGACATCCTATTACATAAATTATCATAGAAGCATAGAATGGTTTGGGTTGGAAAAGACCTCAAGACCATCTAGTTCCAGCGGGCAGGGGCACCTTCCACTAGACCAGGTGGCTCCAAGCCCCCTCCAGCCTGGCCTTGAACGCTACCAGGGATGGGGCAGCCACATCTTTCTCTGGGCAACCTGTTCGAGTTCTAGCACTGTTCTAGTGCTTCACCACTCACAGTAAAGAATTTCTTCCTTATATCTAACCTAAATCTCCCCTGTTTAAGCTTGAAAGTTTTACTTTGAAATTGTCTTTGTAAGACCTTCCCTTAAGAATGCCAGAAAACCAAATAACTTCTGAGCTTTTGAGTGACTATCACTAATACACTAAAAAAAAAAGTTCATGTGTGTGTTATACACACACACTGATAGACTGAATGGGCAACACAAAGTCTTATCTCTGCATGTCTTTCCTTTCCTTTGCCAGTGGGAGACAAAAGTTCAGCAAGGGGAAAAAGATTTTGAACAGATCTCCAAAACCATTCGCCAGGAAGTGGGAAGATTTGAGGCATGTATAATTTTGTCCAAGTAAATGACAGTTTTACTGTAGATAATACTGACATTCCAAGTAAAATTTAAGAGGTTAATATGCCATAATTTATTTATTAACAGAAGGAACGAGTGAAAGACTTTAAAACTGTTATTATCGAGTACTTAGAGTCATTAGTGCAAACACAGCAGCAGGTAAGATAAAATTTAAGTTTTGTACAACTTAATATTCAATACTTTCCATACTAGGTTAGTTAAAAAAGCTGGGCTTTAAGTATAGCCATTTCTAAAACATAAAGAAAATTACTTCTAGTCTGTACTGTATTGCAGAGTAATGTAGTGATTGCAGTTTCCCGGCTATTGCTATCTCCTTTGCGTGGCTCTGATTGAGGAAAGCAAGGGAGAAGCTCTCGTATGAGCAAGCAGAGGGTCGTCTTGTCTTCTGAAACTGATGTAATACTTTCACTTATAGATTGGAGTAAATTGTAATGAGTGTGTGCTTACACTTACCAAAGAAGCTTGTATCCTTAAATGTTTATTACTCTTTAAAAAAGGTATAAAATCTTACTAAATATTGTAAAGCAGTAAAACAGATTCCAGTGACTACCTGGAGTGTCTGGAGTTTTTCCTTTGTTTATTCCAGGAATACAACCCTTCAGCTTTGTTCCATTAATCTAAAAAAAAAAAAAAAAAAAAGTGTTAGCCTTAGGGGTAAAAATAGCAAACTGACCTTCCAAACAAATTCTGTGTAATTGTATTCTCTAGCGTTGTGTTCAGCGTGTGGTAACAACTCTGTTGCTATAGCAGATTTATGGATTTATTGCTTGTATTTTTCTTTGCTTTACATAATAACATGAATGGATAATATGAAGCACCTATGTTCTTGTTTTGTCCAGTGGACACAAGTTTACCACAAGAGGAGGAAGGTATATGTGTTTTCTTTTCTAACATTCACTACTTAATAATGAGAGTTTTTCCCTTCTCTTCAAGCTAATAAAATACTGGGAGGCATTCCTACCTGAAGCCAAAGCTATCGCCTAAAAGAAGAGTATTCCAAATGACAAGACACTCTGGATGCTTGTCCTGGATAAAACTAAATTCCACAGTGAAATCACTTTAAATCATCCAAATAAACCACACTATATTTTAGAAATTAACATGTGGCTTTTTTTATATACTACAGCATTTTATTAACAAGCTGCATGTCCTGACCCTCTCTGAAGTGGACTGTGGCATGATGTTCTGCAATACATTGCTGAATTGAACACTATTGTGTCTTAATACTTGCACTGAAATGTGCACTGCAAGGCCAGAAAGCTGATATTTTTGTTCTTTAAAATACAATGTTCCGTAGTATGTTTACCTGATCTTTATGAAACAAATTTAATTGCATTGATTAATGTTCACTTAAAACATTCCTGTACAAAAATCATGTTTTTGTGATTACAATAATAAAGGGATGTACCTTGTGAAACATTAAGCACTCTGGTTCTGCGTCTGTAGATATTTACTGGTGTTCTTAGAAGTAGTATTTAGAATCATAGGTTCATAGAATGGTTTGGGTTGGAAGGTACCCTAAAGCTCATCAAGTTCCAACCCCTTGCCATGAGCAGAAGGGACACCTTCCACTAGAGCAGGTTGCTCCAAGCCCTGTCCAGCCTGGCCTTGAACACTGCGAGGGATGGGGCGAGGGATGGGGCAGCCACAGCTTCTCTTGGCAACCTGTGCCAGTGTGTCTCACCACCCTCATAGTAGAAAATTTGTTCCTAATATCTAATATAAATCTCCCCTCTTTCAGTTTAAAGCCATTCGCCCTTGCCCTGTTGCTACATGCCCTTGTAAAAAGTCCCTCTCCAGATTTCTTGTAGGCCCCCTTTAGACTGTTATAAGGTCTCTCCTGAGCCTTCTCTCCTCCAGGCTGAACAAGCCCAACTCTCTCAACCTGTCTTTATAGGAGAGGTGCTCCAGCCCCCTGATCATCTTTGCGGCCTCATCTGGACACACTCAGTCAGGTCCACATCCGTCTTGTGTGGGGCCCCAGAGCTTAATATAGTACTCAAAGTAGGCTCTCATGAGAGTGGAGTAGAGGGGCAGAATCACCTTCCTTGACCTGCTGGTCACGTTCCTTCTGAGGTAGCCCAGCACACGGGTGGTTTCTGGGCTGCGAGCGCACACTGAAGCTGGCTCATGTTCAGTTTCTCATCAAACAACACCCCAAGTCCTTCTCCTAAGGGCTGCTCTCAATCCAGTCTCTGCCCAACCTGTGTTTGTTCTTGGGATTGCCCTGACCCATATGCAGGACCTTGCATTTTGCTTTGTTGAATTTCATGAGGTTGGCATTGGCCCACCTCTCCAGCCTGTCAAGGTTCCTCTGGATGGCAACCCTTCCCTTCAGTGTACCAACCGCACCACACAGCTCGGTGTCGTTGGCAAACTTGCTGAGGGTGCATCGATCCCACTGTCCATGTTGCTGACAAAGATGTTGAACAGTGCTGGTCCCAGTTACTGATTCACGAGGAATACCACTTGTCACTGGTCTCCACTTGGACATCAAGCTGTTGACCACAACTCTCTAAGTGTGATCATCCAGACAATTCTTTATTGAGCAGGTGGTCCATCCACCAAATCCATGCTTCTCCAGTTTAGAGACAAGGATGCTGTGCGGGACAGTGTCAAATGCCCTGCACAAGTTGAGGTAAACAACGTCAGTCACTCTTTCCTTGTCCACCAACACTGTGGTGGCCATAGAAGGCCACCAAATTTGTCAAGCACGATTTGCCCTTAATGAAGCCACACTGGCTGTCACCAATTACTCCTTATTGTCCATGTGCCTTAGCATAGATTCCAGGGGGACCTGCTCCATGACCTGGCCAGGCACCAAGATGAGACTGACTGGTCTGTAGTTCCCTAGGTCTTCCTTTTTCAACTTTTTAAAAATGGGGGTTGTATTCTCCTTTCCCATTCAGCAGGAACTTCACCAGGCTGCCACAACTTCTCTAATATGATGGATAATGGCTTGGCAACTTCATCTGCCAGTTCCCTCAGGACCTGTGGACACCTGGATGTTTGCGCTCAAGAACAAGTAAACACCCAATACTATTTCTAAACAGAATGGAAACCTAAATTCAGCTGGAAGATCATACACTCTGATTTATGCAATGAAATTAGTGTAAACTTTCCAGATTAGCATCTCCTGTCATGAAATGCTAAAACTTCAAGCTTGTAACACCTTGTGCATGAGTGTTTAAGTCATTTAGCTTATAACTGCTTTTTGCAAAGCTCAAGTATGCAACAGGTTTATGGTTAAGCAATTGATTAGGCCTAACACTCGACTAAGCATTATTATATTCTTGACTTTGGCTTGCTTGGTGCTAATGCAAATTGACCAACAACTCAACATTAAACTTCAGATTTGTGCCAGTGAGGCTGAAAGCGGGTACTTACAGAATTAAAGGCTCAATTTGGACAAACAGTGCTCACAATGGGTAAACATACACTTTCATGATGTTTTTCTTTAGGTGTTTCATTGAGCTTTCTTAGCTTTTATTTTTTTTTTCTTCTATCAGTACTAAAATTCAGTTGAATTATGGATCAGATTTCTCTCTGTGATGAGAGAATGAGAAATAGCTTTCACATTAGTCTATTAGTAGGGGTTAACATGACTTTCTGTTTCTACACTAGTCAACCAAAAACAAGAATTGAGTTGTGTAAGAGTTTTTTCTTTGTGAGTTAAAAATATATGACATGATATGGCTCAAATTGAAGATATAGTTACCTCTTAAACTGATGTTCAGTCCACAGTAAGTCTCTGGTTCTTTAGTGACAGTCCCTTTTAAAATGGAATATTCTGCTTCCCTATCTATCCCTTTTTTTACCTCTCCTAAGGTATTTCCCTCTGAAGGCCTCATATGGGAGTTTGTGTTTTGGCATCTCTGGAGTTCATGCCCCAGATATGTCAGTTTCTTTCAAATTCTGGTGGAGATGAGCTGTCGGCTAGTATACCCTGTGCATTTAAGTAAACAGCCAACATCCACTAAAATTATGTTTACAGTGAAACAATTATCTTAAAAACAAACAAAAAAAAAAAAAAAAAAAGAAAACTTTTTTTTTTTTTAATGTGTAATAATTTGAATCTCTGGCAAAATATGAGTCCATTACAACCAAAAAAAAAAAAAAAGTTCAATATTAAAACATGTAAGGAGCCAAAGTTTCAGGTTGTTCAGAACATTACTGGTTACCTGCTAAGGGGATTCTTCTTTTTTAAAAAAAATTGTGGCCTCCATAGTTGAATGAGCTTGCTAACAGGTAAAATAAATAACTTTTGACTTGACTGCTAAAACATTACATCTGTTTTTTGTCATTAAGAAAATATGTCATTAAGTAAGAGAGTCTCAGAAGAGTATGGAAGGCAGCTCAGGCAGAATCCGTCTAGCAGGGTATATGTATGAAAACTAAAGTAAAAGAAATATGCAATGAAAATGGGAGAGCAAGAATAGATGAGATAAACCAAGTGCTTTAGAGAGATCAAGATAAGAGAAGCACAAGGAAGAAAGATAGCACAAATCATGAGAGAGGAAATGCTTTATCTTGGCCTCACATCTGGTGTGGAACTTCCATGGGAGGTGTCAGCAGTGTAGAGGAGCACTGCACCGTATAAAAACCTGTGGTTATCTTACATTGTACTAACACATTGACTTCCCCCCCTTGCCCCAGCCACCCAAGTGCTCACGCACTCAAGCTGTTCAGAAAACTACCTACTTACCAGCTCCAAACATTGTGGCTGTTAGAAGTACTGAGCTCTGTATTTGATTCTGTGAATTCCTGTAGAAAACTGACTGAACTTTCTGGCGTTATGATTCTGCCTGTCTTCTTTCCAAGTGGTCTTGTTTGTACTGATTGGCTGATTAAAGTGTTACGTGATGTTTTAGAAAGAACTATACCTCTTTTAGAAAAAAAGCCATCTAAATCTTTAAAGGAATAAAGACGACATGAATCCCTTAAAAAGCAAATGCTGCTTTACTCAAGTATGTTCAGTCTTGCTACTATTTACTTAGGAGACCAGTATCTGTAGGTGTACAGTGAGATACAACTTTACTTAAAACCAGTCTTTCTGGTAGCAACTGAAAAATTGGCAAACTGAGGTTGTGATCTCACAATCTTATTAAGGACTATCTTTTTTTAATCTGCCCTCTTGTTTTGATGTGTACATTACTTATCACTTTGATTAGAATTCTTATGTGCATTTCTTTGCCTACTCCTGTTCTGGAAATTAGCCATTCAGAAAGTCCTTTAATCATGAAGATTAGTGGAAAATGACCTTTCAGAGTTGCCTGTGTTCATTCCTTTTTTGCTCCCATGTATCATTCCAGCGCGATGAATGCTGAATTTGCCCCCCCACATCCCCATCGGAGGAATTGCACAGTGACAACTTCAGAAAAAAAACCCACAGAAATGACCAACAAAGAGAGGAGGGGGTTTTGTTTTCCAAAATATATTTCATTTTTAGATAGTCTTAAAGTTTGATTGTGAAAATGCCACATTCTTATTTAAATTCAATAAATTATTAAACATTCAATTATTTGAGTGTGGCATACTTCACTGATTGGACCTTGTTCTAAATAGTGACGATGTTTCTGTAATCATGGAAGGTTAAGCTAGAGTCTAATGACAGGCAACAGGTAAAATTGGAGTACAGTTTTAAGACCGTATTGGATGGGCCTTTGAGCAACCTAGTCTAGTGGAAGGTGTCCCTGCCTGTGGCAGGGAGGTTGGAACTTGATGACCTTTAAGGTCTCTTCTGACCCAAACCATTCTGTGATTTCATGATTTGATGATATTTATTAATTTATTTTACATCCTGGATCAAGTTAACTTAAGAATATAACCCAAGATACTGATATGTGTAACAAAACCCAGCACTGAAGACCAAGACCTGCAGCTCGTGTCTTCCAGGGCCTGCTCAACAGATGAATTTGAAGGCAGCCTATGTAATTGTTATCAGTAGAGCTAAACCCTTTTGCAGTTTTGCTTTTAATACAGGAGTTTATACGTTACACTGGTTCAAATCAAGCTACATTTAAAATATATTCTCCTTGCTTTTTTGTTTGTAGGAATCATTGTATCATTTGTGCAATTAGCTTTCAAAACTAAGAATCCTGGATGGTTTTCAGCACACATTGACAGCATTTTATGAATGAATGTTTCTTAAATTTTTCATCGTCAATGTATGAGACAGAAAGACAATCCTTGGCCAGTCAGCCATGTGGAGAAATCCTATCTTTTCTTTAGATGTAACTTTAAAGATTAGCCAACTAATGATGATGTATTCTGCAAATTAAGTATTTAACATTCCAAAACATATTGATGTATTTGAATTCAGCTCACCATGCAATCTTCCTTGTTCCTCTTGGCTGATGCACAGTCAAAAGTTCCATTATGTATTATTGAATTTGAAACCAGATTAATGTCTCAAAGTTTTCTCTGTTAATAAGTTACATGGCATTAGGGAGAGAAGTAGCTTCTTGAAATAATTGGTTATTAGATTGCAAACAACCATAAATAGTGCCCCTGTGACATTTTTCTACTGGTTTCTCATCAGCATAAATGCATTACAGCATAAATGGTGTCATTCGAATTGTCCATTCATTTTGTATTAGGGAAAGAACAGAAACTAAGCTTGAAGACTGTAGTCTTAACCAGAAACTAACACTAATGATAGCATGGTAATTATTTTCTAGCATGCCCACATTTACCGGACCTATTAGGCTATTATTATATGGCTAGTCTATCTTTGGGATGATTGCAGTGTAATTATCAGTCATGCTTTGGGGGCAAATGGGATTTCTTGCTGACTCCCTTCAGCCATCATTGTGTTTTCCAAGGACATGGTCCCTACAGAGAAACCACATGGGGGCTGGAAACCTGTTCACTCTTGTCACCACTACCACAGAGCAGCACTGGGACTGTCCTGCTGATCACCAGCAGTTGAGGACACTGGCTCAGCAGCAGTCAGAAACAAACGCCCGAGGACCATCTTGCTTTGACTTCAGGTCATTTATTATATGTGTGGTTGTTACTGTTTATTAGCAAAGTTTACCAAAGACAG
Source organism: Strigops habroptila (assembly GCF_004027225.2). Classification (NCBI taxonomy): domain Eukaryota; kingdom Metazoa; phylum Chordata; class Aves; order Psittaciformes; family Psittacidae; genus Strigops; species Strigops habroptila. Next base: position 38,849,512 of record NC_044302.2, on the reverse strand, counting down.
CTAGTGTTAGTTTGCTTTAGTCCTCTTGTTTTTTGTTATTTTGTACTGAAATTTTCCGGTCACAGGTCTTTGCTTAGAGCACAATATAATTAAATTTAACTAGCAGTCAAACAATGAGAAATGGAGGGAGAAAGATCTTGTAACATGTTTCCTCCTGATGTTACTAGTCTAGCAGGAAGCAAATTAGTTTTCAGAAGGTGTTTCAAAAGCTGATCTTAGAAGCACTGAGATAGCATAACCACAAAGGTTAGATAACCAGTTGGTTTCTGTCCATTTTTGAGGTATGTTTTTATACTTTGCTCTGCTTGTGTAAAATCAAACCCTGCATGCACATAAATTCATAATGGTAGTTACTCCTTACAAGATCAGTGGGAAATAATGATGTTGCGCATCTTAACCATTTAGCCTCTGAGACTCTCCAGCATTCATAAAATGTTACAAGGTGAGTTTTAAGGTGTTGCCATTTAATACAGCTGCGGTTTGCTGTCATTTTGCAGTGCTTCCAAATGGTTTGGAGCTTGGGGTTAGCAAACTTGGAATTGTGAGGTGGGAGTGCTTCCCTGTACAACAGCATTGCCTGCTAAAGCAATCTAGTATTCTACCTCCCGCTTCTGCCACCATTACTTCTTAAATCATCAACACAGCCGCTTATTTGGGGGAAGAAGTTTAATTTAATTTGCCCAATGACTAGAAATCATCTGTACTTTTTAAAAAGGGTTTAGTTTCGTAGAGTCATTGACTGGTTTGGGTTGGAAGAGACCTTAAAGCTCATCCAGGTCAAACCCCCTGCCATGGGCAGGGACACCTTCCACTAGACCAGGTTGCTCAAAACCCCGTCTAACCTGGCCTTGAACACTGCCAGAGGTGGGGCATTTGCTCTGCTAAATAATGAAGTAAGAAGCTGCTTCGGAGGAATAGCCACAACATTGGAACTCCTCAGCACTCAACTTCTCCCCCGACCTTCACTTCATGTACCAGTTCACAACTGGCATTATGAAAGGTGCTGTATTTGCACAGCTACCGGGAGTTTGTTGACCAAGGCGGCACAGGAAGTGGTTTGAGCTGTGGTGTGGATTTAGGACTGGATAAACACATCCTTTTTTCTCCTCGTTTTTCTGTGCTCCGAAGCAGCGCAACTGCCCTGTCACGTTAAAGCCGCGGCTCTCAAACCTTGTTTTTAAAAGCACGGATTTCAGAGGAACCTGCGCTCTCTTTACCTCACACCTCTCCCACCAGAGCTGGCTACCTTTGCCCTTCCCTCACGGTGCCATAGCAGCTCTGCTGCCCGGTGAACAGCCCCGCAACAGATAGACCCCGGCACCGTTCCCTCGTACCCCTTTACGGCGGCCTGCCCCTCCCCCTGCCCGCCGTGCAGCAGCCGATCCCTCGCCGACCCGCACCCTCAGCCGTGAGGGGCGACCGGACGAAGCGACCGCAGCACTCCAGGACCAAAGGCCGGGCCGCGCGCCCCGCCCCGCCTCGCGTCATATGCGCGGCGTCACGTGCTGCGTGCAGATGGCTGCGGCGGCGCCGCTCGCCGGGAGCCACCGGCCCTGACGGGGAGCCGGTGCCCCTGACCCGGCCCGGCCGCCATGGAGGTGTACATCCCCTCCTTCCGCTACGAGGAGAGCGAGCTGGAGCGGGGATACACGGTGAGCGGCGGGGCTGCGATGCGGCGGGGCCGCGCCGGGGGCCAGGCCGCCGCGAAGGTGCTGGCCTGAGGGGCCGCGGGGCAAGGCCGCCCTGTCGTGCCCTGGCTCCCCGTGCCCTGGCACCCGCGGCGCAGGACGGCGGGCCTCGTCCCGTCCGGGCGGCTCCTGCCCCACGCGAGCGTCCCGCTGTGGAGCGGCGGCAGTGACAGTGGCAGCAGTGGCCAATGCGGCGTAGCCGGCGGGTTGCCGCCCGGCCCCGCTGAGAAAGGCTCGTCTGGGCGCTGAGGCCAGGTCAGGCTTAAGGCTTGCGAGCCCTGTGCGGAGCCAGATGTGGTGAGGGGGCTTTTGCGTGAGGAAAGGCTGAGAAAGCTGGGACTGTGCAGCCTGGAGAAGGCTCGAGAGATCTCAGCGCTGTGTACAAATAGTCTGGATGAAAGGAAAAAAGGAGGAGGAGCCAGACTTTTCTCCTTGGTGCCTAATGACAGGACAAGTGCCAGTGGGCACACATCAAAATACAGAGAATACCATTTAAAAATAAGACAAAACCTTTTTGTTAGCATTAGGGTAGTCAAGCACTGGTGCAGGTTGCCCAGAGAACTGTGAAGTCTCCATCCTTGGAGATTCTCAAAACTTGACTGCGCATGGTCATGGGCAGCCTGATCTAGCAGACCCTGCTTGAGCAGAGAAGTTAGTCTACTCGATTTTCAGAGGTCCTTTTGACCTCAGTGGTTTTTTCATTCCATGGAGCTGTTGGGCTTTAACACTTTTCCACCTGTTGGTAGGTGGAAAGCCCAGTCAAAAGCCCAAGGCGTTTGACTGAAGATGGATATTCAAAGCTAGCTTCTTTTACTAAATCTACTCCTTCAGTAGTTCTGAGCTGTTAAGAAATACTAGGGAAAAAAGTAGAATTCTAATTCTGTAGAATTGCCAAAAAATTGATCCATGTAGACATAGTTGTGTGAAGCAAGTGCATCTACTTGGTGCTAGTGGTGTTTATTGTTTGGTGAGTATTTGCAAGTTTTGCAAACCCATTTAGATGTGTTAATATAGGGGTGTAACTGCATTAATATTTCTGCTTTTAAGCTGAACTTAAATGCAGGTGGTTCCCTATAACATGTCTGCATGATTTTGGGGAAAGAACCAGCTTTAAAACATTCCAATTGAGTCTGATTCCAGCATGTCCCAGTTGGGCAGGATAGCTGAAGTGACAGAATGATTTCTAAGATGTGCTTATCACACAAGTAGGGTTTTTCATAGCAATATAAATTTTTAGTCTTTGTTTTAGTGTTGGGGTTTTTTTTATTTCTTTAATAGTAATTCTGTCAGTGAATCCTGCTATCTAGAGGATTTGGGTTTTTTAAATATTATAAATGTTAGGCTGTGTAAGCTTCAAACGAAGCTTTTGAAACACATTTCAAAAAGAAATGAAATTGTCTTTCTAGAAGTCTTTCATGAAAATGAACTTGAAAGTGAAAATGTTTGATTATTGCAGCACTGTTCATTATTATAGCACTGTTCCTCTCAGGTCACTGGTGCTGAGTCAAACTCATGGATCTGAAACCTGCTCTAGCTTAGTAGTTTGGTAATTGTGCCTGCATGATTACTTTGCCTCTTCAGTCAGATGAGCAGGATCTATACCACATCCCATACAAAAATTATCATGCTTTACACTGTCAAATGCATCAGTTCAGGGATTTCCCTGACAATGAGTCTGTTCTAGAAGTCATAGCTCTGGGTGAGTCATGCTGGTGGGGGACGATATGGAAGCCTGTTCTGAAAGTAATGTGGTGTATTTCCTTTATGTTTTAAATAGCTTTGGGTTATGCATGAGCAATGCTTATTCTAATGTAATTGTCAGTTTGTTACATTGCTAAGTAATTTGCATAAATATTGTTCCAAGCATAGAAATTAATGGCTGGTGCAAATGGGTACGCTATAAATCTTCCTTCCAGCAAAACTGAGTTTACTGAGAACTTGTCATTGCTCTGTACTAGCTAGAAAGATGCTGTGTAGGCAGAAATATTAGCCTAAGAAAAAACAGTAACATAGGAATTATTTTGCATTGAGCAAAAAGGTGATTTCACTTGGGTGGTTGGAGCTTGTGAATGTGTCTGTGTCCAGACCACATCAGCTGTCATTCTTTTGGACATCATTATATGGGTGTTAACAGTCAGAAGCTGTGGGTTTGGTAGGTTGGCTGAAACCACGACAATAACATATGGGGATTGTAGAGTATTGAAGTCTTTGTGATTAAGTAGGTGTTTCACCAGTTCCATGCTACCTGAATCTATTGAGTTACAAAAGTTGAGATAAGTGGAGGAAGTGGCACTATGAAGTATTTAATCTCTGTGAAATGTAACCTTTAAATTAAAGGGATTGGTGCCATCCTGGAGTAGTGCACTGTATCAGAGTGAAATATGTTTTTTTCTATGAAATTATATAGGGAATACAATTTCAGTTCTTGTGCATCATCAGTATATAGTATTAACATCTAAAACAGTATGCTGATAAAGGTCAAAGAAATTGTGTCCCTCTGGTGAGCACAACTGTCAAACTGATGACAACTTACAAGGAGAGGGCTGAAGTGCTGAACTTTTTTGCCATATATACGGCTATGGGACCTGATGAGATGTATCCCAAAGTCCTGGTCCTGAGGGAACTGGCCGATGAAGTTGCCAAGCTGACCTCCATGGTGTTTGAAAAGTCATGGCAGTCAGGTAAAGTCCCTATGGAATGGAGAAAGGGAAACACTACTTTTAAAAAGGGTAGAAAGGAGGACCTTGGGAGCTACCAAACTGTCAGCCTCACCTCTATGCCTGGGAAGACCATGGAATAGATCCTCCTAGAAGCTATGTTAAGGTACAGCAAGGACAGGGAGGTGTTTTGAGAGAGCCAGCACAGCTTCACCAAGGGCAAGTCTTGCCTGACCAACCTAGTGGCCTTCTAGGATGGAGTGACTACCTCAGTGGACATGGGAAGAGCTACAGATGTTGTCTGTCTGGACTTCTGTAAGGCCTTTGACATGGTCCCCCACAACATGCTTTTCTCTGAATTGGAGAGATATGGATTTGATGGGTGGACTCTTAGCTGGATGAAGAGCTGGCTGGCTGGTCACATCCAGAGGGTAGTTGTCAATGGCCCAGTGTCCAGATAGAAATCAGTGATAAGTGGAATCCCTCAGGAGTCCATATTAGGACCAGTACTATTTAGTATCTTCATCAAGGACATAGACAGTGGGATTGAGTGCACCCTCAGCAAATTTGCAGATGACACCAAGCTGAGTAGTGCAGTTCATTCAGTAGAAGGAAGGGATGCCATCCAGAGGGATCTTAACAGGCTTGAGGAGTGGGTCTATGTGAACATCATAAAGTTCAGCGAAGTCCAAGTGCAAGGTACTGTACCTAGGTCAGGGCCATCCTCTGTCAGTACAGACTAGGGGATAAAGGGATTGAGAGCAGCTCAGTGGAGAAGGACTTGGGGGTACTGGTGGACAAAAAGCTGGACACAGGCTCATAACATAGAAAGCCAACCATATCCTGGACTGCATCAGAGGAGGTGTGACCAGCAGGTCAAGGGAAGTGATTCCACCCCTCTACTCTGCTTTGGTAAAACCCACATGGAGGATGGCATCCAACTCTGGTGTCCTCAGCACAGGAAAGACATGGACCTGTTGGAGCACAGTCAGAGGAGGGCCACAAAATGGTCAGAGGGGTGGGACACGTCTGTCATGAGGGAAGGCTGAGAGAGTTGGTGGTGTTCAGCCTGGGGAAGAGAAGGTTACAGGGAGATCTTATTGCAGCCTTTCAATACTTAAAGGGGGCTTATAAGAAAAATGGACAGAGACTTTTTACAAAGTCCTGTTGTGACAGGACAAGGGGCAACAGTTTTAAACTGAAAGATGGGAGATTTAGTTAGGACATAAGGAAGAAATTTTCTATAATGAAGGTGGCGAAACATTGGAACAGGTTGCACAGAGAGGTGGTAGATGTCCCATCCCATGAAACATTCAAGGTCAGGTTGGATGGGGCTCTGAGCAACTTCATGTAGTTGAAAATGTCCCTTCCCATGTCAGGAAGTTGAACTAGATGAGCTTTAAAGGTCCTTTCCCACCCAAAACATTCTGATTCTGTGATCACAGGAGTGCTACTTTACACAGTCTGTCTTTTACTGTTCCCTTTCCCACATCTGCTAACTTGCTTAGAATTAAAATGTATTCTTGGAGTAACTGAAACAAGGAGCTATCAGATTATGTGATTAATAGCAGAAAAGGCTGATGGAGCTTGGCGCAGATAGAACATTGTTCATGTGCTGGCTCCCCACCAGCCCAGTAACGTGACATGGGGTTGCAGAGGATGTCTTCCGCACTGTGACTGTCAGAAGCCGCTGCAGAGAAACAGGACTGAAAGAGGGGGATTTGAGAAGTGTGGTGATGGTCATCCTAGTTTCTTTGGTAGAAACAGTGGTCATGACCTCCTGCATGAAATGAGAGACTGCAAGAAGACCCCTTCCTCTCTGTGGTGGCTCTGCATGGCTACCAAAACATGCTTTCCCAATATCTCCGGGTTTCTGGTTCCTTATCTATAGCAGAACAGAATTCAGTTCCTCTTGGATTCAGCCTGCCACTGTGTATTTTCACTTCCTGGAAAGTCACAAAAAAGAGTGTTTGTTCTTTAAGGAAGCTTATTACCAACTTTATTGGTTTGTTTTCAGCTTGCTTTCCCTGAAACCTGTTGTTTCAGATGATTTTCTCCTTGGTATGGCTAGGCAGCACTGGGAAAGTGGAATGAACAGGGACCCGTCAGCCACTGTCTAGCTGTAGAAGCAGAATGTAGAATGCAATTCTGGAGACAGGGCAGAAGCGACTTGCCACAGAAACTGAAAATTTCTCTCTAGCTTCAAAGGGAAAACTACAGAGAAATTAGGAAATAGAAAGGGTGGGGTCTCAACCAATGAGAGATTGATTTGGGGAAAGAAAAGATTAGAAAGAAAAATGAGGAAGAAATGTTTAATGCAACACTTGAGATGGGGATCTGTCAACAAAGTAGTGGGAAACACAGTCTTTTCAGTCTTTGTTCCAGAAGCTCAGCTTTACTGAAGCACACTTCCTATGGTATAGAACATTTTCACCACCACCACCTTCCTCCCGCCATGCAGATCACATACACACTCCCCTAGCACACCCCCTTACCCCCCCAAAAAAATAAAAACAACAACCCTCAAACAAAATAACAAAAAAACCCAGAGTAAATTTGCACTTGTTCCAGTTCTGTTTGGGGTATACACAAAATGATAAAACATAGAGTAAGGAAAATGTCCGTTTTCCTCATGGTCAATTAGATTTCATTGTCAGTTTAAATTGATGACACTAGCTTCCAAACTATTGAGCCTGTGCTAATAAATGCAACAGTTGTTCATAATTTGGCGGTGAATGACCTTTAAATGTAGATGCTTACTAAGGATGTCCCTAGAGAACAATTCAACTTCGAAATGACACCCATGTGTTCTTGTTATCGTTTAAATATGCTCCCTTTGTCAATATCAGAATAATAAATACTGGTTAGATTTCTAATGTTGATTCAGATGCTAGGAAACTTACTGAATAAATTAGTGTACATTTGATTTATATTGACCAAAAAAATTTTACAGTGGTATATTACACGCCAAGGTGACATATATTTAAATATGTTGTAGAGCAGCAGGCATATTTGACTGACACATGTGCTTACTACGTTTTTAATTAATACTTCCAATACTGCTCCTCAGATTGCTGCTGGAGTTGCAAATGTTGTGGAAGTAAGACATGACATGTAAAATCCTGAAGTACTGTGGATTTTTTAAAAGTCCATAAACTTTACCTCCATAGAAGAAGCAGTTTTAATATTAGGCTATCGTCTTGTTTCTGAAAGTATAAAAAAACTACAAGGATTTAAAATTTGGTATACCTTATATGTTACAGCATTCTTTACTGTTAAATTAAATGTGCATAGGATCGAAGAGGGAAGTCGTTAGATGTTCTTCCGTATGAAGCCTATGAGTAAGCCACAGTAGGAAGTGATAAATGTGAAAGATATAGGAGAAATATTTCTAAGTATTGTAGTTATAGAGTATGAATGGGGTCATTACATGAATAAGTTTATGTAAAAAAACTTTGAAGCATTACTATTCTAACCCTTTCAGTGAGTCTCTAGACTTTGTGAGTTCAGTAGTTTTAAAATATCTGTGCAGGCTCTGTGTGCCTTGGCTGTGAAATCTGCCAGCATGAAGACTTCCTGCTTACCAGTCTGGCTTGTACAAACTCACCACTCATTACCTCATGTCACAGGTCCTGTTGAGATCAATCACAGACCAGTTACTCTAAGTTCAAAGAAGTTAAACAGAAATGTTAGTTCTGTTAGATCAATCAGGATTTTTTTTTTTTTTTTTTTTTTCTTTTTGAATTTTCTTAGTGTCTTCATAGAGAATTTTGTAGTTACTCCACAGGGGAGTCAGGGTAGGTCTGTACGAATACTTTCCTACGTGGGGTGATGAAGAGGATAAAGATAGTTTGACAGATGGCAATGATTCTGTAATGTCAGAAAAATGCAATTTTGACCACTGTTTTTTCCAGTTCCAATGAAGGAGCATTTATTAGTGGGAGAAATAGGCTTGGTAGTTTAGGTCAAACATTGTTGTTACTGAAAATACTTTTTGTGTGTGTGCGTGTTAACTTGTGCATTTGTCAGCAGTAATGATTAAATTTCTTTTCTCCAGTCAGTTTTCTTGTTGACAGACTTTAAGTCAGTGATATGAAACTGACCACTTGGTACGCAGTGGGAACTTAAAGAGTATGAAGTAAGACACAGCGAATTCTGCAGTGCAGATGAAAGCAGCTAAGACAGAAACTGGAAAAAGGTAAAACCAAAATGGAAACTGACTGAATGTATACATAACAATCATTTAAAGCCGTTTTCTTTTTTGTGTGTTTAATCTGCTTTGGGGTATAGACAGATTAGACAGACATATAGCTCCAGTGATCTCTAATTCTTGTGCAATTGCTCAACCACTTGCCTTCTCCTTCCCCCGATTCACAGTCATGAAATTCTGATGGAAATGGCCATGCAAGATTTCTCTGCTGAAGAAATCGCTTTTTCTGTATTCCTGAGAGGGGGTCAGCAGTAGGATAAAGAAGCAGCAGCTTGATTGCCTGTATTCATTAACCATCTGAAAGACCAAATGTTGACACATTCTGTCAGTAAAACATAACTGCAAAACACCAGTTACCCAATTCTCTCCCAAGACCTCTGATTTGTGGTTTTGATGAGGAAGTTACATTTTCAGAAAGATAGAAAGTAGCAGAGCATTCAGACATGCATCATAATGAAGATATATTTGAATTCCATTGACTCTATGAGAGGTAGTGGCAAATCTTTGTTAATAGTATAATGCTACCAATGGAATTATTTCATCAGAGGATCCACGCAAGCTGCTCTTGCTGGTGTTTTCCATCCATATAGCATCAATTTGTGATACTTGTCAAATCCTGTCAAAGATAGCATTAAGCACATGCACGTTTTTTACTTCCCATGAGAAAGAACACACCAGGCTTTCAAACACAAAATGAGGGAAGATGTATAGTAGATATCTCTCTTTTTTTATTACTGTAAAACACATTTTAGTTTGTCTTTGAACTTTTAATGCCTGATGTAATTCATTCCAGGTTTAAATGATAAAGTAATTTTGGAATTTCAATATATGATACCATTTTTATATTAGGTGACTGGTGATTCCTGAAGAAGCTGAAGATGTGTTTTTCATCTACAGTAGTGACTAGGCTATTAAATTAATGAAGTTAATATTGCAGTAGCAGTTTTAGAAAGCTGTCTTTTTAATAATAGGTATTTATTTTTAGAAAAACTGGAAACGTTACATGAAAATTCTTCAAACCGTTGCAATTCAAAATTATTTGTTGGAAAATACCACCAGATATCCACCTGCTTATAAAGTTTAATTTTTGCAGTCTTTGTGAAGAATGTTGTCTGTGCTGCTAATTTGCATGGATTCTTCTTGAATTTAGCTGTCTCTCTTTTTAAGTTCCTTTGTGAAATTTTTATATGGAGGAATTTCAAGGATTGGTTGTATGGAGGTTGAATATCCATAAATCTTAGTGGGTTTTGTAATGATTAACTTTGAATTCATAATTATTATCAATTATTATCTTTGAATTCACAGGAAATAGGAAACAAATTGGTGAGACTTTATATGGCAGCTTAATGACCTAACTGTTTCTTTCTTAATAGGTTAGTGAGGACAAAGTTTAGTCAGTCAGCTGTCAAGATGGAGAAAGGTCTTCCTGGCACCCTGGCAGTGAGGAGAATATAGAGAAGACAGGCTCTTGTCAGAGCACTTGGTGGTAGAATTTCAGTGCTATGTTTAGGTATAATGGAAGTACTTATGTTAGGTGTGCCCCATGGAAATGTACTGGTGGAGGGTTTCTAGCTACTACATTTTGAATACTCTTATTGTGAGCAACCATTTTTTTCTCCATTCTCCATTATGCAAGAACTGCTTGAGGACTCATATCAACTTTTCGTTTTCTGTTTCCTATAAGCTTGTCTGTGGCTTGGGGAAGGTTGAAACAGCATTTTTGTAGAGCTTTCTGGAAGGCGACATTGGTGACAAAGCAGAAGTGTCATCATTCCCTTTGAAAGTGGCATTGTATTTTTGATGGGAAATGAAAGGAGAAGTGTCCTGAAGATGTCCTGATGATAAAGATCTTGTAGCTAGAACATGGATACTTTCTTTCCAGTAAGAGTCTTTTTTTTTAATTATTATTTCAATCTATGTATCATGTTCTAAACATTTCACATTTCATAAACAAATAAATACTGTTTGGTTATGGAGGTTTTTGTTTGTTTAGTTAGGGGTGTTTTTTTAAATAAGGTATTTGAGCACAACAGCAATGCTTGGATACTTCTAGGCATTGCAATAAGACAGGGTGCAAAGAGCATGAGAAAGGAGCAGCATCTTCATTCCATGTTCTAGATAAAATATGTTTCCTCTCATTCCTCCGCTGCTTGTGCAGTGAGAGCTCCACCTCCTGTTCAAAACAATGTGCAGTTCTAAAAATGTATAAATAGGAAATCTGAGAAAATGCTTTTGGATGTTGAAGCTGCCACCAGTGAGCTACAGTAAGTAACTTACAAGAAATGATGGCCAAGCCTCCACTGCATCTTCCATTTACTATATTATTTATTTGTATGTCACAGTGTTTGTGGATCTCAGTTAAGACCAGGGCCTATAGGTGACAGTTGTTGAATTGTGTACATGGTACAGAGAGTTTCAAAAATCACTCTTGAAAGGGGTTGCTTACACTTGATAACAGTGTTTTCTTGATGAGATGCTGTGAATGGTTATGTCAATCCAAAACGTTACTGTTCAGGCTACTGAAATCTTTAATGTAGTGAAAATGGTATAAAACGTCTGTAAGTCTTTTCTCCCACTAGTCTACCTTGAAAATTGTGAGAGAATTACCAATTGTTGTTATTTTATTTTTTATATTCCTTGTCTCTCCTGTAATTGATTCGCTTTTTAAAAATGGATTCCTTTTTTATACTAGGGTATAAAAGGTATTCATGTGCTGCAAGTATCTCCAAATTGGAAAATAATGAAATTTAAAGCTTTCCTATCATCTTTTGCATAAAGACAAATAAAGAATCTTGATTATATGGTGAAACAATCAGTTGTTCAGCAGCAAGTTTGTATTGATTACAATGAACTGCTTTTAGGAAAAGTGACCATATGTACCTCAGCTAACTGCCTTTATTTCTGGTCTTGCATAGGACTCTTGTTTCTTTGCATATAGATTCCCTTCTGTAGTCTTTACGTAGTAATCAAGCTCTTTCCAGGAATAGGACTCCCTACTTGACCATCAGTCAAGATGGTAATTACTATCTTATCTTCCTTGTTCTTTTGAGATGTGGAAGCATAAGGAGCATGCCTTCAGTTTAATCATAGATTAATGGACTGACAGATTTATAGAAATGTGAAGGAATGTTATAAAAATATTTGCTTTGCTTGAAATATGAAGAAATGGATATTCAGGGAAAAAATACAAACGAAATTTGGAGTTGAATGCTGTGCTGTTATAGATTCAGAAACTAGGATTAGCCTACTGCTTTTCTGATTTTATTACAAATTCTAAGAAAAATAATGTCCAATGATGACATACTCTAAATGAAACTCCAAACCACTCAGTGCTTAAAAATAAGTTAGAAACCATTTAAAAGCTAAGTTTTAATTAAAGATCCATTCTCCCTCTGAAAGCCAAAGACCTAACTTCCATTTTCACATTGCAGTGAGGGAGCATAAAGAGACGGAAAATACTGAGAACATCTATTTTTGGTATTGAATAGAAAATGTCAGAGGCCTTTCCTTTTGCTGAGCACTCAGAATGTGGATGTGTGATTGGTAGGGGTGGAATCTTTGCACTATTTCCTCTGCATGTTTTAAAAATTCCTGTTTGACACAGAGATTACAAAGCTCAAGCAGATTCTGAAGTATGGCTGAGTATGGGGTTTTTTAGTTTCCTTTCCATATTTCTGCTCTATATCAAAATCTGTTGTTTTGGGCATTTCAGTTTACCTCCCTTTAGTGAAAAAGTTATGATGCTAGACTTCCAGATTTAGCCATAAATTCTTAGTGCCTCTTGGGAAGAGGGAAAGAATATTTTTAGATGTACTTTAAAACAACTTGGGAAGAACTCGTTAAGAGTGTTACTGAGGATAGTAATTGTATCGTCTCAAATAAGACAATCCTTATGTTGGCCTGAATTAGAGACAAAGTTGGAGAACATACCCTAAGCTCAGCACTTGTAGCTAAGTCCTGTAACATTTTCTCTTTACTTTTTGGTGCCTACTTGCTACTACGTATTTGTCAGAAACATAAAGAGAATACATTAATGGGAATCAGTGTTAAGGTACCTGGTAGAGTAATTTTTTGTCTATGTGCATTTAGTCTTCATATTTGATTTTTTCCTTTACTGCTAAATGGTTTGTATCTAATTGTAGCTGTAGAAAAACTCTTAAATACATTTTTAAGGCTGAAGAAACCTGGTACCATCTGGTTTGTAATACAGCACTCTAAATTAAAAGCCTGATTTTTGCCTAGACCATGGGAGAAAGAAGGGAATTCCTATGGAAAGAAGAAATTGTTCTGTAAACTAAGAAGATATGACTAGAAGTTAGTTTCTTAAACCTAAAGCTACTGCTTTTTCTACACACACACACAGACACCCCCCCCCCCCTTTTATTTTTTTTATTTTTTTTTTATTTGTAAGTATGAATGTTTTGGATATCACTCTTTATAAATTCAGTGGCCAGGATAATACTGCAACACAAAACTTTCCTAACTGCTTAGGTGTTTAAATAATATGTTTTGTGAACTGCTACAGAAAATATAGTTACTTTAGTTTTGAAGTGTATTTGGTGTCTGGGGAAGAACTGACAACATGCTGCACATTCAAAACTGTTTTTTGCTACTCACCAACTAAATTGTCAAAAATTGCTGATTTGAAAGGGGGTAAAAACCTGCTTAAAGTAATCACAGATACAAATGTTATCTGTCATGGGCGAAGAACTTAATGCCTCATTTCTCAAATGAGTTTTTACAATAACGAGATAGTGAAAAGTGAAAAGCTCATGAACTTGCCTGCATGGTTATTTCCAACCTCAACTCTTCTAACAAGCTCCCAAAGTTGTTGTTGCTTATAGAGGTGGAAAATAGACCTGATAAAAATGTTTAGTCGGCAGGGCTGTGTTTTATTTATCATATCACAGAAGAACAATGTTTTGTTGCATCATGGTCAAAATACAAGCGACCTTGCTTGTTCATGAATGCTCAAAGCCTAGAGATAAGAGGCAAAATAATAGAGTACAATAGAAAGAGTGTAGTGTAATTATTTGTGGCTTGTCAAGTGAAGCCCTCTCAGGCCCCAAGTGATTCAAATCTGGGAACTCTGCACAATTCTGTACAGTAACCGCAGCCAGCATCAGAGAAATCTCACCCAGCTTCTCCGACAGTACTGAAATTGCATCAGTTTGTCATGCACTGAGCATGCCAGCTTCACACAATATCATTTGCTTGCAAATGGGCCTGGCCTCAACGCCCTGAGACACATTCTTTGGTATCTGACTCTTGGCCTGTGATTTGTCATGTCTCTAGTGCTATCGGCGTAAAGTAATTTTAATAGATTCTGATGGTTTGCTTGTGGAAGGTAAAGAATGCACTACAGATTGTGTCAGGTAGCTTTCTATGGCATGTAGCATGGTAGAGGCCCTCATGATGGTGATAGCCAAAGAAAGGATGTGGAGAAATGAAAATCCTATTTTGAGTGGTATTTAACGCTCCCCTTCTCAACACCCTGCTGTGGACATCCTTGCTAACTCAGCAGGTTCGAGAACTTAGCAGCCCAACAAAGCAGTGTTATGTGTGCTTAAGGGTTGTTTACAGATGGAACATTTAGCCAAAAATCAGAGGCTTTTTTTCTCCCTATTCAAAAATTAAAGTATGTAAAATGTGTAAAAATGTTTATTAGTTTCCAGGGACTAAACGTACATACTTTTTTCTTAATGTTTAACTCTGTATTGTTTGGAGTTTTAGTAGTCTAAATAAAATCACTGCTTTTTTTATCAAGTATGTTCATTAATACTGTAAAGTAAAACCAAAACAAAGCTTGTACAATTTATCCTGAAATGTATGTTGTGTAAAATAACATCAGTATGATCTAGAGTGTAGATTCCTGAAGAATTTCTTCATAGATTTTAACTGCAATAGTTACTTGACAATTACTGAATTACTAAATCTTTGTTTGGAATAGTTTTCTTGCATTATGAGTAAGTATATGGAATTTTTTCACTCTTCCTTTGACACCACTGAGATGAGATTATTTTGCCATTGACAACTCTGTGTCATTTTTTTTCAGCTGACTTCCTTAATTGATTACAACTTTGGTGTTGGAGCCTTCAGCATAGCTCTCCAGAATTCTGCTGACATTAATCGATTAATGTGAAGGTGTTAGTTAGTGATTTCATCTAAGAAACATTCAAAACCGTGTCAGTAATCTGTTCTTAAAAACTGCCAGACCATTGAATCTTGTTATTTTGAACATGTTAGTTTGGGTTAACAAGGATTTCTCTGGAGAGGAAAAAAAAAAAATAAAAAAGGAAAACAGTAATGCATCTTATGGGAAGAGCAGATTTGTATTTTATTGTTGTACATTAATATAGCATACATGTACATGCCTTAATATTTAACAGATCATTTTTAAATGTATTCTTATTAATATTTATGGTATCTCTAAGAAACTTACAAAAATGCTTGAGCACAAACTATTTCTTCTTAGTTTTACCTAGGGAATTTCTGACAGCAGTGTAACTCTGAGCACCCCGCTAGCAAGTCTGTGCAGGTCTGCCACTTTCTTTCCTACTGTAGTTTCCACATTTACTTAGCAGTTTTGCATAGCTAAGCAAAACTTTAAAATGAGCATGCATTTTTTGTTCTAAATATATTCAGAAAAGTACTCTTCTGTTATACAATACCTCGGAGAAATTCTAGGTTAGGATCAGAACTCTACTCAATATTGCATATAAAAAAAAAGGAGAGTTTCTTTTTAAGCTTGACACAGACCAACTTTTGAAAGTATGTTTTGCTTTTATTTCTTGGTGGAGGTTTTTGGTAGGTGATCAGCTGGCTTATGTGTATGTTAGCTGTGCATCAGTAAAACAGCTCTGCCTTATTTCCCAGTGGAAAAATGCGGTTGGTTGTGGAAAGTAGAAGTTAGTTGAATCCAGTAAGCATGCTGTTAACAGGAGGTTTGTTCATACTGAAGGCAGTCTGAATCAGTTGCCACTAAGCAAACATCAAAACCAATAAAGTACTGTGGTCAGTGCAATCTTCTTAAATTCAGATATGGGCAGAACATAGATGTGCATGCACACATGTGTTTGAACATGTGTGGGTGCAGGTCTACAAAAGCACAGGCATATGTCAAAAATTGAAGGATTTATTGGGGTGTATTGCAGAGTGGTCTGTTTGAGGTCTTGTATGAGTTAATGTTTTAATGACCTGGTTGATAGAGGAAGAGTGTCCTTATTTAAATTTGCTATCAAAACCAAGGTGGAAGAGACTGTGAGCATGTTGGAGAACAAGAATAGAATTTAAAATAATTTTGATGAATTGGAAAGATTGCTTAGGAAAATGGGGTGCTAATTCAATAGGAACTGCATGCCAAGTGCTATATTTATCAAAAATAATCAGCAGCACAGAGTAAGGTCCAATAGATTATTAGATAACAGATATTCCTAAGAGGATCTGGGGCTTATCGTGCATTGCAAGATGGCCATGTCACTGATGTCGTGCTGTTTCAGAAAAAGCAAATGCATGTTGGAGTTTCAAAGGATGCATGTAAAAAAGCAATCAGTGATGAGAACTGTATACTAAGCGTGGAGTACCGTGTCCAATTTTAGGTACTGCACTCTAAGAAACGTGAGTGTATGGGAAAGTGTCCACAGGAAAAGGCAGTGTAGGAGGAAATATGCCATGTTACACTGTTTTCTGGATCTTTGATCACTGTGAAGAGTGAAATACACCAGGGGTGGCTTAGGTCAAAAAGAGAGCCCTGAGCAGGAACTTCATAACAATCCTCAGTAACATAAAAGGCTGTTGAAAAAAGAAAGAAGGCAATCAGTCTGTGGACTGGAGATGCTGTTCTCCTATGTTGTGCAATTCCTGTCCTATCCACCAGAAATAAGAAAGACTAATTACGAAGTGGTGCTAAATAATAAAGATTATGCAGCATCAGATCACCCTTCAGGAGTAGGATATGGAAGCTTCATCTGTATGAGGCTTAGATGTGTCTGTCAAGAGAGTAAGAAGGAGGTATCTGGCTCACCTGGAGGCAGGTGTCTGGCTCACCCTGGAGGCAGCAGGGTGAGCCAGATAAATCCCAGAAATACAGAGCCAGAATAGACATGAGGTCTTTCAGAACTGGGAGATAATATGCAGAAAACGAGTGTAAGCGAATTGTGTGGACGTTCTGAAGCCCAGCTGGGCATCTCCCAGCAAAGTCTTCCTCAAGCTTCTTTTTGTGAACTTCCCTTGACTCTTGGCAATTGTCCTTTGCATTATTTCAAAGATTTTACCCATATCCATCCTGTGGCTTTCTAAAACCCCTGAGAACTCACCCAAAGTAGCTCTTTCTTTTTCTCTTCTCCTGGGAATGGTAGGAGTATCTCATAGTGGAACAGTTACTGAAACAATCATGAGCTTGTCTATGCAGGAGAAGAAACATCTTTTGTTAGTTTGCTCAAGAGATCCATTTGCATGGTCTTCCTGGGAGGAGGTCATTCTTTTCTGCTCCCAGCTTTAAATTTTGGGGTAACAACAGTACTTGGAGCAGACTTGTCAAATCAGATTTTTCTCTCCTTTTTTAAACACTGCAAGTATTATTCAGTAAAGCATTTGCGTCCAGTATGCGTCTTGTTTAGTACTTCAGAATTGGATTGCCTGTATCTGTTTCTATCACTGTAAATGTACATAGCTCTATATATACATAGTCAAGAAACTGCATATTTTCAGTGCCACTCTTCCCTCTTCCTGCGTGCAATATTTGCCATAAAGTGAAAGCATTCTAAATGTTTAAATTGCTAGATGGGTAGCTTATTAAGAGGTGGCTAGATTGGTGGCTTAACTGTGAAGCAGAAAGCAGCACAGGAGTCCTTATCAGAGCTCTGGGCCTCCAATCCCAGTCCAGCCCTTTGTCCTCATCTGTCTTGTTAAAAAAGGAGACATATTTGTAGGAGGGAAAAGCCATGCAGGAGCCTTTCCCACAGTTAACACCTGAAAAGCACAGGCATCTTCTGCCTCAATCCTGTCACATGTGAAGAGGCATAAAGGTAGGCTGTACAAGTTTGTAAAGCTAGAAGGGTCTTCAGGTTTCCTAATGACTGAGATAACAGAACAAAGACCCAGCAGTTTGTGCCGCTTACTCCCAAGTATTTTCCAAAGCTGATGAAAGAATTGTATTTTTTAAAAGAGAATTTCAGAGGCATTTATAGGGCAATCATTGTTACATACCTTTATTTGCAGAACTTACTGTAGGTGTTACCTGATCTTGCATTTGGTTAATGAATTAGTCAAGCATATGTTTTGAACTTTGTGGGATGAGCTGCTGCTTGTCAGTGTGTGCTTCAGTGCTCAAAGATCAGTGTCATCTCCTTTTCCTTATGTTTTCTTGCATGTTCACTGGTAATACAAACCTTGTCTCTGCCCTGATGCAAGAGGCATTACGTGGTGACTCTAAGTAAAGTTCTTGTGTACTTGTTCCCATGTGCCTTCTGTTGAGCACTGACATGCTCCATGACATCACAAACCATGTACTTTGTCAGAAGTCACAGACAGAGCAAGGCAATACAGCAGTGCTCTAGCCACCTGCCACTGTAGTCCTCTTGCTCCTCTTAGAGACATCCACAAATCGTTTAGCTTCACTTGATTCTTGATGTATGTAACTCTGTTGTTGTTCATGTTTAGATGTAGCATTTTGTCCTTGACACCAAAGAAATGATCAAAGAATCTTCTGCAGCTTATGCAAGAGTAGTACCTTAAAACAGAAGGCTTGGTGCAAAATACTGAATGTGCAGCAGGATGGTGACGCGCCTCTGTCCCGAACACTAAATATAAACCCGTTGTATTGCACTGTTGTCCTTGGCATTAGCAGGATGATTAATGCTATGCAATTTAGAAGTCACTAGTATGCAAGAATCATGGTCACTAACAAGGAATATGACTACTGTAAAAAGTTTTTATCCTCGTGGCTCAGGCATGTATTTTTTAAAGTAGCAGGGTCAGGTTATGGTGGGCAATGTGTTAAGTAGGCAACATGAGTCAACATTTATGCATTCCCCAGTTACAAACCCTATTTTACCGCCTGCATTACAGCAGTTTATAGATAGTAAAACATGATTCCATTTACAAATCATGAATAGACTTTCCAAAGAGCATTGGAGACCAATTTACCATTCTCTGGAATTTACATTACCTAGGGAACACAAGTTAGTAGCCAGGTAACCTGTCTGATGGCTGACATATATTGACTGTCAGCCTTTTGGAGGCCTCAATGCCGGATCACCCAAGCACTGGAGACAGAAGATACAACTTTGGTTACTAACATCCTAATGAGCGTTCAGTGTGCGCATGGACTGCCCAGCTGCTAGTGGGAGGGGGAGGGGGGGGTGCGGCAGGGCGGGGAGGGCAGTCAGAAAAGACAAGGTACCCTGAGAGAATACTCTGAGCAGGAGCAGAGTGGAAATCCTCAAGTCAGCCAGATATGCTTTTATACCCATGCAGTCACAATGTGGCTTTGCACTGCTGTACAGAGATCAGGGATTTGAAAGTAATACAGATAAAAAGCTGTGGTTTGATCAGAGCAGCCTACTGATGTAGTAGTACATCTGGTACTGATGCTGGCTTGGCAATAGCTTTGGCATTGTGTTGCTTCCTCCTACCACAGAGTGGCAGTCAGGGTTTCTAATAGACTTAGGGCCCTTCTTTTGGTGTGGACAGCTTGGAAACGTAAAAAGTCCCCTTTCATAAAATCATAGAATGGTTTGGGTTGGAAGGAACCTTTAAAAATCATCTAGTCCAACCTCCTACCATGGGAAGGGACATCTTCCAATAGATTGGGTTGCTGATCAGATCCAACCTCACCTTTGGCACTTTCAGTGATGGTGTATCTGTAACTTCTGTAGGTGACCTGTTTCAGTGTCTCACTCACCATGCTCAATGTAAAAAAAAATAATACAAATTTCTTCCTTATGTCCTAACTAAATCTCCCATCTTTCAGTTTAAAACTGTTGCCCCTTGTCCTGTCACAACAGGACTTTGTAAAAAGTCTCTCTCCATTTTTCCTATAAAGCCCCTTTAAGTATTGAAGGGCTGCAGTAAGATCTCCCTGTAACCTCCTCTTCCCCAGGCTGAACAACAATAACTCGCACTCTTCCCTCATGACAGAGGTGTCCCATCCCTCTGGCCATTTTTGTGGCCCTCCTCTGATCCTGCTCCAACAGGTCCATGCTGTACTCCAAGTGGGGTCTTACCAGAGCAGAGTAGAGGGGCAGAATCGCCTCCCTTGACTTCTGGTCACATTTCTTCTGATGCAGTGCAGGGTATGGTTGGTTTCTGGGCTGCGAGCCCTCATTGCCAGCTCATGTTGTGCTTTTCATCTGCCTGTACCCCCAAGTCCTTCCAGCAGCACTGTTCTCAGTCCCTTTATCCCCTAGTCTGTATTGATGGTGGGGATGGCCCTGACCCAGGTACAAGACCTTGCACTTGGACTTTGTTGAACTTTATGATGTTAACATAGGGCCACGCCTCAAGCCTGTTAAGGTCTCTTCGGATGGCATCCCTTCCCTCTACTGAATGAATTGCACTACTCAGCTTGGTGTCTACTTCAGTTCTGTGTTTAGATGGCGCTTACAAGGCCATCATGAGCAAGACCCACCACAATAATGGTCAAACACTCACTGAATAGTGCCAAGATCTTAAGAAATAAGTTTTTAATTATGTCTTGAGGCATTAAGACTGAAGGGATTGATTAAGTTGTACATGCACAGCATTATTTCTTGAATTCCCCGACTTTGGAGTGCTTGACTTTTAACTTCAGTGTTCTTTTTTTGTTTTTTTTTTTAGACATAAAAATGTCTAAATTTATACATCTACAGTGGTTGTTGTAGTACTTGGTATTTCAGTGAAAACAATAGCAAAGTTCACTGTATAGTTTTGGAAGAAAAAAAAAATTACAACAAAACAGAGTTACAGGCTTCTTAAATGTTTTATAGCATGTCACTGTTCTTTTTTTTTTTTCTTTTATTCTCCTTTGTCTAACATTGTAAATATTCAAATACGGCTCCCAAAAACAAAAACTCTATAAAATGTTCAGCTTCTGTTGAAGGCTCTAAGGATTTCGTGTGCTAAGTTAGAACTGGTTGAATGCATTTTGAAAATATTTTTTTGCTGTAATTGTTCGCTTCAACAACCTTAACTAGTGGTCAGAAGTAAGAAGCAGGATGCAGGCCAGTCTGCTGGTGACCACTTGGAAGCTCTGACGTTCTGCCTCTGGGTTCCAGCTACTCTTGAGCATCTGGGACGAGGATGTCTTCTGTAAGTTCCTGGTATGAGCACGTATTGAGCAACACTGGACTTACTTGGTTTAGATGCAGTGGAAACTTGCAGTCATCACAATATTCTGTTCCTTTTAATTTGCAGGGATTCTGAAGCAGAGTAGATTTCTATTTCTATTGCTTATGCTTTCCAAGCAAAGGTTTCCTTCAGGAGTGGGAAATAGCACTGCTTTCTTTTACTAGATTCTTGGAATTAATCTTGGCTGAAATGAAGTCAGAGGCAAATGTTTGTTTTGTTTGGTCAATCTCCCACACACTTTATGTTGTAGTATTATGTGTGTAATTAAAAAGCCCAATGGTGAAAGAAATACATTTGGAATTCACATTTAGCGTAAGCTTTGTTGTTTTCTAGTTGTTGTTTATCCTAGTTGGATACTGATTTCAGACATGTGTGTGTATGTATATCTAATTATATATATATTTATAAAAAATCGTAGAACATTCAGCACTTCAGATAAACACCGTAATCTTATTAAATGGTGAGTGTACTCATCTTAGTATTAAGATCTTGAACTGATCCTGCTACAGCATGAATTGCTTAAATTAATAAAATAGTGTATTAGGTGATAAAGTATGTGTATTACACAGCACATTATTGGTTACCTAGCTTATTATTTAGTTGTATATTAAAGCAGAAAATATTTAGACAAATAACTAGATACTTTTGTGACCTTGTGTTTTATGTATAAAACAGTAGTAGCAAGCACAGTCTGATTCATGGGGGCTTATTGTCATAATTGCTATTCATGTTTAATTGGGAAAGTACAGGAAGTATACATTTTTCTCATTTAAAACCTCTAGTTGACTGAAGTTTGTTTCTCCTGGGTGTTTTTAAGAAAATTTTTGGGGAAAAATTGAAACTCTTCATGATAATGTGGCTTTTGGCTATAGGTATTGGTATATGGTGAGTGTTCTTTACAAGCCATTCATTTGATTATTTTATTTAGAATAATAATGAGTGAATGTTTAAAAGTCCATAGAAAGCACTGGAGTATTTTTGCCTCTATGGAGTTATTAGTATTAGTCATTCTGTAACTTGAATAAGGTATGCATGCTCTTTATGTGAGGATTAGCCACGTAAGGTAGCTCAGGTACACTCCTTGGAGTGGTCGATGGATTTTGTCACTTTGTGTCTTTGAGGGGGTGCCTAGCGGACCAGTAGGGGTCACTCTATGCATTGAATTTAGGAAATACATAAGTCATTTTAATTACTTTATTTAATTGCATATGCTAGCACACTTGGAAATAATAAATCATAGACAGTAGTTCATTATTTATTATAGCAGTCTATTGTCTTCGAGTTGGGAGTATCTGTGCAAAACGTATATAATAGTTAACGTTTTATAAGGTAAGTGCAAAGTGCAGATATGTCGAAGACATATGTCTAATGCATGTCTAATGCTACAGTTTAGGTATCACGATGATACAGTTTAGGAGGATCTGGCTTTGAAAGGGTCTTCACAGCTTGCTGAAAATAGGAGTGTGCTGAGAAGAAAGCGGTTCTGGCTGGAGCTGCTGTATTTTCTTGTCCTAACACAATAAAATAGACTGGAAAGTGTGATGAGGCAGATTGATGTGCCACATAAATGCTTCAGTAATGTTTTCTTGCATTTCACTCAAAAAACAAATTTTAAGCCATTTTAACAAGTCTGGCAGAAAGATATACCAAACATGTTTTTCCTTCTAAAATGTGCGTCTGAAATAGGTGGCTGACGATACCTAGCTCTGCTAAGTCAGGCAGTTAATCGTGCCACTAGTTCATAATCAATGTGGTCACTTCGAACCAATATATAAGATCCATCTGTTTCTAGTTTTTCTGTAGTGACGGTGTTGTGAAATATCTCTTTCCCTTCTGCCCTCTCCTAAAATCTGTATCTTAGGATTTGAAATGTTTCTATATGAGGTTGAAGAAAGATGAAAGCACATAAGCATTTTAATCCTTTCTTAAATGGGGCATTTATCCAGTTTTAACTTAAATGTGAAGACTGAGATTTCTTGTTTATAATACTTTCACGACTGAGATTTCTTCAGGAGGGAAGCATTGCACATAATTAGATGGAACTAGATATGCTGTTTATTTTCATATCCTTCCTATGATCTCCTCTTCCGCAATTGTTGCACTACTTTCTGTACATGTGTTATTCTTGCCACAGCTGTGCCTTCAGGAGCCTTATTTCAAAATGTTTTGAAGCTGTTGAGAATCTTCAGTGTAAGTGGTCTGTGCAAAAAGCCCTGTTTTCCAGGAAAAACCACCCAGGCTGGTGCCCTAGCTGAGATCCAGAACCTGAGAATTCAGGTTTTGATTCAGGCAAGTGAAAGTGGTCTGGTGGTTTGCCTCAGAAAAGCATGGAGAACCATGTGGAGTCAGGTGAGGCAGAGACTAAGAGCATATTTGTAATACTCATAGTTCTCTGCTTCACATGCTGCCTATAAGGATAAAGTGATTAATATATGTAGTAGTGGTACAACAGCAGATGGGAGCAGAAAGGGGAAATAGCAAGATAGTAAGCAGCAGCATCTCTTGTTTTTCTGTGCCTGCTGAGATTTGCTTAATTTGATTGATGAGCAGTATCTGAAAACTTGTGCTGATCACTGTTGCATGCATTTCTCTGTGACAAGACAACCAAAGATTTGCTCAAGTGTGTGTCTGTCTTTTTTTTTCAGTGAAGTGGTTGAAATTCTAGTTATGTTGGTAATTTTTGCGTTATAATAAAGAACGTCTTTGTTTCTTCCTTTACATAATTGTCATCTCTTCATGAAGAGTTTTATAGCATGAGAGAGAGGGAATGGTGGAGAAACAAGTGATGGAAAAGAGTTATTAATCTTTTCCTTATATTCTCATTTCATAAAATTGATATTTTTCTTGATTAAGCAGTCTAAAAAGTGATATCTTACAAGCAGAGAAATGCCTTCAAATGACGATACATTTTCGATTGGAATAGAGTAACAAATTCCGTAATCCAGTAAGAAAAAGCTATCAGCTTCTTTTCAGCAAATGTTACTTGAATTAACAAAACTACTTCAGCTTCAGTGTAAATATTTTTTAGTATAGCATAAGACTACTTGGTTTTCATTCTTCTAACAATTGTTCTCTGCATCTCCAGTGCAGTCGTTGTAGCTTAAGTGAATCACAGCTTTTCTGGATTCTCTCTGTTCCCAGGTATACTAATTGTTCTGGTCATCTGAGCTTAATATATTTAACACATTTTTATGTAGCCTCTGTTTCTTCAAAACTGATCTTTGAAACCAAAGCTTGCTCTCCTTTTAATTTCAAATACATTATTATCTTCTATTATATCAAAACTTTAAAAGATTGAATATGTGAATATTTCCACCTCTTCAGCTGATGAGTATGTAGCAAAATTCTTCAGTAGCTCAAGTTAATGTTACGTTGCTAACATGGTAGCAACTGAGATTATTAGTTTCAGTTAGGTAATATAGGTTAACTATAGCACATACTAATTAACATGACCTACGTATGATTTATTGTAATGGTTCTGATGAATGAGTAGTGATAATTGGGATATTATATTATGCTGGTGTTTTTTAAAGGGAATAGTTGGTTAGGGTAAATGATTGCTGCATTACTCAGTGATTAATTTTATTACCTTTTTTGCATTTTTTTTTTTCTTCGGAAAAGCTATCCATTCCAAGGTAGACAGAAATAAAGCTTTCCAGGTGAGTTCAGGGGGTTGATATGGATTAAGAATATGACAAAATGTCAGCATAATGTATTATAACTTCAGATAGCAACTTGGTAAACAAGAGATTGGGGGTGAGGGGGAGAAATCCTTTTGCTTCTTCCTCCATGGGGGAAACATAGACATGTGTCTCTTCAAAATACATCCAAAGAATGGTTTTAGAAGTATGTTGACAAGATCACCAGATTTGTCTGTTCAGCTCAAGGAAACGGATTCCAGGATCTGAGAAGATAAAAATATTTTATCACTTTATTGATTGAAACAGTGCTTCTGTGGTTTTAAATGAATGTGTAATTCTTTCTTTATGTACTGCATTGTTGTACATACATTATAAATTTAGATTCTATTTGTAGGCTTTTTATTTCTTAAATCACATATGTAGCTATTTACTTAATCGCGTTTTCAGGTATACTTGTACTTAACATAAAACCTTTAAAAAGGTAAAAAAATCAGTAAAATATAATAATAATTTTTTTTTTTTTTAAATAGTTCACGGCCCCAAATAGTAATATAAGTGAGAGTTGATAACAGTCAAGCCACCTCAGCAGGATGAAGACTTATTACATCGTATAATAGTGAATGTTGCACTGGTTTTTGAAGTTACTGCTCGTACACTGAATTTTGTACAGACCACAGATCGATCATTTTGCCAAGGAGCAGAGTAAGACGACTGAAGCTAGAGGAGGGAGCAAAAAGTGACATGGAAGTGCACTGCAGAAGTTGTCACAAGATCCTCAGCGTGGGACCCTTTCAGTGACGTCCCTTTAGGGCAAAGATGAACCCGTGCTCAAAGGAGCCCTCTTAAGTGATGTGTTTTCCAATGGAAAGATCTGGTTATGTGATGCAGGTTGTAGTGTCTTATGCTTTGGGATTCAAGATAGCAGAACTGTAATTTACTGCAGATTAGTAAACATGGTGTTTGTTTTTCTTAGTCTTTCAGGATTCCTTTTAAAAATGTTAGGTTCTTGATTTATTGTAAATATTTTATAGAACAACAGCCTATGGCACTAAAATCTATACTTATCCGCTAACAAAGAAAGATACCTCTAATGCGTAAGGAATCCAAATACTAGTTTTTCTTTTGACTTTGACTTAAACTCCATTGAGTTTAACTAGGAAAAACAGAAAAGTCATTGCTTCAGCTTAGTGTGCCTGTCTAGAAAAAAGTGATGATACCGCTACAGGCATGCTTTGAGCAATGGCTTGGGCATTTACCCAGTTCATATATCCCTGTCATAAAGAGTCAGCTTCTGTTCTTTTGAAGTCAGATGCAGTGATGTAGGCTTTGTGTGAATTATTCACAGGGAAGAAAAAGTCTTCTGTCTCTTCTAAAACAGAAAGAAATGCCTGTGGTGTATGTTTTCTCATAATGAAATAAAGGAATATTAAAATAATGTCCTGAATTGAACAAGTAATTTAGATTATTGCATGCTGCAATTAGGATCTGCTTTACAAAAATCCAAATCTAAAAATAGTTAAGAAGTAACATTATCAGATGTGAAAATTGTTTTATGTTACGCAGAGATTGAAAGAACATAGTGTGTATATTATAATTCACTTTCAAGTTTTGCATGTCCTCTATGCATCCATATGTCAGCAGCCTGTCCTACGTTCTGTTTTCAGTCCTTCTAGCTTCTATTCTGTTAGAGTGGAAATGTATGGCTTCTTGCTTTTTGTGAGAGAACTCATTCCAAGGTATGTCCAGCAAAATTTGGGAATTATTAATACTGTGTTGTGTATCTTTGATTTTCAGGTGACTCAAAATTGATTAATTTCATTGAATTAAGAGAGGTGTTTCTTGTGCTTTAGATAGATACTTTGCACTTAAAATGAAGCAAACAGTTCTAGATCCAGGGTTAATTTAAAAGTAAGTTCACTTGGGTGTTTTGGTTTGGGTTTTTTTTTCTTTTTTCATAATTGGTTATGAATTGTTGCCATCATCAGTATCAGTATCAAGGCTCTGAGCCCAGATATTTATGCATATCAGACAACTGAGATGAAGAGAATTTCCTGTTTTCTATATAAGCACAAAGTACAAGAACCAGACTTGGAAAGGACAAAATGTAATTTGTCTGCAACTTCTTGTCTAAAGATATTCTTGACAATTCTGAGTTCTTATGAATAAAATCTTATGTAGTAAAGGGTTTTATGGCAGAATGTGGAACACTTCTTTGTCTTTGCGGGGTTTTTTTTTTGTGTGTTTTATTTTGTTTAAAAAAAAAAAGAAAAGGTCAGTGCTAAAATAAGTTTCTTAAACATACATAAAATAAAATCCTATCTATACTGTCTATTGTCTGGAGTACTTCCTCTTCCCTTCCCACTAACTTTGAGAAGATTACAGAGTTTGCTTTTCAGATATTTGGCATCACATACATTGAATATGTGACTGTTTTTTTACTTTCTGTTTTCCCCTTAGTGCTGTACATGTTAAAAGTGCATGGGTTCGTGTATGTGCAAATAAATGCAGACAGCTAACCGTAGTATCTGAGATGGCACAGTTTCTGTTAGATATACCAAGCTGTTTGGTAAGATTAAGTCTTTCATTTTATTTTTCTGAATCATTGTAAGTATTGGAGTCTGGACTGAAATCTTCCATCACAAGTAATTAGTACACATTGAAAGTCGTCTTAAATTTCAGTAAAATAAATTAATTTGCTTCTAAGAGGGGGAAAAAAAAGAAAAAGAACCCCCCCAAAAAACCCAATCACAAAAGCAAAGGGAAAAAAGTGTTTTGCCAGGGCTAATGAAATAAATTCAGTCTTGTAACTGTTGTGCTGCTGCCTTTTTTTCTTTTTTTCCTTTAGAGTAGAAATGGGAAGTTTTATTAGAGTGGGTTATTGTTAGACTGGGAAAAATAATTGCTCTGTACCTGAAACTTGATCCAAACTTAGCCAGATGACCTCAGAAAATCTCTGTTTATCCCAAGGTTTTTTTCAGCCTGAAAGCAAAATTCTTCTAGATTTTTTCTCAGCATATGTGTTACAAGAACACCAAGGAAAGAACAAGACACACTTCTAAGTTATTCTTTTTGTCTAAAAGAAGTTTCAGTGATACAACTGAACTGAAAATGGCGAGAGTGCTGTCATATTTCTCTTTCGTTTTTAATAAATCATATATAGGGTAGTCCTTGTTGTTTCTACTGAGAAATAGCAGAATACGTACTCCGTTTGTTAAGACATGATTCACTTGCATTTCTCAGTTATTTTTAAAGCTTGGATTTCTCTAGTTGTGTAGGGCTTGGATTTAGTCAATTTATAGTCTCATGCTGCTTGTCTAAGTTAAGTGATAGGAAATGCCTTCTTTGAGACCTGAGTCTTTTATCTCTATCCCCTTGAAACTGAAATAATTTTCTGAGTGTCTGAGGTGGCCAGTAGTTTTGGTTTGAATCTGAAAACTCTTTTCAATTTTGAGTAGTTAACCTGAATGCAAGGCTGAGCAACACTTACCCACTGTGAAGTGCGACTTTTGCACTGTCAGCATCTTTTTCCCCTCTGTATTTTTTATTTTGAAGCAAAGACCTACTGCTCTTGTCTACTGTAAGATACAAAATAGAAAGCAAGTTCTTCTGAGGTTTGTGCTGTGATCAGTGTACCCCTAGATGTTTCATGATTGCAAGTTTTTCCAGTAACATACTGGCTTTTTGAATCACTCGGGTATACTTTATGTTAAAACTGCTTTGAGTTTTCCAGTTAGACTGCTAATGCAAACATAGATTCTGCAAAGAATGGTTGTATACTGTAATTATATCCTTATAGGTTACTCTGTGGAAAATATGTTTACATTGGATGTAGTTTTCTACTCAAGATAACAAAAAGAAGAAAGTAATAAAGATAATATTTTAGCTGCAGCACAGTTTGTATGGAGAGCTTCTGCCCAAGAACTCTACAGTGTTGAAATCAATACAGTTTGAAAGACACTCATGCAGCTGATATAATAACCTCTGAAATACTAATGAACAGTTATCACTTCCATTGGGAAACTACCAGTCCCAAGCATAAAAATGGTCATTTAAAATGTCTCTACTAAGCACCACACAATTCTGCAGAACTAAATCTCGAGAAGATCTTGCTCCCTAAATGGTAATTCCATCTTTTTTTTAAAGGTCAGCTCAATTAGATTTTGGCAAGATTGAGTCTTCAGTGTCTGTTCATGTATTCATCAGGACACGTTGGCTGGTAGTTTGCAAGTGTTCATGAGCAAAATGGGTTAGTAATACATTGGTACCAGTACAGATAGATTGTCCTCATCACCGCATAGACAAACCCTCATGAGAACTGTTCAATTCTTTAAACACTAGTGGCATGATCTAATGAAGTTGTGTTCTGTTAAGCACTTGTATACAAGGGAGCAAAATGTCATCACCTGAGTGTGGCTGCATTTCTGTGATACAACCTCATCTGTTCCGTCAACTAGTTTTGCTCTGATCAATAAGCAGTTTTCTGTGGCCTTTCACTACTGTCAGATGTCATTGAATGGTGTAAATACACGTCAGAAACTAGAAACTTGACAGCCCCCCTAGACTAAAGAGAGAAATGTGAGAGGTGGTGTACTGCTGGGGTGGGATAGACAGAAATGACAGCTGATCTCTGCTGTGTATAAACGATTTGATATTGCTACATACATACAAGATTTTTCATTTTCCATAAGCATGCAACAAAATGACTGTGGCTTATACAAGTCAAATCATTCAAAAAGACTGAAGAGAAAAAGAAGGCTTTTTGTATTACAGGACTGCACTGACCACAGTGTTTTAAATGGCCCACTTAAAAGTTACCTCTACTTTTGTCTTCTCATAATAAATCTTCAGTCTTACTTGCTGTTAAAATGAAGGAAGATTAAATAAATATAGAAAATGTTCTCCTAGGCAGCATACAATAGGTAATATGTTATTTATGTTAACATACTCTTTCACAGCGCCAGATAATTAATTTCTTCAATATTTTACCACAGAATTGAGAAATGGTGGGCTTTTGGTTGGTTGAGGAAGCTTAAAAAACCTCAAAATTGGTAAGAGGGGAGTGAAGAACAAAATAGTTGTATTCCATAGTGGAGATTTGTAGCCGAAATGTGCAATATTTTTCTCATTTGAATTTTTTTTTATACACTTCATGATTCCAGTGAGGATCAACTGCAATAGGAATTAGTACAAAGAGGAGAGAGCTTAGTACTAATCAGTATTTCATTTATAGTTGGCTGTATTATGGGTCTTACACTGTGGAACAGACTCTAGCTCCAATTTTACCATAAGGAGTTTACAACACAAGTTCCAGAGCACAATCTTCTGGGTGGAGAGGAAATTTCTATAATAGATGGTTGGAGCTAGATAAACATTTAAGCTGTTTTGACAGGAGCATGGCATTTGGCTTTTTGTCTCGAGGGTTGGTTTAGCCCTTCCTATGCAGCATAGGCATCTTACCTTTACCGTGTTTGCTACTGCACAAGAAGGAAAACATGGAAGTTGTGATTTTGGAGAGAAACTGAATATATGAATAAAATGAAATTTTTTCTGAAAAATTCATGGGTTTACTATCTAAAGTAACACCTGCTAATGCATTAACAGATTGATCTGTAGTCTACCTACCCTGTAATAGCAGTCTCATTGAGGCTGCCCTCTACTTCTCTCTCCTGGCCACTGGTAAAACTGCTGAGAAGGGTGTTATCTTTGTGTGATGTTGCGTACATGTGTATACAGGTGTGTAAATGAAGTACCGATCTATCATATCCAGTTGAGTATTTGTTACCTCAATAATACTATCATACTTTAGTGTTCTTATCCGTTACACTGAAGTGTGATTTGTATGAAGAAAAGCTCAACAGCCCTCAGATTTGGTGTTGTGCTTCCACGGGGAGAGGCTTTGGGCATGTGCCATGTGGCCAGTGCTTATGTACTGGGGATTTGGCCTTCACCGGTCACTCACCATACTGCCCATGTGTACCAGAATGTCTCATCTGAAAGGCCTGGTTTCAGAACAGGAATTGCAACTGCATCGTCTTCTGGAGACCTCAGTTTGGGCTCTCAGGTTACCATCACCTGAGGGGGTTTCTGCAAGGCTTTCAAGCAATAGTTCTCTTCAGCTGGAAAACTTAGACCAGGTTTCTTGAGTTGAGCATGAATCTTAGTTAAACTAAACCAGTCAAAATTAACTGTATTCCTTATTTTCTCAGACATCAGCTCTTGCTTCTACCTTTCCTTTATATTGTTAATTATTTGGTGCAAGTTACCTTTATGTTGTATACAGGGAGTGGCTAGCTGGTCATCTGCTGTTACACATTTGTACCAATGGAAAGTGATGCTGAGTTACTAATTGCGACTCTGCTAGCATACTTTAATTAATTTACTGCATATAATGAACTATTGTGGTGAAAGAGAGGCTGTTGGAAAGTTCTGTGTGGGTTGATGTTTATTTTAAATCAGAAAATTATTTTGAGTTAATTTCTATTTTGTTGTTTTTCTATTTGGCTTATGAACTCACTCAGAGCCAGTATTTTTGCCTTGCAAGTGAGAAACATTACCACTCTTTCTGATACATAAAATGACCAAAATGAATTTACAGCAACCCCTAGTGTGTGTTGAATAATTGTCAGAAAACCAGAGTGGTGTCAAGGTGTAGCTGTTAAGTGGGACTTTTGTTACGGGCTTCATTGCGGCTAGGGTGTTACCCACTTCTTTGTGGAAGAGAAAGGGAAATGAAATCATTGCCCAGAAGGAGAATATTCCAGCTGCAGTCTTGTGTGTCTGGACTCAACTGTCTTGAGAACAGGTACTGAAATTCTCTAAAAACTAGCAAGAGGGTTCTGCTACAACTTAGTGCCTTCCTGTGCTTTAGGACATTTCTTGGGTTTAAAACAATTACTGTGTGTTTTCTACCTATTATATTTTTTACCTATTCACCTTTATTTTACTTTGAATACTTGGTTGCTAGAACTGACAAGTAAAATTAGGTTATCTAATAGTCCAAAATAACCCCTCCAAATACTGTAACCTCCCGAATACATTGAAAATCCCGAAATGAAGAGGGAAAAATGACACTTTCCCATTATTCACAATCCCACTTTTGATATTTTAAAAACTCTTTCTAGAGCTGTTTCTGCAGCAGTTCTGAAATACGCTTTCAATCCCAATACACTGCCACAGTGATACGAAGATTAAAACTCATTTGTGATAACAGGGAGTTGTGTGGTCACCCCAAACATACGCTGATCATAGCAATTTTCCATACCATTCTGATTTTTCTCTCTGTGTATTGTATATTAAAGTAAACACCTGGCCAGGTTTGGGGTTTAGTTCGGGGTTTTGTTGCCTTTTTTTTTTTTTTTATTTACAGATATTGCCATGTTTCTGTCACTTCAACTTCTTGTTCCTTATTAAGACTTCAGAGATAAAAACCAGTAGCTCAGTAATTGCTTTCTTGAATCTGCCTTTAATAATTACATTTAGTAAAGCTGTATCGAAAATTAGAAAGGCAGAGACTAATGGAAAACTAGATTTTTCACTGAATTAGAAAGCAAGACAATCCATATATTGACAACATTTCAAGTTGAAACAGATCAAGAAAACTGTTTTGGACTGTCTGTGCAAAGAGGCAAACACAGGCCTGATGTGCAGTGGCATCTGCATTTTATACAGGCAGAGAAACTATAAGAGATTTCATGTAAATAGGTGTCCTGAGAGGGGACAGTACAAATCTGATTTGGAAGCAAGTCACTTGAGGTTTTTTTCAGTCAGAGAACCTCTTTTTTCATTGCATTAACAAAAAGTCTACAAAGTACAACTTTTCACTGATTAAAATACCTTGAAATGGGAGGTGAGGGGAAGAGGAAACATATTTTAAATTCTTTTTTTAAGCTGGATCATAATCTGCAGAATAATGTTTGTTGAGGTTGGTATGAAGGCATTGTAAGCCAGCTTGTATGAAGGGGGTAGAAGAAGGAATGAGTAGGGTCATTGTTTAGTCATTACTGGGACTTTTCACAAAAAATTTTAAGGCATTTGAGTTCCCATTTTAAGAACAAGCGAAAACATGAAAAATGTTTTCAGACTTCTATTCCTGATATATTGAATATTTTAAATGCCTCTAACTACAAGCAAGCAATGTATTTATTTATTTATTTACCAGGCACAGTGTGTTCATTAATGGATGCTTCATGGTAACTTAAAAATTTAAAAAAAACAACTCACAAACAAAAAAAACCCAACAAAACAAACCAAACAACTTTAAAAGGTATACAGATCTTGCAGTGTAAATAGATCATCTCTTAGTTATGTATTGTTAGTTGGAGCTAAAAGCTTGTGCTTACAAGATCTGTATTTTAAACCAGGTTTATTTACTGTTCTGTCTCCACATGCTTTCCCTTTTCATGTAGGAACTGAGCTGTTTTGTTGGTAAATATAGTTTGTGTGTCTTTGAGGTTCTGTAGTGTTTTGAGGTTGGATTTGCTTCAGTTATCTGCTGAATAGGCACTGTGCCTAACAAAGGTTGTTTTACTACTTTCAGCATTTTTAGAGACCTTTATTTTTACCCAACAGTACAGTCACACTTACTTGCTACACACTTAATAATAGTTTGCTTTGACTGCATAATGCTTTCTTCTGCTGCTTTTTAGGACATTAACAAAATTGGGCATATGTCTTGCCCAAATCTTTGCAAGGTTTGGATCAATGTGCATCAGCAGAGTGTAGATCCTGTGATTTTATGGCACCTTGGAGCAATTAAAATAAACATGGAAAAAGAGAGTTTTGCTTATGTAAATGTATACAGTTTGTTTATTGGCTACTCATTTTACTGTAGATTGCTTCTGAATTTTCAGTTTCCAGTATGTTTCATTGAACATAGGCTGATGGTTTGTAAGCTTCTGAACGTAAAAAAGCATTGATCTTCTCTTACTAGAAACTTCATCTTTAATCATAATCACATAAGATAGAATATAAATAGTAACTTTCATTGTGTTATATACACATTAATAAGTATGTAGTCTTAAGTGCATGATTAATACATGTTGGTGATCTGATAAGCTTTTTCATTAATCCAGCAACTTTTATGACATATTGAGAGCTTTAGTTGTTGCTAGTTACCTTTTGAACCTTTGTTGAGGAAGTGTGCTGTACTGTTCAGTGATAACAACAAATATTCATCATTAGATCCCCAGCAGTCTGAGAAATTTCACTCTTCTTTGTAGAACCCATAAAAGCTAATAGTAACCTTATTTGGAATGGAAATAATGAATGTGTAAGAAAGCACTGCTGAAGTCACAGAGGAAATGGAGAGAACCACAAAGGTGATGTCAGCTTGAGATTCCCTCCTAGCTCTCTGGGATTGCTGTTTGAGCAAACCAGCATTATTTGTAGTTTAGGAAGGATTTTGTCAATGGTGAATAAATTACTGTTTGAATGGTGACTTGTCGACCTGATTTTTTTCCCTGTATCCAGTGGGAAAGATGAAAGGCTCTTAAGAAGAGAAATAGTGTGAACCTAATGGGACTATCTACTGTCTCCCATCCCACCCATCTTCTTCAAAATATTGCAACAGGATCTTCACAGAAACAAGTTCAGGATATATCTGATATCCTACATCAGAATAAATTTAACCCTTCAAGGTAGTTACTTCGCAAAGCGGAAGGGCAAATTGCTGCCCAGTAACACAAAACTGTGCAAATATGTGACAGAGTAAAAGCTGGAAATATATAACTGGATCTTTGAACTGTCACCCAAAAATGAGCACAGAACAGGAAGCAAATATTTTTGTCTTTTTAATTTTCCTCCTGAGTTAAAAGGAGCTTGCATAGGATCACAGAGTCATTTAGGTTGGTAGGGGCCCATGGAGATGCAGGTACCCCCCACTTCACCCCTGCTCAAACAGGGCCAGCATAGGTCAGATCGCACAGGGTCTTGTCCTGCCATGTTTCAGCTTTCTCCACTACCTCTCCAGGCCCTGGCTCCAGTGTTTATCCAATGTGAACTTTCTGATGAAACTATTAAATAGTCCAGATTTGGCAGTAGATCTGGTCATGCTCTTACTTTTCTAAAAGCTTGAGTTTTGCATGCAGTTATTTCCCATTTGTTCTTTTTAAAAATAACATTTTTTGATAAAAAAATGTTGGTTTCAGTACAAAGGTCCGGGAATGGGATTATACATTTTACAATGTTTATTTCTGATGGGTAGCATTTTACAAGCTACTTATTTATTTCACAGATGGATATCATGACACATGCTGGGGAAAGACTTTTTTGAAACCCAGCATGTTGGGTGACATGTAGATAAAGCAACAACTGTCCAAAAGCATTCAAGTCCTAGGGTTTTTTTCTGAAATTATTTTGTGACTATTATCTTGTCACAGTAAACTGCAGTAATAATTAATATTTTCCTTTAAGACCATTATAAATCCTATCAGTCTTTATGGTCAGAAATGTTGCGTTCGGTTTTAGTAGGGCATTACAATTTCATGTAGAAATGATGGTCAAGATCTTAGAAAGCTAACATGTGATATGGGAATAAGAAAATGTCAGTCTAACACTAACAGTTTTTTACCCACACACTTAAATGAATTGGTTTGCTCTTTTTTTCCGTGATCTTAGAGAAATTAGAGGAGTTTGTTCTACTTTAAAAATCCTCCACTGGTTTCACTATTTGTTAGTAATTGCAGTGATTAAGAAGTTTGAGGAAAAATACCTTTTTTTCCTTTTATGTGTTTCAAGAATACCAGAAATATGAATACTATTTGGTGATTTTTCAGTTACGTAGTGTCAATGTACGCCAAAAACAGTCGCTAGAGCAAAATCCTGCAGTGGTGCATGGTTTTGCAGGTTAATGTCTCTTTAGACTTCTCTCATGAGGCAGAGGAGCAAAGAGTTATTTTTCCCTGAGGCTCTCTTTCCCCAGGTAGAAAAATCAATACTGCATTTTCTGGAATAGCTCTTCTGTTTCCTTCTCTACCTCTTCAGTATACCCTACAAGTAGGAGCTGAGAAATGTTGGATCTATGTGTATAACAGCAGTGGTCCCTGCAATGATACAACTTCTCATGTTAAATCAGCTAGATGCTGGCACCGGCAGTGTGTGTAGTAGTTGACTTCAGGAAGCATTTGAGCTTGTGTGTGCACTTGCCAGGTTTGGTGGTGGGGTTTTGGTTTTTTGTTGTTCTTGTTTTTCCCCCTACATTTTACATGCAATACTTATCAAAAGCCTTCCTGACAAAATCAGGAAGAAGTGAGTAAGTGCCAGAGTTAGTTTCTCATGTCCTGAAATAAAGATCTGTACAACAGTATGCTAGGTGAAATGTGTTTGTTGTCTGCACAGGCGTAAACATGTACATCTCTGCTCTGCATCCACTGGGTCTCTGAAGGCTCGGCATTTTAACCTAGGAAAAAGCATGAAATAAATTGTTCAGTGTTGCGGAAGTGCTTGCATTATAGATCTAAAGTTTCCAAAGTGACTGTGATGTTACCATTTGCCTTAATCTCAAGGCCATATTTTCCATACATGTGGTTTTCCTGCCTTTTTAAATGTTTTTTAATTTTTACAAGGAAAGAGCCCTAAGGGCATTATCTCCAGGGCTCATTTGTTCCCATGACACTGTCAATCCTTCATGCTGAGCTGAGAAGGCACTCACTAGGGAAAAGTAGCGTGTGACTGACCACTCCAAGTAAGTATGTGCAGTGACACTGGGTTGCGTTGTGTGAATAGCTTAAATGACACTATGAGTACTTAAGCTCACAATCAGTGTTTCTTAATAGTTTCCATTTTTTCTACTTTCTACCATAGCAGGTCATTGGGAATAAAGGGAACGGAGTACATAATTTGGATAGGTACTGCCCCAAACATATGGCCATTGAATGTGGAGCTTTTAGGTCCCTAGTGTAGACCTCTAGACTAAGAGGTGTTTGATATTTTTTTTATCTACCGTCTGCTCCACCAGCAGTGGAGGGAGGGAGGGGGATACTGTGTGTTACCAATGAGTTCTCACAGTGAGCACATCCAGTGACATACTTTTCCAATTCATACATGACGAAATCATGCATTCCCTTCAAGGTTACAGGAGCTGGAGTACTTTAGACTAAAAGCCCCTTCTCCTGGTTTTCCTTGGCCTGCTTTTTTTAATGGTAGTGCTGTATGGTCTTCTCAAGTGTTCCCTGTGCCGTAGTGTAGATTCCTGTCCAGCATCTCTTTCTTACAAAAACTTAAAAGCATCCTCCAGTCTTTTTTCTGCTCCCTAATATCATAGTGGCTCCTGAACCATAGAAAAGTATTCTGTAGGCCTGACATTTACCCCAGGTTTGTGGGGATGCCATACATATGCAGTCAGTAGGGATGCACTGTAAAAATAACAGAGCACCAGGAATGCTGATGCCATTGGAAGACGTGCATTATGCACATACTTTGTGCAAAGTTTTGTTAAGAGTTAGGCTTTGTTCCAGAAGTTTATGGGTTAGCCAAATTTGACTCCCAGCTGTCTTTCTGGTTTTCTCATCTTAGTCCTGGGGGAATTCATGTGAAATGGCATGGGCTTTCTTTTGGGTTGAATTTGGAGGTTTTGATTTGTTTTTTTGGCATGGGTAAAGTAAAATATATTTTTCGTTAAGTTTGTGTTTGGACTGTCTCAGCTGTAACTTTCTAAAAATATTTTCTGTCTGAACCACATACCTGGTATGAAAAACCTAAGCCCAAAAATTAAAGGTTGGCAAAACTATATGTAACTGAGAACAGTCTTGTAATGGAAAATATTAGATTATTATAATCATTCCTAGCACTGCCATTTACTCTTATGTTTTATTAAACTAACTTCATCTCAGGTCCTTTGCAAATATTATTGAGATGTTAATTGAAAATAGTAGTGTGTGTGAGCTGAAGTATGAAACAGGAAGGGTGTAAGACAAATATCCTTTTGTTACCCATTTAGATTTCTTACCTGTGAAAATGTATGTGGGTGAAAGAAAAGAGAAGTAGGAACAGAGGCTGTACAGAAAGATGAGCAACTGCTGAGACAGTTGAAGATAAGATGGCACCTTCCACACGTATAGGATAAGTTAAGCTGCATTTTTTCTGCACTGTAAATTGGGAAATGGCACTTTCTATAAATACATAAAAGAATCAACTTTCACTACAACTAAGAACTGAAAGTAAACTAAGTGAAGTTTACATTCCTTCTGCAGGGAGGCACTGGAGACTCACAATAATAGAACCTTTGTAACTGAAAAAAAATATTTGAATAAGTTATTTATGGCAGTGTTTTTGTGAATAGAAAGGACTAAAGTTTTATATGCAGTACAGAAGGTTAGAACCAGGAAAATGGTGAAATTTGATGAGGTTTGCGTAGGGGAGTGAAGTTTTCGGTAAGTTCATAATAAGACAAAAAGAAAGTTTGAAGCCTCAGAATGAGGGAAGGAGTGATATCTGTGACAGTACTGCATTGTGTCTGTAGTGACTTCTTACTGTTATTCTTTTTGATAGTACTTTTAAATTTGTCTAATTGAATTTAGAGGTTTCAATAGGGGAATTGGTTGGTATCTGCAGCTGATGAACATTCAGAATTTTCTAATAGAGTTAATAAAGATTTCTTTTTCACCCAAGAACCAGGACATGAGATGTGACTCTCAAATTCCAGCTAAAAATTAGTATATGGATATTATTTCTTCATTGTGCTGTATTTAGGAACCTATTAGCTTTTATTACTGAAGTGTTCAAGCCAGGTTGGTTCTTCAGCAGCCTGTGCTTGGCTGTTTCTAAATTTTTCTTCTTTGAGGAAAAGAAAGTCACAGATTTTTAGACCTGTCAGTGATACTTTTTGACTCTGATGCTTCTAGTTAACATTTGAAGAGATTGGCGTATTGGGTTGTCTTCAGTTCAAGTGACAGTCAGCAATTAAACGTTTAGCACAATTTTCAATCATCCATTGCCTGTCACTTTGTTTGCACTATGCATGTTTTTATCTCCATGTTTCCAGCATCAGACTCGATTCATAACTTATTTAAAATCTTTCTGAAATGTGTTGGATACATAATACTTTATCTGCCTGAATACATGTGCAGGCATGTAATTACTTGATGTTTGCCTCCCTATCTTCCAAGTGATTGAGAGGCTAGTTGCAAATTAACATAATTCTTACTGAATCAATTTTCATTGTCTTTCAAATGATAAATATTTAATTGTACAAACATTTCTTTGATAGGTTATTCAATCTTGTGTCACAAGATTGCTAATAGGATACTTTATATATTATCCTGGATATTGTTTTGTGTTAGTATTTCTACTACCTTTGAACCTATACAATATGTTGATGTAGTCTCCATAAGTAGTTTAGATGTTGCCTTTTCTCAGACATGGGTGTTTGAGTCAAATTCTGTGCTGCCTTAGCTCTTCCACTAAGGCCAGTGCAGTTCTTCTTAAAAATCTGCAATTCAGCTACTTGTTGTGTTTTATTCAGTAACTCTAAGGAAAGAAAATTAAGAAATATTTTTTCTCTTCCCTTAATCCATTGTGCTCAAGTCAAATCCGAACCCTGCATCCCTCTGAACTTCACACTCGCCCTGCTCCTCTTTGTGGGACGCCTGCGCTTTGCTGACTGCAGCTCCCATAGGTATACCTGGATAGAGCCAGGCTGGCCCCATTGGCACTGACCTTTGTCTGGACTTTGACACCAATTTTGCATCTTGTGCTGCCCACCCTGCTGCTACTGCTATACTGCCAGCAGTACGTGAAATAGTTTAAATCTGGTTTAGGAATATCTGCATTCACTGTGGCCACTAAGCCAAATAATTCCAATGCTTAAATGTAATATATGAAGGATCTTTGCTAAGCTGCACAGATATTTAGGAAGGCAACATCTTTGACTACTTTGACTACCACTCTTAAAAAATGATTCAGATGAACTACTTATGTTGACAGGTAAAGTGTCACAGAGACTTCTCAGATGGGTTACTGCAGAGAAAAAAGTGCAAGCTGGCTATGTGGTATTTCTTCCCCCCAGTATTTACTCACCATGAAGAATATGGAGCTGATTTTAACAGGTTGTGTATAATGTAACGTGACTAAATACTGTTGTGTTTCATGTTCATATGTGTTTAGTTAGTCACTAGCAGAGAAAAAGGCTAAATTCACATACCATGGCAGACATACCATGGAATATAAGACATGCCAGCTCGTTTGGCATACAATGCCAGCTCCTT
Organism: Strigops habroptila; assembly: GCF_004027225.2. Taxonomy (NCBI): domain Eukaryota; kingdom Metazoa; phylum Chordata; class Aves; order Psittaciformes; family Psittacidae; genus Strigops; species Strigops habroptila. The sequence goes on along the minus strand of NC_044302.2, from coordinate 38,809,789 downwards.
TGAAGTGTAGTGCTTATCACACTGCTGTGTGTATACTATTTTAATGTGTTCTTTGACACATATTTGACATCTTCATTTCTAAAGAAAACATCTGTGCTTTGGAAGTCTTAGGTGACCCAGGTGTTCTCCAGACAGCAAATACAAGTGTAAGCAAAGTAATACAGTCTTAAACTTTCTAAAAAAAAACCTTAGTCTTGTGTCTACCCTCTCAATAAAAGGAGTTTTTTGGAGCTATTTTGCTGCAGGTGGGGGCACTTTCGTTGTCACTGGGAATTTCATCCTGCCTTGGGCAGTGGGAGGACTCTATAGACTACAGATAAAATAGCAGAGGATTTTGTGACGAAATAGAAAAGTCCTTATGTTTCATGAAACTTAGACATTTCATGTAAATATACTTTCACCATCAGTTTTTTTTTTTCAATATTCAAGTATTTTATCGCAATATACTATTTCTATTGGAAAGTTAATCTTTTCCATAAAAAGGCTTATGGTTGTTCTATTAGTAGAACACTTCCAATAAGAGACATTGAGATGATCCAGATGAACAAATAGAGCAGAGCAGGCTAATTTTTTTGTCTCTGTAACTGTAGGCATTAATATTTGTTAGCAACTTTCTCCTTATTCAGTAAAAGATCAACACATTTTTCCTCAAGTTTGATTCTAAGGAAGTTAGCTAAATAGGTGACCACAGTGCCAATGAGGTTTTAAAAGGCTGTCATCTGTGTAACAGTTGTGCTCTTCAAGGCTAATGAAGAAAACTATGAAAAACAAGTCAGATGTTGTAGCTTCTTGGTTAGGTTACAAATTAGATTTCCATACTCAGTGTTTCGCTGGCAAGGGAGAGGCTTTTTAGCTTGGAAAGCCAAGTAAGTTATTTTTCAGGAAATGACAGAGAAGTTCCTATGGGATTTTATGAACCATGTGTTTGGAAAAGATTGGTTTAAAGAGAGTTGAAAAAATCAGAAAACTACTTACTCTTTTATGTCAGCTACTCTTTCATTCAACAGTGACAGCTCCATAGAAGCCTCCCTCGAGCTTCCCATGTTGTAGGAATTACAAAACTGTCTCACTGGGTTGCAGTATAGTTTGTTTTACTATCTCTTTCTGTAAACCCTAAGAAATAGGACATATACTTCTCAAAGGCCATATTCAGAAAGAATACCCCCAAGTCCTATGCATGCCTTTTATATGTAATTCCTACCAACACTGTGCCATTTTATGAGTGGAGGAAGCCCATACTGCAAAAGTGCATAGGAGAAGGAGTGGGAAAGACAAATTGCATGCTGAAAGGTTCTCAAAGAGACTGTAGTCTGGTTAAGATAGCTGCTTAGCTGCTGGTACAAGTAACACTGGTAAGTGTTAGTGAAGAGATAACTTTTTCAGTAAATAACTGGCTGAAGGTTACATAAAATTAGTAAAGAAGCATCTTATTTTAGTAATGAAGATCCAAGTTAGATTGCAGTAACATGAGATTTAACAGGAGTCAGTGAAACAACATATTTGTCCTCTCAATGGGTTTATGTCACGGTACAAAATCTATTTATTGTATTACAAAAAGTATAGGGCTGTTTCTAGGAGGGGTCAGGTAACTGCTTCACACATGCTACAGCTGTTGGGAATACTCTCTAGAAATCCTGTAGTGAACATTTCACTTCCCTGGCATGGTCTCCTTCACAGACCTGAGAAAGCAACATCATAATTGCATAGTGCTAAGTCTTGATTTCCATAGTTAATATGGACTTCTTGTGCTGTAACTTAATATTGTACATTTGTAATTGGGACTAAGTGAAACATTCTGATTTCGTACAACAGACATGACACGGCTTGGGCTGGGGGAAAGGAGCTGTTTGTGGGTCCTAACCAAATTTTGAGTTGGCTTCAGGTAAGGTAAGTACATCTTACAATGGGTAATGTAATGGATATGGATCTCTTTGGGGCCCTTCAGTAAAAGTGAAACACTTGTGCTGAGTAGAGCTGTCCTGCTGGAGGTTCAAGCACAGGCACAACAAGCAGTTGCTGAGGCCAGCTGGGAGGAGGAGGTAGCTGTGGACTCATTGCCTGCCTCTGAGGACCAGTGCTCCAAATTGACTGCACTAGTCAAGCTGCCCCCCTGCAACTCCTGCTTTCTGCCTCCCCTCATGGCCATCAGGAAAAAGGGTTCAGCACATCTGAGGGCTGTTACTAGGGACAATGGATGACTGCCAGCTCTTTTCCTGTGCAGCCTTCCCCCAACACTCTGATTACTCTCAGTTTCTAATACCTGATGTTTCACTTCTTTTCCTTTACTGCCTCTTACACCCACTTTCATCCCTTCTTAGGGCCTCAGCAAAACCGAACAGAGCAAACTGGGGTCTTCAGAGGTGTTCTCCTTTTTTCTTTACTGTGCCCCAAATTGTTTCCTAGCTCCATAGCAGGAAGGGGACATTTTCCATATGGGAAGACCATGCACGAGCTTGTGTAGGGGCTGCTCATGTAGAGTGGGGAGAGCAATTGCTGTAGAGAGGAGGCAAAGATGTGTCTATAAGCAGTTTACCTATGCACGGAAGGTCTTAAGTCTCAGCAAGGGGTCATGGTGGAGATTAATTCGAAGTAGTAGACATGGGGGAGATAACCCAAAGTAAACAGCAGATGCAAGACAGGGGAGTGCCAGAACTTGGGAGGATGTGGTTTGAGAGAAAAAGGGAGATTTCCCTCACCTCATGCCTCCATGATCCATGTCAGCCTGTCTCCGTGCCCTTGAGCTGCTCTATGCCCACTCCAGGACTGAGTTTTGCTACTCCCCTTTCCAAAGGATGAAGTCAGAATAAGTTAATTTGTTTTCATTTGGGGGATAGCGAGATTCAGTTTTATCAAGGCTGCTCTGAAGTTTGAGTTGGCTCCGAATGCTGTCCTAGTCTCTGCCTCTGCTGTGGAGGGCATTCAGAGGTATGGAGCATTGCCATGAGGCACTTACACCCCTGATATACCGAATTGCTGCTATAGCTACGTGCAGCTCTGGTTACCACCACCCCCCAGGTGCTCCTACTGATTCTGTGGAATATTATTTTCCCTTGGATCAGTTGGATGGGAATAGGTTTAAAGTCATCTTTTGATCTCTACTATGTGCCATAGTCTTCTTCCAGTCATAGAACAACTGAGACAGAAAATGTGCCATTGTCTGTACAATAGTGAAACACTGAACACATGGAAATCTTATTAATGTTTCATGGACCTTAGCTGTCATTTCATTTGCTCTGGAATTCCTTCCATGCAGCCATGACAAAGGTTTAAGGTTGAGTTTCTTGACACTTCGAATGCATTAGCTGTTCCTGAGGCAAAAGTCTTGTCAACCATACTGAAGCACCTAAAGGGACGTATTTATTTCTGAGAGTAATATTTTAAATAAAATTAGTGTTGTTAAGCTTGGTCTAGAGAGAGAAAAGCACAGTACTAGAATTTCGTGGGGTTTTCTTTCCTAGTGAATGTTAGACAAATGTATCTGTTTTTTGTAAACTTCTCTTTTTCTACCTTTGGTTTTTGTATCTCCTCATTCTAAGCAAGGCTGCCTGTTTCTCAACTGTGATTTTTCAGAAATTGATACACTTTGCAATTCATTTTTCCATGTATAAATATACACAATATAATAATATTAATCTACTGTAATTGTAAACTGTGTAGTTAATGTAATTTGCATAAGTGAATATGAAAGTGCGATCAGTGTATTTCTCATATAATAGAAAACCAAACTGAGAAGTTACTGTTCTTTTTAGGTTTTCTCCCTACTCCTGGTCATGTTTGTCATTCTTGCTTGGTTTTTGTTAAACCAATCATTCTGGGTTTTTTGAAGTAAAGTTACTGAAGCTGCCTGTTTTCGCATCAAATTAGCAGTGAAGAGATGTCCTTTTGTATCTAGTGTAAGCATTTGACATAGGTAAGAACTGAAGGAGGGCAGTATCAGTGTTATTTACCACAGAGTTCCTGAGGTGCACTTCAGACATTGGTGGGCTTACAGGAAAGCATGTGTGGTTCTTATATGTCTTAGTTGTTCCTGTTTTCTTCCATTTGTGCTTTTTGTCTTGAAAATTCAAAGTGTAGAGTACCGATTGTTTGCCCACACATAATCCAGAGTAGTTACTACATTGTACTGTCCAGTTTCTGCAGTGAGAAATGTAAGTATTCTTGAAAATAATGAAAATGGATCATTGAGTTAAGAGGTTTACTAATGATCAGAAACTGATAAATTTGGGGAAATAGTAAAATTAGGCATACTTGTTAACAATAACAAATGAAGAAAATAGTTTCCAAGATCTGAATAGAATCTGTATCACTGGAACAAAGTGGAAGCAAAGAAGAGAGACAAAAAAATTTGGGTTTTATTGTTGGGTTTTTTTAAAATCATATGTAAATCTGTTTTGTAGTTGGACCTGAAAGTTTTTACTCTCTTATTAACAAAAACCATAGGAATTCTTCTTGAAGAGTTTCCTTCACAGGTTTGATGGTTATGAATTACAGTGGCAAATCTGCAATTCCGCTAGGCAAAAGATCAACATTATTCATACTGATACCCAATCCAAAGGTGTTTGTCCCGTACTGCATTTATGTGGGTTAAATTCTGTTGGAAGAATGCTTTTAATGAATAATGATCTTATGGCATTGTGCAGATATCTTTAATAACTGTTGTGGCAGCAACCAAGAAGGGTAAGATATTTCTACTTTGAGAGTACTCATAAAGAGTTTTTTAATTGGTGTCTTTATATCTATGGTCCCTTGTATCCCAGTCAGGATGAACTACAAATCTTTCAGTGCAGTGTAATTTCTGGTATTTCAGTGACTATGGGAAAAGCATTTTACTTATTCAGTGATTAATTGTTGCATTTTTCATTTAACTAACTGTCACTTATAAAAAGTCATATGTCTTTTCAGAGTTATCTGTTCATAGAACATGAACATTTTTACAAGAAAAGTAATTTCCTTCCAGTGTTGCATTTTTTCCCCCATAGTTCTTCCGTCTTTATTTTGGCACTTTCATCTGTGTTCACCAGTTTCCTTACATTGTTTTTCTGTCAAGGCCTGCAATTGCTCAGTTAAATTTGTGTGAGATTTGTCTATAGCTATTTTGAATCCATGAAGAGATCCTATCTCTCTCATAAACTAATGTATCTTTCTGTCTTTCACACAAAGCCATGTCATTATATGAAATAGAGGCACAGAAACTCACTTCTGTGCCATTAGTTTGCTCTTGTGAATTGTGATCTGGTAAACAGGAGGCAAACCTAGAATTTGTGCTGTCTGAATAAAGTCATTTAATAATATGAAGTTCATAAACACAATATGTGTTATCTCAGTTACTTGCATTTCTGGGTTTTAAGTTACGTTATAAATCAATTCAATATTTAGATTTGCATTAAATGAAAATACTTACAGATTGTCCACTTATATTTCTGAAATATAGGTGCCACAGTAAGTAGATTAGAAACGCCATTTGCAGGGTTTTGTTTTCAGACAGTAGTTTTCAGCTTCGTGCATAGCAGATCTGTTGTCTAGCTTTGTAAATTTTAGATGGCTGCTAAAGCTGGATCCAAGAGCTTTGGATGATAGGAGGCAAAGTTAAAGCCTCTGTACTGTCAAAGGCATTTGAGGGTGTAAAGATAGCAGATTTGTGCATCTGGAAGTTATGCCACTGTGCATGGGAAACTGTGGTTCTCTTTTCTCATGTCTTCTGTGAATGTGACCGCCAAATATATTCTTTAGTGTCATGTTGTTAGCAAAAATTATAAAACAGTAATTAAAACTTTTCTAAGATGAAAACGGAGAATTAATAAATGCTGCATACTTTTCAGTATTCTGTAGCCAATTCTGTAAGTCCTTAATCAGTGATGAAACACAGAACAAAACACATACATGCTTTGAAAAGAAGGACCGCAGAGGGATTTATATTTAATTTCTTCCCCATATCCAACTATTCTCCTTTAAAAAATGACAGGTTTATAGTCTTCAGAGAGAAAGACATTTCTCTGAAGTTGCGCATAGATGACTAAAACCAAAATGGGACTGTGCAAGCCAAGCCATGATTCACAAGAAAGTTACCTGTCAAGGGACTGCTTATAGCTGAGGCAGGAGCCCCTTGCACTTCCCCAAATTGCTTGGCAAACCCTGTAGCCAACAGAAGTGCTAAAGTAACAGTGGTGTAAAGGCTTTTAGCTGACCGAGTTGTAAATAGGAATTATGAGTTGCTCATAATTCCTGGAGATTTAATATCACGTTAATTCAGAATTGTCACGACACCTTAACTAGTGACTCATCACTTCTAACGTAACTAGTTTCATATTCTGTTATCCATTCTTCCCACCAAGATAACTTGAAACTCCTTCAAGGCAGTAGCTTTCCTGTGCAATCCAAAGCATTTTGTTCCTTGCAGAACTATTTCTTTTACACAGTGTGTAGAATATAAGATGTAAATCATGTTTTCCTCTCATATAATTAGGATTAAGTCTCAAATGAAGGAAAAAGTCTACATTGATTTTTCTTTGCGTGTGATTCTCTTTACAACTCAGAACTTACAACATATTCCTTAGGGTGCCTTGGAGTTTATTCACTTGTAGAGGAAAATTGTTTAATAGCCAATAGCTGTTCTCCCAGAATAGGCTAAATAGATTAGGGGAAAGGTGGGGGAAACAATACACCCAAATAAGGTCATCTGGTCACAGTGGTTAGCACACAGAAATAGTCCTTTTCAAAGAGGTAGAATATAGCACAAATGATTACAAGGATCTGAACTAATTTTGGTAATGTAAACATTGGTGTGAAATAACTGCAGTCCCATCCATACTGCATTCAAACAAAAGTAAATTAAATCCATTTCAGTCTGGATTTAATAAAATGCTGTCTGTTTCTAATGTGGTTTGGCTAGCAAGTGAAGACCATGGGATTTTGACCTGTTTGAAAGGTTCTAGTGGATGATACAAAGTGTTTATCCAGCTGGGCATGTTGTGACAGAAACAGGCATAAACACTGTTTGCAAATTTATTTCAAAGAACTTTTTATTTGGCCTAAGTTTTGAGTCTTGATGTAATCATGTGTCCTGAACATTGTCTCTCATTGGCCTGTAAATAATTATTTCCAGCATTTTCTGAGCAAAACAGAAAACAAAGAAGTCCTAGAGAGACCAGGCACCTTTTCTGTATTGCTTTTCTGATTATTTTGTCTTCATTTAATAGACCGCGTTTTCTTGAGCACTTCAAAATGTTTCTCATCACTTGCCCTCAGAACTGACCCAGTGACCTGAGAATCAAGAAAATGTCATGTTAGTGACTACTAATTAGTGGACCCAGAGAGGAGCTTCTTCTGGCCCCTCAACCTTCCAGAGACAGCAACAAAAGCTGTCATGCATATCATACAAAGAAATCAAGCATTTGCCATGTTTGGGAGTTTGTTCTCGTGTTTTTTCCTGGGGTGTAGATAGTAGCACAAGCTCCGTTGAGACTATAGATGAATTTGTATGTTAGGAGGAAATTAACCAACAACAGAGCATTTGCATTTATGTCTCCTTTTCCATGCTTAACATAATTCTTCAGTTACCCAGTTCTTACTGAACAAGTCTGTGCAAGTAACATTAATCTCTGTTTTGTTACTTATAATTTTCAGGTCTTTAAAATAGAGGTGCTAATGAGTGGAAGGAAACATTTTGTGGAGAAGAGGTATAGTGAATTCCATGCACTTCATAAAAAGGTAGTAATTTTCTTTATAAGATGTAACTTTGTTTTGCCTGAGTTGTGATGTTTTCCTTTCTCAAAATTGTTACTATAAATGGTTTATCTTAAATACATCTTGTGATTCATGTATCTGGAAATGAGTTCCCAACTAACTCAAATTCTGCTTTTTGTGGAGGGGAGTGATGACTTCTCACATGTTACTAACTCTCCTTTTTTTATTGTTTACATGTTGTATTGCTAAAATGCTCTCTGTAGTATGATTTTCTTTCCTTCTTGTAAAATCACAAAATAAGACACATTCCCATAGCAAATAAATACATTACTTGGTTTTATTCAGTTAGGCAAATAACTCGTTAGTTCTTTAAATTGTGTTGCTAACCTGCTATATATAAAGCTGAAAAAACAACTCTCATACATCAGAAAGTATACATGAAGAAGACTGAGTAGGGCATCTCACTCTGCTGTTCCGCATATAATGAATGTGATATAAGATACGAAATACCTGATAACCTTGTCTCCTGAATCATCTTAATAATGTATAACAAGGAACTCAGTACTTTCAAGTTTGGTTATCCACTAATTGTTCATCTGAAAGGCTTATGGAGACCAAGTGTTGTGAAGGAAATTCTGGAACAGAATTACGGCCCATTGCCAGAGTTGAACTGCAATGAAGAGCTTCAGTCCTTTGCTCCTAGGACCGGGGTCAGCTGGACATCTGTTGGTTTGTAGCTCTTAGTGGCAGTGGAGTTGTGCACACTCGGCTGCTTTGACTGGTACTGCTTGCCTTAAGTACAGAAAAGCTTCTCTGCAAGCAACAAAGAGCACAGGTGTTTACAGTTCCTGCCACTGCAGTGTCAGAGGAGCTTACCCACGCTAGCATGTATGCTCATGGTCCTGAATCAGCTCAGGAATCATCTCATTCAGGGAAGAAGTGTTGTACTCGTGGCAGACGGGATGGCTTTACCAGACATATATGCTTATGGATATAAGCAAGCTCATGTCAACAAAAGGCAACTATTAAACCATCAGTTTGTTGGCCCTCAAAAGTCCGAAGAACAAGAGTATATTTTGCTTAACTGAATTATAATTAAGATGTGCAAGTATTTCTTGCCTTTTTGCTTCTTGCCGCAGTTGTGGTATCAGCTGCCACTTTTTAATATTTCCTTGTTTATTGTTTTAATTTAGATGTGTCTCAGATATTTTCCCCATTGTATTCTCATTAAATATGACACCTCATGAGCAACAGTGTCAGAATCAGTGGTATAACTTGCCCACCAGAACGCCTTGCAACACACGTGCTTTGTTTTACATTTGAGACTGATACTGCAATTGAAAGTGAAGCAGGTGAGCAGATATACAACTAAGTTAGGAAGCATTTAGAGAGGAAAATAGGGATTTATATGTTTAAAAGGCACCCTGCCCATGGTTATAATAGAATAGAACAGAATATTTTCAATTGCCAGGGACCTACAAGGATCATATAGTCCAACTGCCTGACCCCTTCAGGGCTGACCAAAAGTTAACGCGTGTTATAAAGGGCATATGAGTCCAAATGAGTCTAAAACACTGATACACTTAAGTCATCGACCACCTCTCCAGGAAACCTGTTCCGGTGTTTCACCACCCTCTCATTAAAGAAATGCTGCCTAATGTTCAGTCTGAACCTTCTCTAATGCATGTTTGAACCATTCTCACATGTCCTGGCACTGAGTACTAGGGGTCAGAGCTCAGCACCTCCCTCTCCACTTTCCCTCCTCAGGAAGCTGCAGAGAGCAATGAGGTCGTCCCTCAGCCTACTTGTCTCCAAACTAGACAAACCCAGAGACCCCAGCCACTCCTCACAGGACATGCCTTTCGTCCCCTCCACCAGCTTTATGCCCTCCTCTGGACACATTCAAGGACCTCCACATTTTTCAGCTGTGAGGCCAGAACTGCACACATTAGTCAGGATGAGGCTGCACCATCACTGAATCAGAACGTGACTATCGGATTAAAAAGTTATTGAACGATGAGCAAGGAGAACGGATATGTTGTGTGGCTCCATAAGTTTATCCTTCACAGTGAAAAATTCTAAAAATAAAGCTTCACATTTTTATGTGAAAAATAAAACCAGGGAATTAAAATTACAGGAGCAATTGGAACTGGAATGGAGTATTTCTCCCACACACACACTTTATCATGGCATGCAGTGTAAATTATAAATGATGAGCTATAAAGTACAAGGAGAGAAACAAGGAGGGTTTGTGTTTGTATAGCACCTTTAACATTTAAAAGGTCTTAAATAAGTTCGTCAATTTCCCCACGTGGGAAAAGCATTTGTTTCTTATATTACTGGGAGAGATAAGGCATGATCTAGTTTTCAGGGCCAGGCTGGACAGGGCTTTGAGCAACCTGGTCTAGCGGAAGGTGTCCCTGCCCATGGAAGGGGGTTGGAACTGGATGAGATTTAAGGTCTCTTCTAACCCAGACATTCTGTGATTCTACGAATACAGCAGAATAATCACCTATTTTGATGAGTTAGCCGTGCTGTGTGTGATGCACTCCAGGATGGGGTTTGCTCTCTTGGCTGTCAGGGCACACTGCTGACTGACACTGAGCTGCTGTGAACCAGCTCCGCAGATCATTTCTGCAGGGCTGCTCCACAACCACTCCTCTCCCAGTTTATACTTGTACGCGGTATTACTCCATCCCAGGTGCAGATTCTGGCATTTAGACTTGTTAAATTTCATCCCATGAATCATTGCCCAAGACTCAAACCTACCTAGATCCCTCTGTAAGACCTGTTGTCCCTTGAGAGTCAACAGCACCTCCCAGTTTGCCATCATCAGCAAACTTGCTAATGGTGCATTCGAATCCTGCATCCAGATCATTTATAAAAATATTGAACAGAACTGTTCCTAGAATTGAGCCCTGAGGAACACTGCTGGTGACCAGCTGTCAGCCAGATGTAGCCCCATTTGCTACAAATCTTTGAGCTCTGCACGTCAGCCGGTTCTTCACCCAGCGTATTGTGAACCTGCTCATTTCACAGCTGGACAACTTGTCCAGAGGGATGTTGTGAGGGGACAGTATCAAAAACCTAATTAATATCCAGAAAAGCTACATACACTGCCTTCCTTTCATCCACTAGGTTGGTGACCTTATCAGAGTTGGGCTTGTTCAGCCTGAAGAAGAGAAGGCTCCAGGGAGACCTTATAGGAGCCTTCCAATACCTTAAGGGGGCCTACAAGAAGAAGGACTTTTTACAAGAGCATGTAGCGACAGGAAAAGGGGGAATGGCTTTAAACTGACAGAGGCGAAATTTAGATTAGACATTAGGAAGAAGTTCTTTGATGAAAGGGTGGTGAGGTAGTGGCACAGGTTGCCCAGAGAAGCTGTGGCTGCCCCATCCCTGGCAGTGTTCAAGGCCAGGTTGAGCAACCTGGTCTAGTGGAAGGTGTCCCTGCCAAGGGCAGGGGAGTTGGAACTGGGTGAGCTTTAAGGTCCCTTCCAACCCAAACCATTCTATGATTCTATGACTTTCTTTTTGTAAACACATGTTGACTGTGCCTGGTGATTGCATTGTCTTTTAGATGCCTTTCAGTAGTACCTAGTATAATCTCCATAATTTTTCCAGAAACTGAGGTAAGACTGACAGAACTGTAGTTCCCTGGGTCTTCCCTCTTGCCCTTGTAAAGTGGAACAACATTGACGAGCTTCCAGTCCACAAAGACCTCCCCAGACTCACAAGACCTTTGGTATATAATTGAGAGGCGTCCTGCCATAACATGTGCTAGCTGCTTCAGAGCTCTGGGGTGAATCCCATCAGTGAGCATTCAGCTGATACAGCTGGTCCCTTATAATTTCAGCATTCACAAATGGAAAGTCACTCTTCCCACACTTGTGGTCCTCCAACTCCAGGGACCGGGCATCCCAAGATCTATCAGTATTCTTAAAGACTGAGGAGAAAAAAACAAAAAGGCATTGAATGCTTCCACTTTTGCTTTTTCTTTTTCCCACTGAAGTTGTCTAATTTCACCGCAATTTCTGGAGTTGCACAGTTACTCCACATGGAAGTCACAAATGATTGCAGTCTCACTCTCAGATGTGTCTCCTTGTACACTGCTTCCTCTGCAGTTAACTTCCTTTGCAGACATTTCTCCTTAGAACACCAGAAAAAACATAAATGATGTTCCCTTTCTTTCTCTCCAGAAACAGCAGCAAAATAAACAGCAAAATAAACAAACCTGAAAAACGGTTATTCTAACCGGACGCGTTGCACCACTCTTCAGTTTGTTCCATCTTATTCTTCATCTGCTTGTTGTCTGTTTATATTACTTTGTAAACTTGATAGTGACTTTTCTTTATTTGTTCCTTGTCCCTGGCAAAGCACCCAGCATATTTTGCAACAATATACCTCTTTTCTTAAGTCTTACTTTTTGAAGCTGTAGTAAAGTTTCAGTAGAAATGTTTGAACAACTCATGCTCTGAACCTTTCTTAGTGCTTTCAGTATTACAGAAATACTGGAAAAAGCATTCTCTGGTAATACAGTATGCAATTTCACCCTTCTCTGTTTTGTGTTAGAGCAGAAAATCTCAATGCTCTTAAAAAAAGTAGGGTGTGTATTTGAACAGTTTTTGTTGGAGAAGAATATTTTGCACTTGTATCTTGATTGTTCTTTGTGAACAATTTGTTAACATCTCATGACACTATTTATACTCAGGTCCAGATACCAGTTTGTTTTCAGCGTGCTAGTAAGGTATTTATTTTTTGTTCCTCTCTTACCCATTAATTTAAAATGTAAATTTCACTCTAAATTGCTGTGAGTACATGGTAATTGGAAAGGTATCTTTAGACTTACTCATATTCAAGGTGCCCTTAGTGCTGGAGATGTCTGTAGTGAGCTGGAGAAACAAAGCTTCTGTAGAGAACAACCATGGTAGAAAATGGGAATAAAGGCTGAAGGGGAGATTGTGCCTTTCACCAGGGAAGGACATACTCATCTAGCATTGTATGAAGGAAGGAGGACTCCAATGCTAATATAAGAGATTACTCATTCGTCAGAATGCCAATTAATGTTTTGATTAATTTTTTCATTAGTATTTTTTTAAAGCAAAGACATTTCCAAGAACACAGGTGAATATTTCTCCTTCCTGGGTTCAACATTTTTTACATTCCAGTTGTGTAAAAAAAGTAAAACCCCACTTCTTGTGCCATCTGGCTGTAGTGGAAAAGGTTTAAAATCTTTTCAAGGCTACACCAGGAGTACGAATTATTTCCTTGACAGAAACTATCCACTGCTGTTGTTTTTTTGAAATAATTTTGCATAGGCCGTTATACTTTGCCCTGGTTCTGAAAGGCAAACTGGGCCTTTCAAGCTATGCACTATTCACATTACGGTATTTTATTCAAGTCTGAACAAAAGTTTTATAATTCACTTATGGAGAGCTTTTTAGAAAGAATTAAATTCTTTCTATATGTATAGAATAGTTAAAAATACAACCATTTATTGCCTAATTATTTTTTATACTTTTCTTCCTATACATTTTTAAATATTGGTAGTTCTTTTTAAGCACCAGAATGCTAGAAGCTGACAGCATTACAGCTACTGCAGTGAAATCTCTGAAAATCTTAAGCTCTTTATATCCTGTTTTGCAAGTTATTTATAATTTTAGAATAATTAGTGTACATTATAAATCTTATTGACTTCACAGTTGGACAAATAATTCTTTACTTGGTAATTTGTGCCATCTTTTAGTCTTGCAGGAAATAGAGACTACAGTATGTCAAATAGGCATTAGGTGAGTGTTATGGACCTAATGTATAACACAGTAGGAAGATATAACACAGTAATTGTGCTCAGATAAATAATTGTTTTGTAGGGACAGGTCTGAAGAAATATAGGTAACGCATACATAGATTTGTGTAATATTCTTTGACTTTTTAATAATTATTTGTTGCAATATATTATTTCAAGCATAAGAAAGTGGGCTTATTTACTTTTACATCTGTAAAGCATGTTCTTTATACCTATACATAGTACCTGTGCTTGCATATTTAAGCAATTGGGTTTTGGATGCTTTATGCGAGAGGGCCACAGAGCACAAAAGGATTGTTAATCATCAGCTGATGATACCAGCCGCAGAGCATTTATTCAGTAAGCAGCTAGGCCTTGGTGGATGCTTGTTTTGTTTCAGATTTGTCTCCTCTCATCTGGAGCATTCTCCTCATTTGTTACTCACCTGCAGGTGCTGTCATATTTCGCAACAACTGCGACCATAGTTTCTTCAACATTCTCAACCAATTTAGATGAAAAAATGGGGGGTTATATTCCAGCTTTAAGATCAGTCAGTAAAAATACATGGATTTGGAGTTTTGCTTTGGTGGGTTGTTTTCTCACTTCATGTTTAATTGCAATTTAGCACTGTTAAGAAATAAGGAAGTGGCAAAATGTTTCCAGAGCAATTGAGGTTTCCTGGCTGTAGCTTCGTTACTTGTGATTGTAGAGACGTTGATATGTTGGCACTGCTTTTTGCTATAGTGACATCTCAGCAAGCTCAGAAATGAAATGTAAATTCTCAGTCTCCCGTGGGTATGCATGTCAAAGTCAATTTTGAGTTTCTTTCCTTGCATTCCTTGCCTCAGATTTACTCAGAGGCAATATCCAACAGAAGGAATGTCTAGTGTCACCTTCTATTAAAATGCAGTGAAGTCTATTTCAGTTATGATTTTTGTGCTGTGGTTTTGAGGAAAACAGTAATATTTTTGTGTTTTGAAAAAATATGTTGCTCCAGCAAGAGGATTTTTAGTGTTGTCAGAATGTATGTGTCCATCGGTATGCACTCATGTATTCATGTACACGTTTCCGTATATATCTGTGAAAGCTTTCGTACGGGAATCTTTAGAGAAATAATTATGGAGAACTATTGGAAATACATTCAGTGATGATCTTTCTATTTCTCAGTATAAGATATTAAACAGAACTGTCAATCTGTTGGTGCAATTTGAGAACATGGATATTTTTCCCTCTTGATTGCCAGCTCTCCAGAGAAATGGTTAGCTCTCCTCCCTGTACTTCTTCCACCTGTTCATAGTTGCCTAAATCCAGAGTTCCAAATTGTCACCGTGTTTTGTCAGCGCACTTGGCAAAGCAGTAGCTGGGTATGTTGCAGTGTCATTGTGAGGTATCATCCCAGGTTGACTAATGGGGAACTCCTTCAAGTACTCTCATGTAGCTGTTGTCATTTTGTTTTAAGGCAGTTAGTCACAACAAATTGTTCGTAGGGTTCCTCTTCACTGTCCAGGGCAGCTAGACCTGGAGATTTGTAATGGCAACATGTAGGTATGAAGTCTTCTGTTACTTCAGTGAGCTGATGGTTAGTAATTTCATTGCTGTGCTGTTGTACTTTATGCATTATTATGTTACCTCTACTGCTTCATCTCTAAGAGAAATCTCATTTACTTGAAAGAGATGCTATTAGACTTACTTTCTTTTCTGAATTTCTTTTCATTTGCAGCTCAAGAAATTCATAAGAACTCCAGAGATCCCTTCAAAGCACGTGAGAAACTGGGTCCCCAAAGTCCTGGAGCAGCGACGGCAAGGCTTGGAGTTGTACTTGCAGGTGAGTCTCCTCTCAGCACTGTGAAAGTAAAATCAGCATCCATTTTCAAAGCGGTGGTGTCCAAAGCATTTGAAGGTATGAAGTGGGGTGGATTTTTGACAGGCAATTTTTGAGGTGGGAAATGAGCTGGATACTTACCAGCAATGATGATTTCTGTTCACTTAGCAAGCGTAGCAGCTAGAAATCCAGACTGTTCTGCATTTTTATTCCAAATTCATGCAAAAGCTGCTGACTGACTTTGGTGTACCTACTAGTACCTCATTTTCCTGTGCCTGAAATGGGGAAAATAATGCTATTGTTTTGACTGTACCAATCAAAAGTGTTGCAGAAGAGGTAAGAGGAGGCCTTATTTAACTCAGCTCTATTTAAACACAGTAGGAAGGAATCAGCTCATCAAATTTATATCCTTCTACTGTACATGCCTGTATCTGAATTGTTCTAGTTGAAATAAGCACCTGTCATCCTATATTCATAGAATCATAGAATCATAGAATCGTAAGGGTTGGAAAGGACCTTAAGATCATCTAGTTCCAACCCCCCTGCCATGGGCAGGGACACCTTGCCCTAAACCATGTGGCTCAAGGCTCTGTCCAACCTGGCCTTGAACACCGCCAGGGATGGAGCATCCACAACCTCCCTGGGCAACCCATTCCAGTGCTTCACCACCCTCACTGTAAAGAACTTCTTCCTTATATCTAATCTAAACTTCCTCTGTTTAAGTTTGAAGCCATTACCCCTTGTCCTACCACTACAGTCCCTAAGGAAGAGTCCCTCCCCAGCATCCTTGTAGACCCCCTTCAGATACTGGAAGGCTGCTATGAGGTCACCACGCAGCCTTCTCTTCTCCAGGCTGAACAGCCCCAACTTTCTCAGCCTGTCTTCATATGGGAGGTGCTCCAGCCCTCTTATCATCCTCGTGGCCCTCCTCTGGACTCGCTCCAACAGCTCCATGTCCTTTTTATGTTGAGGACACCAGAACTGTACGCAGTACTCCAAGTGGGGTCTCACAAGAGCAGAGTAGAGGGGCAGGATCACCTCCTTCGACCTGCTGGTCACGCTTCTTTTGATGCAGCCCAGGATACGGTTGGCTTTCTGGGCTGCAAGTGCACACTGCCGGCTCATGTTAAGCTTTTCGTCAACCAACACTCCCAAGTCCTTTTCTGCAGGGCTGCTCTGAATCTCTTCTCTGCCCAGCCTGTAGCAGTGCCTGGGGTTGCCCCGACCCAGGTGTAGGACCTTGCACTTGGCTTGGTTAAACTTCATAAGGTTGACATTGGCCCACTTCACAAGCGTGTCAAGGTCCCTCTGGATGGCATCCCTTCCCTCCAGCGTATCAACCGAACCACACAGCTTGGTGTCATCGGCAAACTTGCTGAGGGCGCACTCAATTCCACTGTCCATGTCACCGACAAAGATGTTGAACAGGACCGGTCCCAACACCGATCCCTGAGGGACACCACTCGTTACAGGTTTCCAACTGGACATCGAGCCATTTACCACAACTCTTTGCGTGCGGCCATCGAGCCAGTTTTTTATCCACCGAGTGGTCCATCTATCAAATTGATGTCTCTCCAATTTAGAGACAAGGATGTCATGTGGGACAGTGTCGAATGCTTTGCACAAGTCCAGGTAGATGACATCAACTGCTCTGCCGCTGTCCATCAGTTCCGTGGCTCCATCATAGAAGGCCACCAAATTGGTCAGGCAGGATTTCCCCTTAGTGAAGCCATGTTGGCTGTCACCAACCACCTCATTGTTTTTCATGTGCCTTAGCATGTTTTCCAGGAGAAACTGTTCCAGGTTTTGCCAGGCACAGAGGTGAGACTGACTGGTCTGTAGTTCCCCGGGTCTTCCACCTTCCCCTTCTTGAAAATGGGGGTTATATTACCCTTCTTCCAGTCATTGGGAACTTCACCTGACTGCCAGGATTTTTCGAATATGATGGACAGTGGCTTAGCAACTTCATTCGCCAGCTCCTTCAGGACCCGTGGATGGATTTCGTCAGGTCCCATGGACTTGTGCACGTTCAGGTTCTTAAGATGGTCTCGAACCTGATCCTCTCCTACAGTGGGCCTAAGGTCTTCGTTCTCACAGTCCCTGCATTTGCTTTCCAAGACTTGGGTTGTGTGGTCAGAGCATTTGCTGGTGAAGACTGAGGCAAACTCCCAGATTCTACCTATTTGGGTTCTGATTTTGCTACAGACTGTAATAGGATTCTTCAGGAGTGATTTAGACATACAGACATCTAAATGTACCAGCGACAAATACCAGCCTTTTTTAATAAATGGAATTTCTACTTTCACCATGATTGCTTTAAAAATCCCTTGTGATGTAGTTTCATAGCCATTTCTCTGGTGACAAAGCCAGATTAAGGTGTTGCCCTGATGTGTTCCCAGTTCAGTGCACGTTCAGCTGTACTAATGCAAGTGCTGTTTTATTGAGAGGGACCATAGAAATTACCTGAGTCAAAAGATAATTATTTTTGGAGGAAGACAAGACTGAGAATATTCTATTTTTACTCAGATCAGAGTAGTAAAAATTTCATAGCTCTGATTTATGACATCATGACAATTGCAGTGGCACAACTGGAAGAATGGTGAAATGTAAGGTAATGGACAGTGAGTTGCATTCATAGAGAACAGATGGTAGCCTGCACTGCTCAGGAACCTCCCTGATTCTCAGAAAAGTTTGCAAAAGAAAACTGTTTAAGGAGGAGAATAGAATTACAGTGTGACAGAATTACTTGTGGCATTCCAGTTTTAAAAAGTAATTTGGAAATAAGCAGGAAAACACAGCTTAGATTTTGTTCTGCGGCACAGGGAGCATTTCAGGCAACATAGTTCATTTTACATTTTAAAATATTTAATTAGTTTTGTTAAATGCAAAAATTTAATCATTTTTCCTCCTTGCTTTATGGTATTTATAGCATGTTTGACATCTAAAAATTCCGTTTATTGTGTGGGTGAAAAAACATTGCTGTTGGAGAGACTTTGGTTTTGAAAAGGGATAGTACATTTTTGGTTTTGATGGCTGTCAGCACAGCTTACTCCATCATCAGTATGTTTTTCCGTTACAGCCATTTTCTGTGATTATTTAGCTTTTTTTTTTTTTTCCTGTTTTTCATACAACTGTCTTTTGGAACATATTGCAACTAAGGCATCAATTTCTGTTATGAGATTGATTTTGTTAAAAAGATACAGGGGTAAATCAGTTAGCAATTTATAATTGCTGATAAACTTTAAAAGAACATCTCCCCCTGCTGGAAGAGTCAATCAGCTCTTGTTCTTATACAGTCTGGTAGGTACAGTTAACTTTTTCTGTCTTCTACCACCATTGGCTATCATAGGAACATGCAATGGTTTATATTGGAAGGGACTGATGGACGTAATTTGATTAAAACATGACAAGTCTCTGAATTATATCCATAATCGTGCATACTAAATTAAAGAAGAACAAAAGTTGTTGAATTCTTGGCAAAGTCACTAATTTCTGATTCTGCTAACAGAAAGCAGAACTAATCATCAGTGAAATTTTAACTTGTAATATAATGAAGAGCCTGATTTTAGACAGTTAGAAGTTCATACTGAGACACTTCAGTTATCAGAAGGTTTTTAATAGTGCCAAGCATTTTCTAAGACACAGTGTAGAAATGTGCTACAATTTCAGAAGACATGATCAGTTTTTAACTTAACAATATGTATATAAAATATTGCAAACATATTTTCAGGTGATACTAATGAGAGTTAATCTCTAAGAGCAGTTTGGCTACTACCATCACTAGTCAGTTGTGGTACTAGTGGCCAGCCATTTGTGCAACTGGTGAACTATTACGGAGTCATAGTAGTCACTTTTTCAAAATCCAGCCAGAATGTCATGCAGAGATTGAGCATTTACACAGATGTTACATTCGCATATATTTTATTCCTTTCTCATAATTGCAGTTTGCACCTGGAAAACCTGCACACACAAGAAGTAGCATGCCATGCAGATTGCAGTCAAATACAGAGCTGTATCTGACATGGTCTAATCATACTGGGTTCTTAATATGTTTTTAATTAAGTAGTCTTCTATAGTTAAATGCAGATAAAAATGATATAAAATTAGAGTAGTAAAATCAGTCTGTATCAAGTAATAAAGAGAGCAAGAAACTCCCCTGTCTGAGCTGGAGGGTGCTGCAGTTGCAAGTACCTTGTTAGTTCTTTGTGACTTTTTCATGATGAAATAGCCCTCTTAAATCCTTTTAACACGGGTTTTTTGTCTCTTGGAGTGGAAAGACGGGAGCTCAGAATCATTTCATTATGTCTTTCAGAAGAATACCAAAATTGTGAATAAGCAAAATATTAAATTATGAGATAAAAATAGCAATTTTCTTGAATTTATCAGTATACATGGTTGGCTAATATTCATCAGACAGCTTATTTTTCTCCTGCTCTTGAAAAGTTGAGTGGGAAATTTTTTTGTTGTAATAGACCAGTTTTCATTGAATTGTGAAAGAATGATTTATTATTTTTAAGTGACTTTCATATATTACAAGTTTGATCGGAATTTACAACTTTTGTTTTTAACACTGTGGAACAATTGACTAGTAAACACTAATATGCGTAGTAATTCAACTGCACATATAATAATAATACAGAGCCCTTGTGAATACTGAGAACAATCCACTGACAAGAAGAAAGGTGATTATGTTTAATTTATTAATGAGGAAGCAGATGCAAAGATAAGTGAATGGCAGAGTATGGCACCAAACATTCAAGCAAATTAGTATTAACCAATAACCTATTGCTTCTCTGCTGATCTGTGGTAACTGTCTCTGTCCATGATCTTAACCTAGAGCACAAAAGGCTTGAGCTGGTTTATTCTTCGTTAAATAAAAAAATGCCTATTACTAACAGTGAAAGAGGACTAAGCCAGTTCGCATTACCTTGTGGTGGCTATCAACTAAGAGTTACCATAAATCAACTGGTGTGTATTATAAATTCCAACTTAATAGTTACTTACTTGAATATCTGAGCTTGTAGCTTGTAATATAGCAGAAATGAGAATCCAGGTGATTTTGACTTCAAATTTGTACAATATATCATTGGATTATACTATGGCTGACAAAAATCTCCCTGATAGTAGTGTTAGGTTGCATCAAGATTTGAATTTAGCTATTATTTGTTTATGGTTACAAAATGTCTTTTATCAGTATGTTTCCTGAAGAGTTTGGTATAAAGGAAAGGTAGAAGATACAGATTTGAGGGAGCTGGTTGTGTAGGGAGGAGCCCCTAATTTGAGAAGGACTGCCAGGTGGACTGCACTGAAAGTCTGTGATTCCTGATAGTATGTTTGTGAGCCTAGCTAGAGAAATATATTTGCTTGAAAGTACCAGAAGATGAAGGTAAGTGTGGAAGATGACAGGACAGAATGTTAAGCAGCATTGTAGCTTCTGGGTGGCAGTTGTTTGAGTTTTGGGGGTTTTTTTAATCCACTGTATAATCTTGTACTGATGGTGTATCACAAAGCAATACAGAAATATCATCTGCTCTGGAAGCATATTTAAAGGAGGCATAGATCACTTGAAATGCTCCCTCTTGCAAAATTATTGTTTTGTATGAGTTCAGTAAGTCATCTTGTGAATGGGCCAACTGAAGAGGTAGATAGGGTTTCATTTTGGACATTGAAGACATTGTTGGGATTCCTAAGGGCAGCACTGAGAGACCTTATCTAAATGGTTATCGAAGCAGCTGCAGCTGCATTGTCAATCTGATCAGTATTTGTTACAAATAGATTTTATATAATGTGCTCCTGGAGGAGCAGTTTTTATGGAGCTTATTTCCAGTGAATTGATAATGGGGAAGAATTTGATCTAGCCACCTGCTCTCTACTGATTTGGAGTTAGGTCATATCCTTGTCCCAGTAAGCTGACACTGGATGTTATTGCCATCCAGTCTCTCTGCCCCAGGGACTTGCCCTTTGACAGGTCTGCCTTTTAAAGTTCAATGGAATAGATATTTTCTAACCCCCTTGGGCAGAAGAAATCTCATCATTTGCTGATATCATCAGTCCAACAAGGTAACAGGCATCATTAACAGAATTCATTGTGAAGTGGCACCCACACCTCAGCATGAGACTGTGTAGCTGCTGCTAGTCTTCACTGAAATGTTTTGGGTATGGAGGGGGATTTTGGAGGAGGCCCATCTTTTTGATGAGTTTCAGGATACTAACTCATTTCTTGTGCTCCTCGTGACCTGAAGAAATTCTTCTTGCGACTGGCAAGATTCTGATATAAAACAGAGGGCTGTAAACCTTCTGAGCTGCTCTGTATGTATGTAAGGTCTGTAGGTACATATGTCTCTAACCAGAGTTAATACTTAGAGGTAATATTTCTCTCTTGGCTGTGGTCAAGAACACATACTTGCCTTTTATTTACTCGTGAACTTTTTGAAAAGAGAACAGTCCTGATTCCTGGAGATAAGATTGGTTAAAGTGCTGCTTGGCTGTGAGACTTGAAGACTTGATGAACTTCAGCATTCCAGCAGTTTCAGGAATCCAAATCTTCAAAATGAATTATGGAGTTTATGGAACTGGACTAGAGATTTGTTTTCCATTTAAGGAAATAATCTGGAGATTTGAGAAGCACTTCAACCTATATTTCAGTATTCTTCAAAATGCAGTTGTCTTTAAAAAATATTTTAGCTACCTATCTTTCCTGAAAAATATAAATAAAACCGTATCTGTTACGATTTTGCTCTTAAGAAAGTAAAATCTAATCCTATACTCCTTAGCTGTCTTAGTTTCCAGCAGGGTGGAGTTAGGAAAACAGTGGATGAAGTGTTGAATAATGTGTAGTTGCTTTATGGGTAAGTTAATCAGAAATATAAAGGAGAAAATCACACATTATTATAATGCAGTTTTTTTACTCTTTTTGAGGGAACAGTGGCTGAGATTAAAAAAAAAAAAAGAAGACAAATGAGCTATTTGTGCAGTTAGTGACTGCAGAAGGAAGATTATCTTACAGAAAATTTGGCCCAAAGTGTTGTTTCTTCATGTGCCATGATGATTTTCTTTAATTATTTCAGTAAGTGTTGATAAATTCCTTGTGGTAAAGTTTAAATAAATAAATAGCCTTTTCTGACAGGACAGTGGGTATGAACAAATCAATAAATATGAATGGAAGGATTAAATAACCTTCACTAGCCCCAGAAAACCCTCTGATTTTAGTCATCAATCCAAATTATATTCTAAAACTTTTGAACTGTCTTTTAAGTTGATTTAGTTATGTTCTGTTGCTTCATAAAAGTTTCAAATTAAAAAACTAAAATACTGAAAGGATCTTTTTGTTGATTTGGAAGCTCTGTTGCAGAGCATTTCAGAGTTAATAGAGCATTTCATATTGCAACTGAGGATAAAAATCCGCTTTCTTTGAGTGTCACTCATTGCCCCTTTTCACTATCATTCTGGGGAGTGAGATAATTTATTTTCTTAGGGGTTTTTTATCAAATTGTGAAGAAAAAGAATTTTCCATCACCTAGTGGGAAGTTTCATTAGTTCTTCACTGCTTAACTGATTGAATTTCTGTTGGCATCTTGCAGTCCTAACAAGAAGGAATGCAAACTCAGCCATTTATAACCTTGTCCTTCCT
Source organism: Strigops habroptila (assembly GCF_004027225.2). Lineage (NCBI taxonomy): Eukaryota > Metazoa > Chordata > Aves > Psittaciformes > Psittacidae > Strigops > Strigops habroptila. The sequence continues at coordinate 38,786,869 of NC_044302.2, read as the reverse complement.
CAAGAAGACTGAAAGTTCTCTGCTCTAAGAAAAGCCATCTAGACTCCTGACGCCAGATTGCAAGTACTCCACATCGTGCATTGGCTAAACCCTTGCCTTTCAATAGCCAAATACTCCTCTGTAACTGTAGCTGAAATACTGCTTCAGAGCTGTCTTGACTGGAGTAGGATCAGAAAGTGAGGAAAACAAATCCTTGGTGATGCACTGGATTTTTCACTGTTTTCTCTTCTGTTTGTGAAGTGAAGATAAAAATGTCCCATGGTAGTACATAAAAGTCAGCCTAAGCTCTTCTAGGTGGAATGAAAGCTAGGATTTCATATAAAGACAGGGAGATCTTGGTTGTGAGTTGGTTGAAGCTGACATAGTTCTCTAGAATCAGAAGCAATATGTAAGCGCTTTCTAAATGGAACAGTTCTTTATCAATATTAAAGAAGGAAAAAAATTTAATATCTGTAGAGGTAGATGGTTTTGAACCAGTGCTGTTGGAGCTGTTCGGAAATATTGAGATCTCTGTGTGTGATGCATGCGTTTTTATGAGACGTCTGTTTGTGTTTGCCCAGTAAAAATAAATCAAGTTGGTTACTATTTAATTCTGGAAGTGTCATGGTAAAATGATCTTGGAACTATTCAATGATCATTCAGCTACTCAGATTTTATTTCTGTGCAGTTCACATTCCTCACATGTATCCATTTTGTCAATGTTCATATTCCTTACAATTGTTCTTCCTTTATATTCTCAGAAATGCATTCTGTATCAAGCATTTTGTTATTCCTGTATTCCTGTATGTCTTTGCCAAAGGATGTTGTGAATGCAAAACTTTAAATCGGTTCCAGGGGCAACTGCAAAGGTTCATGGAAGAGTAGTTTATATCAAGCAGAGAAAGTCCTCAAGCTGCACATGCCTTTCAAGGCTGTTTGTTAGAACATTGAAGGAAAATTACTTATATGTTAGTCTTGTTCATTTATACTCTTCCTTGGTATCCATTTTAGCCATTTTTGGAGATAGGATACTTACAAATGGACTTTTGGTCTGAACCATTATGTTTTTTCTCATATAGCCCTTGAAGTAATTAAGGGCATACTTGTGCTTCAGCTTTTCATTAGATTTGGTTAAACATTAATGTGTTTTCGTGAACTGAGCCCTGTGTTTATCACAAACACTATTCTTAAAAAAAAGAGATTAAATCATATGGCTGAGAAGACATGATTGAATCATATTGATATACTGAAGAGGTACACAGGTCAGATGCCACTGTGCAAAGCATTGGTAAAGGCATTTTAAGACCAATTGCTTTACATGTGGAAGGTAATTGACTTAATTGGCTGTATATTTAAAAGCTGAACTCAGAGGAAGAAATTTTAAGCTATAGAACTTTTGTGCAAAATGTGAGCCTATTTTTGTACTTTTCCACCTTATCCTGTTCATGTCTGACCTGTGGGTTTTCTCCCACTAGACTTCTGTTTAAACATTGCCCATGTTTGAGAGCAGGAGCTGGGTAGACATCACTTCGACTTCCTTATGTCATTCAGTAACCACCACAAAGATTTCTGCAGAGGCAATCCTCCTCTTTGTCCAATGTGCACATTTGCTTTTGGGATCTACTTCTAATTGGCTTATTTGCAGGGAAAAAAAAAAATAAAAAAAATCTCATCAAGTCCAGAACAGATGCTTATCTTCCTGATTGCTGTTTCTGGAAACCAGTTTTGTTTTAAATGCAGGTGAATACATTGGGAAGAATGAGTCTAACATTAGAAAGTTGCAAGTCAAAGTTGGATTCAGTGAAATAAGATTTAACTGATGTTTTGCTGGCAAGTCTGTTGAATCTGTTAATCACATTGAAAATTCTCTCCATTATCCAAAATTATTCAATGTCTTCCTTTTCTAACTCCATTTAGTCTGCAGTAATCAAGGTTGAACTGTACCTGTTAGGAGCTCTAAAAGCAATGGTATGATAAGTGTAAAAAGACAAAATGTTCTTTGTCCTCATTAAAGGTTGTGAGCAGAGTGTTAAATAATATTAATGGCCGGGATTGTCAGTACTTAACAGTACTTTCCTAGTACAAGTGATTTTATTGATCGATACAGTCTCAATGTAACAGGGCAGATTATTCTACTGATTTTATCGAAACCTTAACTAAGTTTGTTAGTGTACCACGTATCTTTAAATAGATCTAGATGATGATGTAGATTAAGAAAAGCAGACCACCATCCATCTTTTTTTGATCGGTTAATAACTTAAATCCATCATTGCTGTGACCAGCTTTTTTAAGATGCTGTTGTGCATACATGTTTCTTGGGTGGTACAGACACATAGCTGGTTTTAGATGGCTGTGGGTTTTAAAGAAGCGTGCTTGATACACGCAGGATTGCGTATTTGTTAGGAGGCAGAAAGCAAAGGAAAACAAGAAAGCAAAATAATTCTGTAGATAATTTAAAGGAGAGCCATTTATTAACAAACAGTGTCTGTTTGCAGAGGTGTTTCCTGCAGAAATATTCCAAGCATTTTTCAAACAAACAGGCTTAGGAAAATTATCTGGTTTATGTTTTAAGAGTTACATTTTTTGCTTTTCAAGTGGTACTGTGTTGTAGTTTATGATTCATATTTTTTCCTTCATCTACAATAATGTTTGGGTTTGCTGTATAGAATTGTGCTGCGTGAACACTCTCGTTACACTCTTACATGTTAGAGCTAATCAAAATAAATTTTACTCAGTTAAAAGCAAAATTTACGTTAGAAGTCATAAACGGTTTAGAAATCATGTCTAAGTACTTGTTCTCTTTTCATTATACTGTATATAATAACACTATTGTGCCACATACTTTCACCCAAGTGAAGATGAACATCAAACCATACTAATTATGCATTTCTATACAGTGAGAAACAGTCTCTGTCATGACCTGCATATGCTCAGAATAACTGTAAGATATTTTCAGGGGAGAGAAATTAAGTTCTGCCTAAGATGTCACAACCTGATAAAGCAGAACTAGGGATATTCAAACTTAAGTGCTGGTGCACAGCTATATTCACTGTAGCCTACTGATGACCAATTGTTCTATAGCCATGATTGCTTCTAGAGCAGTAGAAAGTGTGAGATACTGATCTCATTTAGCCATGATGAAAGAAAAAATGGTCGCCTTCCTTATCCTGAAGGTGACCCTTCATTTGACATGTAGGCATTAAATTTTCTTTTTCCTTGATATATATTTCATATATTTGCTTGAGCATCTTTGGAAGGGGAAAAAAAAAAGTCAAAAAAATTTTGTCCATTATAATAAGCGGATGAAGGAGGGAGCTGTAGTTCCTGCAAAGAGTCTTTATAATCACCCCTTGAAGTATGGTAGACAGTTTCTTTTGTCCTTTTCATCGATCTACAGCATTTTAAATGCATTTTCATTTCCTATTCTATGTTGGTTTACATAACCTAATACTTGCTTTTTGGTGTACAAATGACTATCGCTTTTTTTAATTGGACTTTTAAGGCAAGTTAAGCCTTAAGGGCTTTTTCTTCAAAATTAATCTGTACAGTTACTTAATGAATTGCCAGTGAGTTCGCGAAGAAGTGAATAATTCTGTCTTTAAAGCAGGATTTGAATTTGCAAGTAAGACATAGGCCATGTTTGGAGGTGAGAAGAAGAAAACGAAATATTGAATGTATGCTGCATAACTTAATACCATCCATTCTGTGCTTTGGATGAAGACCTGTTTCTGGAGGAAAAAAGTAGTGTGGGATCATATGACATATGTAAGAAACAATAAATAAATCCTTACGCATGAGGAAGTTGAATAAAAGTTTGATCAATAAACTTCACCTGGCAATTCTTTACTTTGAAGTGTGCCATAATAATAAGTTTAATGTTTTTATCTAACAATCTATCATCATAGGGTTTTACCAGAAAGATATTGAATTTATTTAACTCAGAATTCTTGAGCTTCTGCTTATAGAGACGTTGCAAGGAAAGAGCACAGGTCAGAAAAATCCTTTACAGGAAGGGATACTTAAGCAAGAAGTTAGACCGTCGGTAGCTAGAGAGGTGAAAGGAGGAGGAGACGACTAGTCTTCCTCACCTAGGTTGTGTGAAAGTAGTCAGTGAGCCGTCTCCTTTGGTCTTACAGTAAATTGGACTCCTGCATTAGATACAATTCCCTTGTGTTTCTTTTCTTTTCTTGGCTTCTATGCAATCTTTTCTAAAGGAAATGTTGAAGGATCTCAGAGTGAACTAAGGGGACAAGGTCCTGTGCTCATGGGTAGCTTATTATCTTCTGCTAACATTGTCTGTCTCCACACACATCAGTATTTCTTGCCTTTATTTCTCTTTTCACCTGCTTATTATCTCTGTAATCTGAATGTAATATAGATTTAGTTAAGTGTGAAAAGGTTAATTTTACTGAAACTCTTGATTGTAGAATGTCTTGACTGCGGGTACATTTACAAACAAATATACATCACTGAATGGTATCTAAATTTATAAATGTGATAGGGATTCTTCCTGTTGACTTTAAAAACATGAACATTAAAATAAGAAACTTTCATAGAATTGCTTCTCATAAATACTATGAATGATATATAAGAAAATCTTCAAGACGTATTGATAGGAAAATTGTTCGGTGATGCAGTTTCTTTTTAATTTCTCATAACTATTGTTGTCTTTATCTAATATAATTTTTCTTCTGTAGGTGAAAAAAGTTTGAAGAAACAAAGCATGAAGTAGAAGTAGAACCTTTAATTTCATTAGGCATGTTGTAACTGGTGAAGATTAATGTATATATCTCTTGCTAATTCTTTTCAATTACTCAGTTCATATAAATTCCCAAACCTTGTTAATTATGCTGAAGTCAAGTAGTAATTTTTAACAGTATTTCCACAGCTAGGGAATTTTCCTGGTCTAACCTTGCCCTCCTGTAGAAACTCTCAGCAGATTAGGTATTCTGACTCTAGTCCATTCATTTTCAGCACAAGCCTAATTGCTGCCGACTGCCTGCCACAGGTGCCCTGGTTATCGTACATTTAAGGGATGCAGGTTCTTCTGAGAACAAATAAGGAAAGATTAATTGTTTGTTTTGTTTCATCCCAAGAGAAATGTGGGAGCTTAATCAAGAAAAATAATTTCTTCTGTTGATTTGGCTTATTTGTGGAAAGGGATAATTGTATAGAGGCAGGCATAGAGCTATGCATTTTGAAAGAAATTTTGCTGTTTACCTTCTTGGGAGGCAAAGATAGAGCAAAATGAATGTAACACAACATTGGAATTGATGGGGATGGTTCACATTTCTCATAGTAAGTAATTTGGCTGCTGGGCTTTTATTTGAACCAATATTGCTAGTTGGTATTGTCATTTGTTTTGTCTGCTGCTTTGGATATCTAATCAAGGAGACAATAGTAGGGGGAAAAATGCTTTTCCAAATAGTCCTTAATTGCTAGAGCACGAAGTGAGCTAAACAGTCTGGTATTTCCAATTAAAGAACTTGTTTCCAGCAGGCACCATTAAATCTATCTTTCCCAATCTGATAAATAAGCTATCAAAGAGTGGAACAGATTAATTGAGAGCAATTAGTTCAAAGCTCTGTATAACAGTCAGAGTAAAACAATGTTATCAATGAATGCAAATTTTACGTAAAGCAGTAAGAAGCAGTGGTGCAAGAAAATACAGTTGCAAGTAACCACTAAGAACAAAGGAAAGTTTTATCTGTGATATAGAAATTAGTCTTGTTTGTTTCTCCTCACAACAGAAGCACTAAAAGCCTTTTCTTTTCAAGACCTCAGTTGCAGGAGTGTCAAATTGTATTTGACACCTCTGCTGTGTACATTTCTCCTTGAACATGCTGCAGGAAATAACAGACGTGGGAAAATCTCAGATCCTACAATTCAGAGCTTATCACAAGATGCATTCCAGTTGCATCTGAAGTTCAAGAAAGCCCTGCTTACACTACAACATTTGTGTTTGTTACTGCCTAGTACATGGTAATCTCATAAGTGTGGTCTGCTTCTGTTAATAACCAGTAACCCATGTGTCTGATAAAGACTTAAGCCTAGCATGTTGGACTTTGATTTGTCCTTAATACAGGTGGGTGTCCCTAATTATACATATCTAGACATTTTTGATGGATGTTCTTTTCTTCCAGCTGTCAATGCACACCCAATGCTATCGACCCATGTGGTATAAGCATCATTCTGCGTGTGGGTCCTCTAGATACTTCTCTTAATGACAAACAAATGACACCTGGATGATCCTCTTAAGTGCCAGCCTTTTGCCTTTTGAGAATGAGTGCATCAGCATGAGGAGAAAGCCTCTCTGTCACCTTAGATGTCAAAATAAATTTATAGGCTTTGAGTATTAGTATGTTCAAAGAAGGTATTACATGTTGGTTCAGTTGTTGGTATTTGTTGTGTATATAAGGCTTTGGAGTAATAGTGCTCCATCAAGAAGAAGGCAGGAGAAGATACACATAGTCAATTGCACGCTAAACAGGCTTATTTTTAAGTCAGTTTTTACAGAATTACATTGGCTAGGTAAGTTGTATTGCTGCAGTGCGTGTTGGCATCACTCATGTAAACTGACAGCACAAATACACCAGCTGCCACAGCTTTTAAAACTGCTGTCTTGGAACAGCAGTTTGTGTGGTGTGTCCATGGCCTTTACAGCAGCAGAGTGGCTGGAGTCTGCTTTTGTAGAATTACAGTTTTAAAATGGTTGGATAAAAATCTTATTTCTTACGCTGTTGCAACCCACTGGCTATGTCTATTCTAGGAAAATGAAAAGGTCAGTGATAACTTTCCCAATAAAATGTTCTGAGAAAATGTCATTCCAGTTATGTGTATCTGACTGGGGGAGTTCTTCCTCCATTTTTTAGTGTCTTATCTTTTTGTATTTCCAGAATATCATCATCAGTAGGGAAATACAGCATTCATAGCTGTGCTAGTATGGTATCATGTCAGCTCATGAACTGATGGTAACAGACATGCTGCAACAGACATAGCACTTTGAACACAGGTCATTTGCAGTATTTTTCTTTAAATCCTTGCTGGCAAGTCATTGGGAGATTACAGTTGTATTCTGAGTAATTGTATTCTGAGCAGTTTTCCTGTAATGTTGGCTTCTGGAAAACGTTCAGAACATCTCCAGGAAATCAGGAGGAAGTTAGCCAAGTGAAACCTCTACCAGTTTCGCCAGATGTCGGGGCATCCAGATGCCCAAGTGCACTTTTCAGCATGGGATCCAGACCACACACCTGGTTCAGTGAAGAAGATTCCTAATGTAACATTTCAGAAGCACTCTTAAAGTAACAAGAGATTACAGAGGAGCAAAGACCATGCACAGGGTTCATAATCACAGACACCAGCATTTAAGCAGCTGTCTCTACATTATCCAGTCAGATGGTTCTCTCTGTATTTGGACTCAGTCAAGGTCATGCAGCGATACACGCTAATAGTTTTGAACAGCAGCAGTCATATAACTTCAGGCTTAGGAAGCAGTTTGCTTTTTTGTAATGACATTGTATTTATATGCCATGAAATAGTGCTTACCTGCTTTACAGGTGGATTTTTTTATAATTAATCAAATTCAGGCAAGTTTAATCATGCAACCTTAATTACTTATTCAACTTTAAAAGCTGGAATTATGAGGACAGGATCTGCAAGAGTAATTTACCATACGATGTTGGGGTCTTTTCATAGTATTGGAAATAAAGATTAGTGTGTTTTGTGATGAATTTGTGCTCTAATGGTGCAGGAGGCTGTTGTTAAATGTGGTCCAATGCAGATGCTCAGGAACAGTATTATTAATGTAAAAGTACAGACAGCTCTTCAGTGATCTAGCAGCCAGGCTTGCAATCTCAGAAAAAACCCTGGATGTGGCAAAAAAAAAAAAGAAAAAAAAATCCCAATTGCTTGAGATTGGTCAATTATTTAAGCCCAATTTTACAAAATGGTGATGTTCACCAAGGAAGTAAGAAGGAAGTCTGCCATCGACCATTAATTGATGCTGACATATGGGGCAGATGGAGGAGCCGGGTTTGTTAATGTGTGGATGGACAGGGCGCTAATCTATCATCACAAGTAAATCATGTTCAGAATCTAAATTATTTTTCATGTAGTATATTTATCAGTTATAACCAGCATGTTATCATATTTATATTTGTATGTTATCTCAGACACTACATTTTTATATTTACAGCAGATTCTTTCAACTTCATATGTCACTGCCCATCTTCCCACCTTTTCTCGTTTTGTTGGTTTTTCCCTGAAATTTCATTTTGTCCCCTTGACTGGTTTATTCAATCTACATATCACTCATAGTTTTGTCTTTTAATGATCACGTATTGAAGGATACCTCTGTGTCCAGTCAACAAAGAAAGCAAGGAGTTTTGTAGACTTCAGTTCAGCTATAGATCCTTTCTGAACCCTTATACTATATCCACATATGCTTTGATTTCAGGGCGCCAGTTCTCAAGCATACTTGCACTGGTGGCATAGTCTTTTTTATTTTAGTATCATGGTTTATTTTATTATCATAGTCTCTTTTATTTGCTTATCATGGAGTCTAGAGTCTGATTAAGCTCCCTGTACCACAGTATTAGAGTATTGTTCTGTCCTTGCGTTGAGGCACCAAGAATTGTGACAAAATAACAATTTAAGGTTAGCTTCAAATGCCAAGGCTTATTTGCAGGGTAAACAAGAGCCTTTGGGGAAAGAATACGTGTGCAACACAGTCTTTTTGCAAATTCTTCTGGCATGGGAAACCCAGAGACCAAATATTGATGTCAGAAAAGAATAATAGAAGTAAAGAAGACTGCTGTCTAGAAGTGCCAGGATATATGATTTGTGAATTCTTGATTCTCAGTCCACTTTACTGGCCAAAATAAGTAGCTCTCCAGGTGCTGAGTAAGGAATATCAACCAATTGCTAAGTGTGATAATAGCATCAAAACCATGAGATTATAGAGAGCAATTCGGCATTTTTGCAGTATTTTCATGTTATAATATTTTTTAACAGAAATCCAGGCAGCTATGTTACTTCTGTTAGGGAGCTAACTTGCAATCTTATTTCTCCTTTCCGGAGAAGTCATCCTGTTTTCAATAACAAGAATATGGAGAGTTTTAACCAAATTAGAATGTTGTCTGCAAAATTACTATGCTGTGATAAATGCCACCCTCTGACTGCTGCTGTGTTTCTGCCGTCAGCACAGCAGAAGTAAATAAGCATTTGCTGACCAAGTTAGGATGGTCTCTTTTCACAAGGAATTGCATTGTTCCTCACCTTTATCAAGGACTCCCTTGCTAGTGAGTTTTGGGAGGGACAAGTGTCAAGGAACAGAACCATAATGAAGTACCTGTGATTGAGCAAGGTTTACATTGCTCCGTTAATTCTGTAAAAACTTGTCAGTTTGCCACCCAAATAAATGCCTAGAGTGCGTAAAACATGGAGCAGAGTGACCTCTGGAAGAAAAATCAATGGCAATTCATATTTCATATGTCTATAATTGCTTGTGAAAGCATGGCAGCAGTTTGTTTATAGAGCATCTTGTTCTACCAGGGATTGTCTCCTGACTTTTTCTTCTTCTCTGTGGTGGTGCCTCTGGTGGACTGTGAATCACAGCCAGATGCAGCAATAGACAGGTTTTATTGGTGGTGATTTTTTGTTATTGTTTTCACATTACTGTCTTCAGAATTGCTGCACCATGCTCTGTTTAAACCAGGGCACTAATCTATAGTCACAAGTAAATTGTGTTCACAACTGTTTCTTGGCAGACTCCTGAAGCTAGTTTTTACCTTCTTTTCAGTAGGCAAGGCTTTATCTTCTGTGATGTTATCCATTTGCTAGTGTTTTAACCATCAAACTGAATCCATTTTGTGCCCTTCATTTTTAAGCAATTTGTCAGAGAGGCAAGGAATTCTCACAGCCGGGTAATTTAAAGACAGAATTTTGAAAATATCTTTTTTCCCTCTGCTTTGCTTTGCTTTGTTTTTTCATTTTTTTTAAGAAGCTGTTTTAAGATTTGTATCCCCACTGAGGACTTAGATGTCATAGGGATAGAGAAAATGCCGCTCACTTTATGGATTACTGTTAGGTCAACAAAACTTTGGCAGCATTGATTAACTTGACAGTGAGTACAGCAGTACATTTATCACTTATGGCTGTGCTGTAGAAAATCTAATAAGAGGCAAACAATTCCCTTTAGAGCAGTAACAGGCTCACTGTGGCTAACGGTGCATGCACTGGAAATTTCTGACTTTAAATTATACCCTTGCTGCTAGTTGGGTCATTGACTCAAAGCTACTGCGCTTTCACTACTGAGTTCTGTATTATTAATTTGATCAAAATTCTTTTGGCTTCTGTAAATGTGATCAAACCATATATTGGAGTTCATGTAAACTCATAAGCTTTTTTGAAGAAGGCACGCAGAAGGAGCTTGATCCAAGCTTCATTATGCAGAAGGGGCAGCTGCCTGTTATAACTACAGATGTTTGGGGTCTTACAGGGTCTTTTTTTTTCAAAAAAGTCTTTTCTTTCGCAAGAAAAATTTTGAACTGTTGCTTACAAATCAGCTTCTAATTCACACATTTAAATAAACCCAAAACCCAAACCTGTCTTACATTTAGTAAGTTTCACTGGTTGGTCAGAAGGACCTTTTTCATATGTTCAAACGTGTGCTTTGTTAATTACCAGTAATTACCTTAAAAATTCTACACAGGTTGATTTATAAATATGTTCTTCCAGTTGTCTTGTTTTTGTAAGAATTATGAGAACCAAACAACGAACAAGACATTTTCTGTCTCTCCTGTGTATAAGTGCTGCTGCTTAACTGTAAGTGTTTGGTTCTAATCTGATCATGAAATGATGTTTTATTCAGCATTGCTTGGCTTCGCCTTAATAAATCTTTTCTAGAAGTCTACGACCAGTACATTGGGAATTGTCTTTGCATTTTAAATCTAGAGAAAACAGGTTTTTGGTTTTGTTTCTTTAAGTCCTGCACTTGGTAGTTCTCTGAAATGGAAGCCCTGCATAAGGCACTCTTCTACAGAAGTGTACCAAGCTTTCTTTCGTTCAAATAACCAAAAATGAGGAAGGGCCACATATCTGAATAATTGTGTTTTCTAGGTACAAGCAGGAAGGAACAATGAAGAAAATGCAGTATTAAGTGCAGATCAGAACATACAGTGTGCAGCTACATTTGTGGCTTTTATCTTTGTGATATAATCTGCAAAATTGCTGTTCAAATGAGAGAGTAATTATTTTTTTTATTAGCATAAATGGCTCTCTAGAGTAGACAGCCTTTGTGAGTAGCAATTGTTATTTCAAGTATTTTGTGTTATTTTAGCAAACTGTTTAAATTGGAGGTTTCGTTCTGCAGTATCTGTAAAAATGATGTCGTTTTCTTTGTTGGGAGAGAAGTATTCTACTTGAGTCAATTGTCAGGAGGCTTAATGTAATAAGGCAGTTTGTGGTCTGACTAAAAGAAACACTGTGCAAAAGAAATTCCCATAGCAGTTTGTTTTTAACAGAAAAACTGAGTTCACCTGAAACATAAATACATTGAAAGCCAAGACTTAATAAAGTAGAGCAGCGTTAGAAGGAAACAGAGTGGATTGCTGTCCGAAGTATGTCTTGTAGTGGCTACAATTTAACCAGGTATCTGTGTTAATGATAGTAGACCTCCATCAACAGCATAACAGCAGATTCTTTGCAACAAATTATCAGGCAAGCTGACATAAGTACCCTCTGCACAGAGAGGGGGGAAAAATACAATTAAAATAGTGCTTCCTGTTTCAAGGTTTTGTTTTTTTTTTTAATTTGCAGCATAAAGTTGTGTTTCTCTTACTGCATTTTTAGAGGTAAGAAGACACATTTCCACACTTTTTCCTGGGTTCATACAATAAAGGAGTTACCCTACTGCCTGCCTTACCGAACAGAGACCTGATATTGATTAACTATCACACTGGCATCAGAACTACTCTTAGGATTCAATTTTTTTGTTGTTTTGCATATTTTATTGATCAAAACTGGTAAATGAGTATCAAGCGTGCAAGAAGACGATGAATTGTTTACTTGCATAAAATAACCTTTCAATAAGGGAAGATGCATTGCTCACACTTTTGGTGCTGTTCTGCTGCCCGAAGCAGATGGCATTCAGCTGCTATTGATTTGCTTCTATAGTTACAGAGCAGCATGTAACAAGGCATGCTCATTTCTCTGAAAGAGAGGTGAGGTTTTTTGCCAGGGTGTCACTATTGAAAAAGGAAGGACAAGGCATTTTGAGGATTGTTTGGAGTTGGGGTTTTTGGCATGAAGTAAAAGGGGAAACTTGCAACTTCTGTTAGCAGTTCTGTGCAAACAAAAAGCAGGGTTTGTGTGCTTGCAGAGAAGGGGAGTTACTTTGTCTGGTTCTAGCACTTCTGGTAACATTAATTCTCACTGCAGATTGAATCTGTGAGCAAGCAAGTACTTAAGGTTGTAGAGAGCATCCAGAATTTAGAATCAGAGGCTCTACACCATACTTCTTAGCTGCTGTATTTTTTATTTATACTTTTTTTTTTTTTCCCCTGCTTGTTTAGAGACTGTCAACTCCTTAGCAAGACAAAGTCATGCTGCAGTATGCTGGGTTTGATTCTGCAAATAGTTCATTTCACTGATGAGTAAAGAATTCAATAATTTGCTGTTGGATCTCTCCTGTAATGGATGCGACTGGGAAGAGGGACAAACAGAGCTTTTTCTGAAAATTTGAAAGGGTATTTAATGCAAAATTTTGGCATGAACAAGATCTCTGACAGATTTTAATGAAAAATACATATATGATAAAGGAAGGTTTCAGTAAATAGAGCATAGGAATTACTGTTATAAGACAAAACATGTTAGATAATTGAAAGTCTCATTTCTGGAGGAGTAGTATGGTGGGTGGTAAAAAGAAGCGGGGTGCAGTCCTCAATCAATCTGGTTTAACACAGAAGTAACCCATCTGTCAAGGCCCACATGTGTGGTAGTACAAGAATTAACAAACTCAGCCTATTGATGACAAAACTGGACCAGTTAAATATTCTGACAACACATATTAAAGTCTTCCTTGCCTGTGTGACTGTTCTGCAGTGACTGTTACTGCTGGAAGTGCTTACTGTTGATTTTTGAACAGTCTTGAGCATCTTCCTGCTCTGATGTTGTTTGGCAAAATAATTTACTCTGTTATGAGTGCCCTGCTATCCTCCAAGTCATTTATATTGTCTGTCTTTTTAATGAAAATAATCCATGAATTATGGCCACTGACAAAACATTCTCACAGCATAGTTAGTAGCTAGTTATTCATCAAGAATTTAATTTAAACGTGCATATTAGTGTCTGTTAAAAAATGTCTTACTTCATCTGTTCAAACGTCTGTTCTCTGACATTGATTCCAACTTGCCTGTGTAATTTATGAAATGCTCTCTAAGCTTTTTTAATATCCATATGGTTAGATGTCACTACATCTTGACTGTTTTCTTATGCTGCTTCTGTAGCATAAGCAGGCAAGAAGAGATTGTCTGAACCTTTAACTTTAACCTGTTGGTTTCAATGTAGAGTAGAAATTTCTTATGAATGTTTTCCAAAGAGAGCAAACCTTGTTGAATTTCTCAGAAAACTGATGCTTCTGAGTCAATGGCTAATGCTGTCAGCACAGCATTTACTGCATTGTTCTAAGTTGATTGTGTCTTGGTCTCCTGTGATGCTAGGGAAATGTTTAAAACATAAGAATTATTACAAACAGAACGTAATTTAATATGATCTGGAAAAGTGCATGTTTAAAAACAGGTTTTTCTTTGCTACAGTGGTTCTACGAGAAAGCCAGTTGCTTTCACAAATTAGAATAAAGACATTTATACTATTGTTCTATTCCTGTGGTATCTATTTATACTGTGAAGACTGACTGTGGTTTTCCTCAGCCCCCCAGTCTCTCTCATTTCTGAGTTTGTTAGTGATCAAAACTTACTTTGTGCTGCTTTGCCTTTGTGTAAACAACAACCTCATTAACTACAGAATTAGGATATCAGAGTAAGTTGTTGGTATATTAATAATGTGGGGGAACAAAACAAAAGAAAAAAACCCACAGATTTTTACCTCACTTTTGCTGCTACAAGTAAGTAAATGTCTTGCAACTGCAGTGTGTATTTTCTTATTAAGCTGATTAAAATGTAATGGAAGCTTCAGAGGTTTTAAAATTAAGCTTACCAGTTTCCTTGCAGTGACTCTTCCAACATTGCAAAATAGCCTAGAGTCCTCATTCAACACCGCATTTTGTGCTCAAAGAGCTACCAACACTAAACTAAAACTGAAAAAAAACCTAAAAAAAAAAAATCCCCCAAAAACCTCACCATATAAATCTAAACATATTTGGTCAGCTACATTACCCCTTGTTACCTCTGCAGAAATGACACTGTGAGTTTACTAACCCCAGGTGCAACGAATTCCCTGTGCTTTCTACATTCTCTTGTTTGGACTTTGGAGTGCGTACCTGCTGCTTAGTCTAATTAGTTTCAAAGGGAATGTCGAATCATTTCTCAAGAGTTTACTGTGACCCAAAACCTCTGACAAGAAAATATCAGGGAGACAAAATAAGAAGTTATTGTAGAGTTGAACAGCATTTTTGTTACAGTATTTTGTGGAAACAGTGCAGATGAGGAAGTCATCTCTCGATGATTTCTAGATTTTTGGTACGACATTTGCATGAAATTAACCTTCTTGTGGGAGAGCAAGACTGAGAGACTTGGTTTTCGTAGCTAACTTCCTCAGTCTTCATCATACACCTGGCTCTTTGCTTGTTCCCAGCAAAACCGGCAAAATTAGAGCTGTGGGATGCTTTTTTATGAAGCAAAAAAGAAGTGAAAATGCTATTTCAAGGCTATTCTTAAATGTTTCAGTATTGTTCTGGGCTTTTTCAGTTCTCTCCAGCTGCTTTATTTGACCAAACCCACATTATCCAACCAAAAAATCCAAGATCCAATTCAACGTAAGTGTTTTAACAGAATAGTCTGTGACATTATCCAGAGATGGGAGGCTTGGGGAGATGAAGAGAAAGTTGATCATCCTGCAGAGCTATGCCTCTGTTTCTCTGACTGTTGAGGTAATATTGCCACACTTGGATCTGAAGAATGGAGTACAGCTTAGTTCTTTAATTGCTGCCTTCAGGTTTGCTCATAGTTTTTCTTCTTATAAAGGACTATTTACAAGCATAGTAAATACAGTAGATAGAAAATACGGCAGTGCAGGAAAAAATAGTAAACATTCTGTGTAGAGATAAATGACAATTTTCTTCAAACTCCTCTTTGAAATGAAACATAATAAAAGGAGAAAAAATACTTTTATATATTTTAGTATGTCTAGAAAGTAAACATGCAAATACAAACCTGCAGCCATTTTGCAGCCAAATCTGTATTCTCTGTCAAGCAGCATTTTTCATGAAATATGAATTAATATATCTCACATTGTGACTACATTAAACATCTAGCGAATTGCAATAACAGTCATTTACTTCTATTTTACATTCAGAAATGTATTTTCTCTCAGACAATTTGTATTCAGTACAGGTAAACCAAGGCAAATGGTATCTGGTTCCAGGTAATGTCTTAAGTTTTCTTAAAATATTTGTTGTGTTCCTTTAACTCTTTCCTGTTTTATCTTTGTTTTGTCCTAATAATATTTGGCTTTGCAAATCTTTAAGGAATGTGTATTTTTAAAATAAAACTCCTCAGAGTTGACAGCAGGGAAGAGGTGTTGGATTATCATCCCTGCATCACCCCTTTGTCTTCACTACCTGCAAGTGGGGATGCTGCCCACCAGCAGCAGGTCAGGCTCCAGCTTGATCCTCTGTTCCTGGCAGTCCTTCACGTAGGATCCACTAAGCAGAACAGAGCTCCCATGTTTCTTCAGCAAATCTCCAGTCTCTCTGCTACTGGGAGAGGAAGGAGGGAGAGGGGCTGTGGGTGCATGGAAGCCAACAAGTTACCTTTCAGTATGGAGTTCTGCTGGTGAGTACTGGCAGGTGGGAGCAGCCTCTCCCAACCACCTAAATGGCACAAAGGATGAAGGAAATGGGGAGAGGACAGAGTGAGTTGGCCATCTTCCTTCTCTGGGAGAGCCATCTGCTACTGTGGACTAGTACAATTAACCGTGTAACTCAGCTGGCATAGCATAAAATAATATTTGGAGCAGATTAGACCAGAGGTTTCTCTGGGAGAATAGCCTGTGCCTGATAGTGCTCAAAAGCTGGTACATGAGGAAGAACAGAGAGAACATGCTTTGACAATTCTTTCTGAACACACTCTGCATTTCCATGCATTTTCAGTTCAATGAATTCCTCTTCCATCATTCTGTGCAGTCTCTCCTTTAAACAAACACATTTTTTAGCATCGGCAATGTCCTGTGGCCCATGATTCAACTACCTATTCCATGAAGAAGTCTCTCCTTCTCTCTCAATCCTCTCCTTTTTCATAATATTAACGTATAATAATGATTTCTAATAATTCCTTTTCTAATAATTTCTAATAAGTTTGACATCAGTTTTTTTAGGTTGCTGCTGGATAGCAAGCTTATCTTTTGAGGGATACATCGTAGCCCCCAGCATCTCACTTCTCTGATCACTAATGGTCAACCTGTAGCCCACCACTGTTATTTTTTCCAATATGCACCACTGTGGGCTGTGTTCTCCTATCCTTTCTTTCAGGACTTGTAACTACTTACTTATCTTTGCAAGGATCATGGCTGTTCAGTTTACCTTGAAGTCTTTGATGGGGGTCTTTGTCAAAAGCCTTTGGAAATGAAGGTAGGCTTTAACAACAGGGCCGTATTTGTCTGTGCATCTTGATCCTGTCAGGGACTGCAGTAAGTTTTGAAACAGGGCCTCCCTTAACAGCAGCCCTGTGATCCTTTTCCATCCAGATGTATTTATCCATGTGCAACTTACTGCAGTTGTTGCTAACGTCCCTGCTACTGGTGTACCAATTTATAAATCCCCAGTTCTCTTATGGACTTTTTTTTTTAACATTTTTGACTTTTTTTTTTATTCTTCCGGTTCTAAAGCAGCCATAGACAACATGGTATAGACCATGCCAGGTCCAGAACTTGGGCCACAACAACCCCATGCAACGCTACAGGCTGGAGGAAGAGTGGCTGAAAGCTGCTCAGTGGAAGAAGACCTGGGAATGTTGGTAATCAGCTGGCTGAACATGAGCCAGCTTGTGCCCAGGCAGCCAAGAACACCAACGGCATCCTGGCCTGTATCAGCAATCGTGTGGCCAGCAGGGCCAGGGCAGTGATCATCCCCCTGTACTGGGCATTGATGAGGCTGCACCTTGAATCCTCTGTTCCGTTCTGGGCCTCTCACTAGGAGAGAGACATTGAGGTGCTGGAGCAGGGCCAGAGAAGGGCAACGAAGCTGATGAAGGGTCTGGAGCACAAGCCTGATGAGGAACGGCTGAGGGACCTAGGGTGTTTAGTCTGGAGAAGAGAAGGCTCAGGGGAGACCTTATCACTCTTATACAACTGAAAAGAGGTTGTAGCGAGGTGGGGGTCGGTGTCTTCTCAGAAGTACCAAGTGATAGGACAAAAGGAAATGGCCTCAAGTTGTGCCATGGGAGGTTTAGACTGGATATTAGTAAAATTTCGTCACAGAATGCGTTGTCAAGCATTGGAACAGGCTGCCCAGCAAGTGGTGGAGTCACTATCCCTGGAGGTATTTGAAGAACGTGTAGACATATGCTTGGGGACATGGTTTAGTGGTCTTGGCAGTGCTAGGTTAATTATGGTACTTGATGATCTTAAAGGTCTTTTCCAACCTAAATGATCCTATGATTCTAAGAAAGGGTCATCTCATTCTAAGAAGACAAGAACATGCACTAAATCCCAGTATTTAGAGAAGCATTCTTAGGACAGAAGAAACATTTGCGAATTTGGAAAACATGGAACTCATGTTTTCAGTTCCAGCTTTATTTGCCTTAAAGTATGTATTTGTGATAGTCTTTAATTACCTGATCTGGTACTGTTGTGGGTTTTTGCTCCTTTATCTCATCTGACCTGCCCAGTACAGAAGAGCATAGAAAGAGGGCAGCATCTGATTGTGAGAAACAAAAAAACTTCCAGTTTCCAAACTTTGCAGGTGTTTTAGTTTGCAACCTGAATGTTGAAGGGGAGGGGGTCATTTACAGTGTATTTGTATTTAGTTCCTTTAAGCTTTCAGAAACAGTACTGCAAGTGTTAACCTCTTCTGCTTTGCTTATTGTGTACTGTGTATTGTAAATGTGGTTGCTTTTTTCAAACCTTCTTCCCCTGTACTTTGAGGAGACTTTTCCAAGCATAACTACCTAATTTCTTTACCATCCTAGAATGTGTATTTTCTAGATCTACTGACTGATATATATGTATATTATTGTCTAAGGTATTCCTGCACCTGTTTGTTACCAGCAGCATTATTGACAGGGTCTTAATTACTTGTTAATTGTCCATTGTCTTAAGGGTCCAGTGACTTTTAAAAAACACCTCAATTAAGCCATTTTAAAATCAACGTTTATTTTGGTGTCTTTTTTGTCATTAATGGATCTGTTTACTCTTTGCACTACTTTTTCCTGTTACTTATTTTTAAAAGCCTTTCTTGTTCCTACTAACTTTTTTTTTCTTTTTAGTATCATTAGCTCATCGTGCCCTTCTGCTTCTTTTCCTTTTGCTCTGTTGATTTCTTCATTTCTCAGTGAGCTTTGTCTTAACCTCTAGTCCTCTGAGCAGTGTCTCAGGAAATTATATTGACTGCTTCCTTTAATTTTTATTTTTCAAAGGAACTGTAGTCTGTTGCACTTTGTTTCTAATATTTCAAGGGTTAATCTCCTATTTTGCTGCAGAGATATTCACTGTTTGCTCCCACTACATTACGTTCCCAGTTTTCAAAAAAATATTCAATGTTGTATTTTTCACATCAAATGACTTATGTTTGTACACTTAGCCTCAAGTCAATTTGCTCTCCACTTAGTAGTTAAATATTAGTTGGAACTGCAAATGCATAATTAACTAGCTTTCTAACTAAAGTACTGACTAACCTAAAACTTAGTGGGTAGTAATTTTAATGAAAATTATTAAGTGCTTTAAAGTTACGTTAAATAAGGCTTAAATAAAAATGTTGATAGCTTATAGACACTGTCATAAATTTCTGCATACATATTTTCAGTGATGATCCAGCAATCATATAACTTACGTGGCTTCCTTTCCATCTGGTTCATTTATTCTCCGTGTATTTTGACAATGCTGTGATAGATGGATTTGTCACTCAGGAGATACCTTGCGAGTTTTAAGCTCAATGGAAGTATAACAAATGAATCTGAAAGTTGGTGCAGGAATTTTTCTACTCCAGTCTTGAGGTTCAGAGGTGCAATTCCCCTCTGTGCCTTTTTTTACTGTTGACCTCCCTTTGATATGCAGCCTAGGAGTGCTAGCTAGCTGGTACTTCACATGGAGCATCACTTCTTTATTGTTATATATGTGTTTACATGCTTCTTGAATCTTTATGTAGAGTTTTAAGCATGTTTGATGACCTGCTGTATTGAAAAACTGCCCCATCAGTGCATGTTTCTAGTAGTAATGAAAGGTGGAAATTCCTTAGTACAACTTAAGTGACAACTTATTTATAAATAATTCTTGTATGAATATCTTGTATGAATAACCTATAACAACATCCTGACTGAAGAAGGAAGTGGTTTCTTCATAGTTCTTCACAATAGATAATACAAAACATTATTGTGTGCTATGACTTTAAAAAAAGGAAAGCTGGCTGTTAGAAGTCTGGTTCCTTCGTCTACTTGGTTTTTAGTTAATGTGTTCTTTTGGTAACTTTTTTATCATTTCATGGAACTGTATAAAGCACTTCAGGAAAAGCAGGTTAATAGAAGAATATAGACTCTAAAGTGTTCTAAAAGATGTGGGGTTTGGTCCCAGTGGAGACTGACACTCCAGCCTACTTACTATAGCTGGAACGTATTGATTTTCTTCTCCCCCATTTTAGCTGCACCACTGAATTAGGTATTGTGAAGCATCTTTCCCTGTGAAGAGAGGAAAAACTGTCATGAACTTTTTCACCCGAACAGTACAGCATTTCAAACTAAACCTGATTGAATGGAAAAGTCTGTAAGGACTCTTAAAAAACCTTGTAACTCAGCTCCCCTCTCACATTTTTCACTCTCCAACAACTGTTCCAGTAACCTTGAGAAAGTATGATAGGTGAGAATGGAAAGAAATTGATATTTATCTCTTTTTTCATTAAAACCAACAACAATAATAATAATAATTATTATAATCTGGAAACGATGCATTCCTGTGGCATGATCTCCTAAGGTTAGCAAAATGGTCTTGTTCAGGTTTTCAGCAGGATGTTCAGTTACTCTTATAATTGGCTGATGAGTAGGTTTGGACCTAACTAGAATGGCAGTGTTCGATTTCGCAGTGTCCTCTGTGAAGATATGTCACCATTTACCCTGGCTTTAGTGACAATTTTCTAAAAAGGAAACTCGTGGGAAATCATTATGCTGTTTATATGTCTCCCTTGTTGGAGAGCATTATCCTGTGATATTTTAGCACTGTTTTCCACTGCATGATGGCATCTAGGTAAGGTTAAGGCAGAACAAGTCCCTTTGCAATTTTGTGGCTATATTTTACTTGCTGAAAGAGAAAAGATAACCAACAATTAAGTATTTCAGATGTCACTGTAAGAACATGTGCAACTAATCAATTACATCCTTAGGGAACATGATTTTATGAAACTGATAAGGTAGAAAAATTGAGATTTTTGTGATTTGTGTTACATAATAATGATTGCACCCTTTCGATGAAAAAGACATTTCTGCTGATGTAAATACCAGGCTTTCCCTTGTGTATGTTGTTTTGGGTTTTTTTCCTGAAACGTGGAGTAGTTCATTAAAGTGTGACAGTAACAGATAAACACCCTTTACGATTTTTTAAGAAAATATGGTGCTTATACTCTTAGTTTAGCTGAAATCAATGAGTTTGAAAAATGTTTTTCTGGAGTCATTTCCCAAATCACTTGCCAGTCTGTTAGGTGTTCTAGTTTTTGAGGTTTTTATTTATTTTAGGAAGGCAATACACATGCTGGTTGTGGCTTTTTTCTTAAATTAGTCTACTTAGCACTCTGGGGCCCATAATTGAAACTCATCGCTATGGTCTTGATCCAATTCAGATTAATTGGAAATTCACATTACAAATAAACTAATTGTGAGGTTTTATTTGTTTGAAAATATCTATCTTTTAAGTTTCTGCTTGCAGAGCAAACAGGTTATAGTTATATTTACAAGCCAATGACATATATTCACTTGAACAAAGGCTACAGTTGAACATGTCACATCATAAATTATTGACAGTAGTTTAGAGACTTTACCCTCTGGTACCTTTTCTGCTCAGCTATTATTTAAAGATCATCAAGTTTGCAAAATATGTATTTCTTAAAAGTTTTCAGTTAGATGTTAAAAATCTGTTCTGTTACAAGTTATCCCAGGTAAATTAAACCAATTATGTTAACATTTATTTCTGATTTAAGAGTATTTTTTTGAACAACTTAAATAGGAAGCTGAGAGTGCTTTTATTTTACTCTGGACGTCCACTTTGGGCCACCAGCAGATGTAGGAAATGCAGCTACACAGACACACCCCCCAGTAGGGCTGGGGTTTGGGTTTTTTTGGGGGGATTTTTTGGGGGTTTGGTTTTTTTTCCTCATTTGGTTGTTGGGTTTTTTGGGTTTGGGGTTTTTTTGTGTGTGTGTGTGCGTGTGGGTTTGTTTGTTGTTTTTTTTTTTGTTTGGTTTGGGCTTTTTTTGTTGTTGTTGTTCTTGTTGTTGTTCCCAAGGTTTTTTTCTTTTCCTTTGGTTTCTACCATATATATTAAATGGCTGGATTATACACTGGCCCTTTTTTCATACCAAAGCAAATGAAGTTAAGCAAGAAGGTAATTTGCCCCTTATCAGTATAATTAACTTGTACATTCATTTATTTTTTAATTCCTTAAAATGCATGTCACATTACATCCGTTGAAAAATCCTCCTTTGTACAATGCAGTCATTCCTACCTTCATAAAATTCTGGAAATGACAGAAATCCCAGTCAACAGAGGCAACATCCAAGATATAGTACAGTGCAAATCGCCTTTACTTCTCTGCAAATTTTACATTTTCGAGTTTATTGATCACCAAAGCAGAATTATTGGCAGTTAACAAACTATATGGATTAGCACACTAAACCAGATGCTATTTCCTTATATCTTTTTCTGAAATACATTTGGTTGGGGCAGGGTTAGCAGGGCTTGGGTTGACTTGATGCACGTCATGGTGAAAAAAAAAAAAAAGAAAAATAAGATATTAATCTGGAGTGAGTGGAAGTAGAAACAAATAAGAGCTGTTGGGAGTTTTCCTGTTATACAGTGATGTATCCTTCTCTTCTTCCCTGATAATCACTGTTCTGTTGAGCAGCCTCAGCAGGCAGCTCAACTTTTGGAAGAAGCTGTCAGTAGGTGCAAGTATGAGGTTGCATGTAAGCATTGGATGCCCTTAAACATCTTTGTACAACTTTTTGCAGATCTTCATTGTATATGATTATTAAGATGATTTATTTGAGCAAACAACACTCATTGTTATGCAATTCACACACCTTCTGTGTGTGCACCCACCTCCACCCCTCCTTCTATGCATAACCTGAATGCAGAACAGGATAAATTCTGCAGCAGCAGAGTGCTCACTTTGCAGAATGCAAATGAAGTGGCATTTTTTAATGCAGCATCTTCATACAGAGGTGAACTGAAAGGCTAACACTTGCCAACATTTCAGACCTCCCTGTTTGTTACATCCATTGAAATCTAGAACAGGAGAGTTCAAAAGCTGCCTTTTTCCTGGGGTTTTTTTTTCAGACTTGTTGGTGATGGCCTCAGCTGTTGAAGAACTGTAGATTCGGAATTCAGATTTGTGAATGTAACATAAAAAAAGAACCAGTTCTCAAATATCTTTGTTTTCAAATGCGTTTCTCTCTTTAAGTCTATGCATGTCTTATGTAATTTTAACACTAACTGGGTTTTCAGTATACAAATAACCAAACCATTTGCTATAAAACCTGCTATAAGATCTAGATGAACTTCTTCTTGCAACCTAATTTTTTTTTTTTTTGTAATTTTGTTATTCTCTACATCCTGTTGTGTCTCCTTAGTAATAATTATATTGTAAGGGAATACACACACAGGAATATGTTACCGCCTGAATGTAAGCAGAGTAATGTTTTTTCCCATCACCAGTCTTGTTTCTTTTCTGGGTTTGCTTCTTCTGACATAGGGTGTGAAAATGATCAGGATAGATGTGGGTAGCTTTACTTGTGCAGGTTGTTTCATTTATAAATCTAGTGAAGTTTCTTCCGTGCATACACCTTCTCCGGATCAGGCCATTATGAAGGAAGGCTTTTTAGGGAAGAGCTTGTGGCTTTCATTTGCATGTGAAGTATGTGTGTTATCAGAATATATGGCAGTATGAACAGCAAATAAATAGGGCTTAATCTTTCAGGTGAGACATTGGTTGAATTTATGAACTATTCTGTTTGCCCCATGAAAATGAAAGATCAATGATTCTTTTTGGTCTGGTTCTTTGAAACTGTAAGAGATCTACTTTTTCCTTTAAGAGTCATGATGAGTCCTTTAAGACTCGTGATTGTTTCATGATGAACATGCACTTAAGCATCTCATTTATTTGCTGCATATTTTTAAGTGTACTTGTAATTTACTGAAAATTGTAAATCATCTCATCAACAGAAAACAAAGGAGGATGGAGTCTTCATGTCATTGCTGTGGAAGAATGTGGCAGGTCTAGCCGGCAGCTCTTTGGTCAGAGCTCTGTCACTAGGAGTCACAGTGCAAACAGGAGTATGTTGCAAGCTCATGTCAAGCTAAGCAAAGTGTTTCTTTCCCTTGTTAGCATTTACCAAGGCATGTGTTAATAAAATTGCACCAAGTGGAGACTTCAATTTTCCACTGGTGTGGCAGACAGGAGTCTTCTGTGAGGTGAACGTAAAAGCACTGTGTTGTAGCTGATTTATGTTTTAAATAAACAGGATTTTATTCACAAGTGAGTGTGCCAGTAGCTTAGTTCCAGAATCAGACTTCTCTGCTTGAGAGGGATCTAGCTTGGCACCAGTGATGGCAGGTGAAAAACAATGTAGTAGCATGAACTGAATGTATTTGTATGTGATTCATTAAGAACTGTGGTTTTCCTACTGAAGTACTCCAAAATAGGTGTAAGAAAAATGAGTAATTGTCAAGTGTTGCAAATGGGAAATGTTTTGGTAGCTTGAATAAAAGTGTGCGATATCTAAGATACTAAAAAATCTTGGGTTTCTATTGTGCCTTTTTTCTTTATTTTTTTACAGACAGTCATTTTAGAAAATGAAGAGCTCCCTAAAATATTTCTTGATTTCCTGAATGTTCGCCATGTACCTAGCTTGCCAAAAGCAGAAAGCTGTGGGTAAGCTCTCATTTACTGAAAAATACATGGAGGCCAAAAGGCCCATATTCACTTAGTGCTGATCCAATTCCATTGACTTAAAATGGTCTTGCTGCCAACTCTAACACTGTAAAATAAATGGGCATAAGGTTCATGTTGAGAATGTTTATATATCCCCAAAAGGTGGTAAAATAAATCCAGACTGTTCAAAGACACAAGTAAGGTTTCATGTAATATTTTTGGAAAGGAAAGGAGAGTTTAGATGAGAAAAACATGATTTTCTCATAGATCTTGAAGTATCTACTGAAATGTACAATACTCATAAACACTCACTAAAGTTGCATAGAAAGCTTTGCATGTGTCTAATGGTCATAGTAACTGCACAAAATAGAAGTTCATTCTATGATCCTTCTATGATCTCCCTTTGTATGTTTGAAAATGGGGTCTTTCACCTTTCTGATGACATCAACCCAAATGGCCCCATTGCCTTTCTGTTGGGAAGGGTTCTTGATCAGGATGGGAGAAGGGGATCTTTGTGTGATTGTAATGACTACAGAATGTAGTAATGTGTAATGACTACAGAAATACTCCAAATAGTGTAAAACTGGAGGCTCTATTACCATCTGCAACTTTGGGGGAGGCTGTGTGGATCTGCAGTGGAGAGGAGGCAAGGTGAAAAAAGTGGAGGTAATTTTGAGGCCCTCTGTACGCTCAGAGGTGTCTGGCCCAGGGCAGTCTCCAGAGGGACTCAGAAGCTTACTGACTTGCAGTTTTCACTTGCAGTGAATGACCTCAGTCAATACCTTCTGTGGGACTGTACCCCAACGCTTCATAGATAAATATATACACTTGTGAATCTGTTTCAGTAAAATGGATGCTGTCATTTCCAAGTAGTGGTTGTTGTAAAAAGATCTCCCACATTTATTCCATCACACGACATTATGCAACTACTGACTAGTAAAAGATTCCTCCTTTTGATGGTTCTTTTAAAGGATTTTTTGGTTTGTTTTTTTTTTACTGTAGAGTTAATTTTGTTTAACCAAAGTTTCTTCTCACTTTACTTGCAGCTCTTTTGATGAAACAGAATCTGAAGAATCAAGGTAAGCCTGATGCCTACTTTTTCAAGGACACCAGATTAAAAAACTACTTGAAATTATTGGTGTTTGCTGTATTTGTTTGGTGCAGTCGACAAAATGGCAGTAGTTTAGTATTAAAATTAGATGTGTTTGTTAAATATTATGGCTAGTTTCATCAGCTATGGTAGATCCACCCATTGTAGTGTGAATTGAGCATCCTTATGCTTTTATTGAGAAATTCCTTGCAAAACCCTACTAGAGTACTGCTAGCTCTGAAATAATTTCTGTGAATGTTTTTACCCATTGAAATGTATTTTAAGTAACAAGAAGATTTACCAGAAGGAATTAGAGGTTTGGGTTCTCCCCTATGCATTTGACAGGGCTTTGTATCTACCTGGTTGAACTACTTGGCATGCGCACGTACAGAGCAGAGGGAAGAGGGCTGGTAGGGGATGTCTGTACTGTGGCCAGGATGGGAGACAGCCCTGCGAGGAGCTACCAACGGCAGTGATTGTAGGTGATCTTGCAGCCTGCATTACATCAGGTACCAGGGAGGTCTCAAAGCCAGCTGCCAGCTGCCCCTCCAGGACACAGCCCCTTCACCTCAGCTTCACATTAGCAGTTTTGCTGTGCAGCCAAGGAACGGTGAGCTTTGCTCCCAGGAGATAGAACCTGCTCTTTTTGGGCAGCACTGGTGTGCAGAAGCACACTGGCCATGGCTCCTGCGTGGCTCGGACACCTCACTTTATCAAAGCTAGTTTGTACAATATTCTGTTTGCTGTCCCTTGATACTGACATCCCTGTTCTTGACCTTTCCAGCAAACTGTCCCACCAGCCTGTGCTGCTGTTCCTAAGGGATCCATATGTCTTGCCTAAAGCCAACGGTAATCAAACCTGTCATCTGTTAACAGTGCTTTACTGCTCTGACCCTGCACCACATAAACCACGTTATTATTAATACTGGTCAGATGACACTGGTCCAAAATCTAATAACCTGCCAATAAAATGATAGTTCTTGTGTAAGAAACCATTAAGACACTAAATGGGGTGGGCAATTTATAAAAGGGTGGAATTTTATCCCCCAGTTCTTCTCTCAGACAAACCTACTGAGAATTCAAGTCAAAAGACAAAGAACATATTGCTTTTCTTTTCTTCTTCTTGACCCTTTGGGCTGTTTTGCCTGAAGGATTTGAACTTAGAAACCCAGTCCTTTGTAAGTGCTTTTTCCCTAAACACCAGTTTATCTCCTGCAAGCATGTTTGTATTTCCATTTGGATTACTACTATTTCTTATCATTTATAACCTCTAGAGCTCTTTTGGGGGAGTGGGGAGGGAGAAGAATGTATACTTTAATTGATGCATTTCACAGAACATTTGTGTTAACCTTCATCTCTTAATACATGGTTCAAAAAAGTATTTGAAAGAGCTGCTAATAAACTCTTTTTTCCTTTTGCTTTTTTTTTTTTAATAAAAAGTAAGTTCTTTGCATTATTAATTCAGAGAACTTACCCTCTGTTTTAAATTAAATGTGTGCAGGTAAAAAAAAAATATTTTTAGTAGTGTGTTCCTCCTGGTTTTATCATTTTACTTGTTTGAACTGATACTTCTACTAAATTTTGTATTAAAAATGTAATTACACTTTCAAGGGAGAATTTTCTCCCAGAGCTGCAAATTAAGATTTTTTTTTTTTCATGTAGCATTTTGTTTGATTTTAGAAAATACTGCACTGAAATCAAGAGGGAGGTTCTTGAGCTGCCTTGAACATCATAAAATTTTTAAGAGTGTATTTAGGAAAGAACACATGTTTGCTTGCAGTTTCTTAGCCAGTGAAGTGTGCTTCGTTCAGATTTTCTCAAGATGTATATAAATACCTGAAGGGAGGGTGTAAAGAAGACAAAGCCAGGCTCTTTTCAGTGGTGCCCAGTGGCAGACACTCTTGCTGTGAGAGTGACTGAGCCCTGGCACAGGTCACCAGAGAGGAGGTGGAGTTTCCATCCTTAGAGATGCTGAAGAGCTCTCTGGACATGCTCCTGGGCAACTGGCTCTGGGTGTCCCTACTTGAGCAGGAGGTTGGACCAGACCACCTCTGGAGGTCTTTTCCAGTTGCAGTCGTTCTGTGATTCTGTTATTTTTTTCAGGCTATTTTTCAAAACCATAGGACCAGGCTTATGTATTTTGAGAGGTGTAAATAGTCTCTCTGGCTGGCAGTGTCCACTCTAGCTAGTGGTGTGGGCCAGTGGTATTGACCCTGTAGAGTCTTCCTGAACTTGAAGTTGTAGTTCTAGAGTGAAACAGTGAGTGCAGAGATCTTGTGTGACCAAGGTCCACATCAGAAGACACATTAAAAGGTTGTTTAGTTTTTAGTCTTTTAGACTTGACTTAGCACTGGTCTGGTCACCTGGACTGAATGCACATCTGAGGCTGGAGCACACATCACAAAATCAATACACCAAAGCACAGGTTGGTAATGGAGAGATGATCACTTTACAAGATCACTCCTGACCCAAGTGACAACACAATGCAGAAGAACCTGCAGAAATACCCCTGTCTAAAAGTTGGTCCAGATGCTACCTATACTAGTATTTAGAGTGGATCACATTGCATGTTTTAATCTAACTGTTTAAAGCTCCTCCTAATTGCAAACTTGGATTCCTCGAGAGCAAGGTGTAAATTATGAACATAATTTAATTCCGTATCATTCATGAGAGAGAAAATGGATTTCATGGTCAGTTACTCTGAAAATGAAGACAGCACTTAGTGTTTCTAGCCAACATGTAACGTTTTGCTGTAAGACTTCTAGTCAGGATTTTGCAGTTTTGTGATGGTATTTGTCTTCCTTCCCTAACGTATACTCTGAGTAAGGCTGAGCTTCCTTTTCTTGCAATCATTAGGAACTTCGTAATGAATTTCGTAACTACTTCTGTAAGTAGTGTGTTACTTGGATTAAGATAAAAGCCTCTTCTAATGCATGCCATGTTTAAATATTAAGTAGGCCTCATTAATGACATCTGAAACAAAAGACTTCTATGGCCTTTGCCAAGGCATTTTCTGGCCTTGACACACAGTATTTAGAATGTCATGTGGCAGATGAATATTCTTTGTATCTGAAGACCCTAAAACATCAAATTCATTTGCAAGTTACTCTTTAACTTGAATTAAAACACAAATTAGAATGTGAGTTGTAGTTTAAAGAGGGAAGAAAACCGAGTCGTAAGTCTGGAAGCTCTACTGGTTAGAGTCTAGTCTAGTTAGAAAGAAACAAAGTTTTTACAGGTTTTAGACATTGCCTTTAATTCTTCCTTTATTTTCAGTTTGCAGCATAGAGAAAATATAGATGAGCTTTCTAAAATTTTCCTTCTCAGATCAGTTCTTACTTTGATAGACTCTGATTCATTTGTAAAAAAACAGCCAAGGTTGTTCAAACTGAGACCAAAAATAAGTGTCCAAATGAATAACTATTCAGTTTGTGTAGTCTTCGAAGGTGATCTGTGAGGGTTGTTTGGCTCAGAAGTGGAGTTGTTCTTCCCTGGATACAGGAATGCCTGTGTTAACATTTTCCCATAAAATAGGAGATCGTGTATTTGTGGGGTTTTTTAATGAAATTCACAGTTCTGTCTGCAACATATTACTCGAAGAACACTTTTTCCTCCCCTTCATTGCACTGTTACTTGTCTTCATAAAATACCATCTTGCTATTATTCTGATGACTGGACTTAAAACATTTTTGAGTTGCAAGACAACTTTGCAAAAATAAGACTCACAGTTAAAACCCTCATTGATTTTCACTCTCGCTTTTCCATGATGTTTCTGAGTGCATGAGCACATCGCCTTTTGTGTAAGGTGGCCATTCCATTTTTAGGGGGTGGGGAAAAAACCCCAACATGTACTATTTTTAAGAAAAATTAAGGAAAAATCTAAAATGCTGCAAATTGAAAATGGTTCCTCAGAAGCTAAAAAATGGAATCTCAGATTTATTGTCACAGGTTCAAAAACTGTTCTGATGATTCTTTAAGCCATATTAAGTATCACAGATTTGCAAGATTGTGCTTCCCTGTATTTATACATTTAACTTAAATTAATATACTTTATTTTTTTTAGCAACAAAGCCTCACAGTAAATCTGATGCTGTAAAGTTGTATCATTTTTTAAATCAATACTCATTTTCCTATATATTCTGTATGTTACAGAAGATCCAGTAAAAACTGGTTTCTGGAACTGCAGCGTTTAATTTAGAAGAAAAGCATCAGATTGCCCTTACAAGTGTATTTTTAATAACATTAATGACAACAGCATAGGGTTATTCTACCACGGTGACTGGGGATAGCTGAGCTTGCAGAACTTGAGGAATCATTATTGGTTTCAAAATATTAACAAGTAATTTATAATTATGACTTACTATGAGAAGCTGGGAGAATTATTCATGTATTGTTCACAGTGGATGTTGCAGTTCGTTAGAACTTCCTAAAATATGTTTATAGCATCTTTAATACATGGGAATCACCTTATTAATACCTATGAGATAACACCTCTGAGCTAGTAAGGATTTTTTTTTTTCCTTAACCAAGTCCAAATCTACTTTTTGCTCAATATTTTTACCTCCAGAAATATTTTAACGAAAGAATGAGGGGCAAAACCTAACTCCCACCCACATTCGGTGGTCTAACTTACCAAGTATCTAATGATTTTTATAAAAGTTACATCTCCCCATTTTGAATAACCTGTAGACTGATAAGTGAAGGAAAGATCTGATTAGTGTGGAAAGTTCTGTATAAGAACAGGTTGCCCAAATAAGTGGTAAATGCTCCATCCCTGGCAGTGTTCAAGGCCAGGCTGAACAGAGCCTTAGGCGACATAGTCTAGTGGAAGGTGTCCCAGCCCATGGCAGGGGTGTTGATCTCGATGAACTTAACGTCCTTTCCAACTATAACCAGTCTGTGATTCTATGATTCTATAAATAGTCTGTTCTTCTAGGCCAGTCCATATCCCAGCATAGTAGCAATTTTAAGATTGTAAGACGTGATCAGAAATTCTTACTCTTAATGCCCTCTGATTTAAGTGAACCCTCCATTAAAAACGCAGGAGTTGGTGCATTTGAAAAATAGTTTCACTTCAGTAATGTACATTCTTACGTTCCCCTGCATGGATCTATTACTGTGTTCTATCAGGAAATTCTTTTATGCTAAATTTGATATGAAAATTCAGTGCCAGTTTCCTCTACATTTGTGGTAAGAAAGAACATAGTGGCAGTTTTGTAACTTCAGATATTATAGGATGACTTTTTGTCATGCATGACGTTTTACGTTGATTAGACACCCTGAAATTTTCCTGCCTCAAATAATCATCTCTGACTGTACAGGCATCCTCAAGTCTTCTCAGGCTAAACATCTCTGTAAACCACAATGGAAAAACAGCTTTGAAGTATTCCCAGTAGCAATCTTGGAATTTCTTCAAGTATATTGAGATTTTGTTAGAAATTGAATTGCCAGTGTAATCCATCTTCCTTGTGAGAAAAGATTCAGATAAAGAGCTGGAGCCTAGCAGCATTAAGTATTAGAACATCCCTTTGAATCAATAAGCTACAAATC
The DNA here is from genome assembly GCF_004027225.2 of Strigops habroptila. Taxonomy (NCBI): domain Eukaryota; kingdom Metazoa; phylum Chordata; class Aves; order Psittaciformes; family Psittacidae; genus Strigops; species Strigops habroptila. The sequence continues at coordinate 38,755,728 of NC_044302.2, read as the reverse complement.
TGGCAGCGCATTCATGCAATGCCCAGTGCTACACTAAAGTGGCTTTAATGCTGAACCAGCATTACTAATGGCACATCCCCAGCACGGGTGAACAGTGGAGTGATGCAGTAACCCACATCATATGAGGCCTTACCTAGTTAAGTCTCATAAAAACATTTATATTGTGCTGGCACAGGTAAGAAAGCAAGGTTCTTTCTTTTTTCTTTTCAGATGACTTTCCAAACGTAGTTATAGAAGGCATTCTACATGGAATATTTTATCCTCATTTACTGCCCAGGTAGAAGTAATGCGCGGCTAGAAGAAGCTGAAACAAGTCTCCGAGTCACGTGTAATGGAATTAACAGGAATAAGTATCTGAGATGTGGAAATTATGCTCAGAAGGAAAAGGCACAACCTCAGTTTAGGTTCAAGCATTAGATCTTTTTAAATAAAATCACCACAATTGCTGCTTTAAAAAAAAAAATTATATGGAAACAACAGTATTGAAATTATTTATACCTTTATATGTTGATATGTTCTAACTATTTAACACTAAAACCTGAAAGTCATACACTGAATTACACTAACCTTTGAAAAGAATTGAAAGCTTTACTAATTATTTCTGTAATTTCTATCATAAATTACACTAAGCGTTTTTTACAACGGGATTTTTCCCAGCATACTACCCATTGCTGGCACTGGATGTATTAAAAGTGCTGGCACTTAAGAGACTGTGTGAGAAATTGCACCAAAAAAAAAAAAAAAAAGATTAAGGCAAGAAGAAACTGAAAGCAACTTTCAGTATTTTGTTCATTTCTCTTAAATTATTTTGAATCTGCTCCTTAGTATCAGGTTGGAAAAGAGCCAGTGCACCTGTATGGAGAGTTTCTATTGGAAAACATGCTTTCATGTTTTGAAATACATAGCTCGCTCTCAGGAAATTTTGTAGATTTCAGCTGAAATGATTTTATCTACCAGGGGATTTTTCATGGCATTTACGCAACTCCATTCAGTTATGACATCTAATCTGTGTATGTTTACTCTTCACATCAACTTGCAGACTGTAATCCATATCTTAACATTTTGTAAGTCACAGAGCACACAGCTCTGTGGTAAGCTAAAGCAAGAATATGATTAAGTAGTAAATTAATAAAACTAAAAATGATAGATGTATAATTATATATATATATTTGTTCAGATTTAACTGGAAATTTGTATGTGTGCTACTGGACCTTACAAAATAAAGTACTAGAACATGAATGTACTGCTTCAGTGTGTTTTCTTTGCATTTCTATTCAAACATTTCTCTGAGCTTATGTCATCAGAGATGGTCTCACTGACACCTCCACACGGAGCACAAGAAAATACCTGGTGGTCTGCTCATTTAAGACTCTCAGCAGCATGCTATGTGAGCATGAGAGACTTATAAAAGTGCATGTTTTGGTGGAAAAAAATCAGCGTAATTGAAGAGCCAGCGAGTCACTGGGCTCAGAGAAAGGAAGCGTTGCAGAAAAGCCATACTGGCAAAGCTAGGCAGGGCAGCAGTCTGGTCCTGGCAGCGCATGGGTTTTGAAGCTGCCTGGGAGTGATGAAAGGGTGGGCCTGTGACCACAGCATTTGTTCAGTCAGCAGAACTCTCTACATCATCTGCAGCATCAGCTGCCAGAAAAGCTTTCACCTACTTGCAGAAATTGAGCTATCTGGGGGAGTCTGAGGCTTTCTCACTCTTACTAACACTCCTTCCCGGTGCTGCTTCCCAGAGAATTTTACTTGAAGCACTAGAAATAAAAATGAACAGCGGTAAGATGGAAGCCTGATTGCCTAGTACTAGGCACATTCAGAGACCCTCCTCTAACTCTGTTTAAAGAGGACAGTCACCCTTTCTTGTGTTTCTACAAGAAGTGTCAGTATTTACCCTCAAGAGAGGCCCCAGCGCTGCAAATGGTGAACCAGCAGAAGCACCCCTTGAACTGCAGGTGACCTCTCAGGTGAAGCAGAGGTAAGTACCTGCCCACAGTGTTTTCCTGGGGGGTGCCAGTAGGTACCTACATGCTCTGCGCTGTCCCATTCACGCTCTCCCCTGCAGCACACAGTCTGGATACCACACCCGGTCACCAAGACACCCTTCAGGAAACTTGTTACCACAAAGGTAAGTGGTGTGCTGTAAACTGTGCAGGTGGGCGAATCTTTCTGCAGATCTTAGCATCGGCTATTCTAGCCCGAGTTTTGAAACACTGGAAACTCAAGAGAAAAAAATCCACATCTCTCTCTTTCCTGTGAAGCACTACGTGACTCATTAAAGAACCTAACAAACTGAGCTGCCTCTAAGTGGTACCTTACGCTGACCTTGTTTCAAAGCTACCAGTTAAGCTGTCAGCTTGAGTTACTTCAGAAGCATTATAAAAACAGTGAACCTAAAGTTGCATCTCTGACATAGAGCAAAACTGCAAAAAAAGCAGCATTTATCACAACTAACTTTAGCTAGGAGTTACAAAATTCACTGTGCTGTAAAGCAAGGACTCTTCTGTTTTAAACAGTTACTAACTGATTATCTTATTTAACAGTAGACAGAGCTGTTCTTTCTTGATTACAGGACTGCATGTGAATACTGTTGCTTTTTAGGAAGACAGCATGGATTTTGACACACTAAGATTAGAGAAATTTACCATCCCTGCTCTAACCTTACCACCTTGTTTCCTGGGAAGCAGCACCCCCTACACATTTTGCAGAATCAAATAAGGTGATAAAAGAGGCTGGGGATATGGGGGGAAAGGATATAGAAAAAGCTTTTCATTAAGTCTTTATTTGAAATCAAAGTTAGTTTATTAAAAACACGTTTTTGGTTGTTTTTTTTTCAATTTTAGAAATGCTGATACTGTTACAGAAAATAATATTTTCAGTTGAAAAGGTGGAAACGCTGCAAAAATTTCCAAAAATAACAAAGTGACTTTATTTCAGACCTTGAAAAAATAGAAATGCATCTAAAATTTTTCATTAAAGACTTTTTCTGCAATTTAATGAGATATGTCATGAACTTCAAGGAGGGACAGCTCCATAAAATTGTTATATAAATGCTCGTATCTTTTATGTGTTTGGCAAATATAAGTATTACCTAATACAGCCTGATATATTTTGAGCAGAAAACTCAATAGATGATTGAGATCAGTCAAAAACAAGCCTTAAAGAGACGTGGTAAGTTTTACTTTCCATTCTGACTGTTGGTCTCACCAGTCACCTACTTCAACTACAAATGGTTCTTTTACAGCTATTTTGCCACTGTTCACAATCACACAGTCTTGAAGGGGCCGGTCGTGTTCATCTGTCTGCTGGAGTTCTATCGAGTGCACCACAGACTGTTAACAAAAAAGAGGAGAGTTCAGTTTATCCAGGGAAACTCCAGTGGCTCAAGAGTGGGACCACGTGAACAGCTAAGCACTCCAAGCATTACTATATACTAAGCCACTTTAAAGACCTTTACCCTGCTGAGTTCTCATATGGCTTTTTTTTCCCCCACATGAACAGTCATGCCACTCTACAATGCAAACACAGTTGACAGAAGAAGGAAGGTTGTTTGCCCTTACATAAAAACCTTAACCCAACAAAAATATTATGCAGGGGCAACTCAAAATATCCTTTCAGCTTATTGACCCTAGCACATACAGGGCCTATCTGTAGCCTATGAGCAGAAAGTGTAATCCAGAGATCATAAAGAATGAGAGGTACTTGTTTTTCTAATCGTAACAGCATAACTGAGCTTCAAGAAATCTGGTGCATTAATCGAAACTAAAAATTAGTCTGAGTTTCTCCTCAAAAATTTTCAGCTACTACTGTAGCTCATGAGAACCAACTTCAGTATGAATGAGGGAGTGGGGGAAAGTGTTCTGATGAGGTTTTCAGCCTCCTCAAAGAACTGGTCAGTACAGCACTTCAGGTTTCCCCCGTTCATTCCAAAACACAGATTAAACTGAATGACTTAAAAGGAAAACCAGACTACTATGAGTATGATCAGTTGGAAGTACCATTTTTCAATTTAAATTCTATTTGGCTTTTGATCAGTTTTGCATGTTTGTATACTTTACATTCAAGCCTAACAGTGAAAGCGTTATCCATAACTAGTACATGCTACAAAATTAGACTTTAGCTTGTAGAAATACAATTATTTCATTGCTAACAGCATTAGTGAAAGGGGAACCTGAACTTTCTGCATTTGTAATTTGCAAAGGTGTCAGTGCTGATTTCGGTGGTTGGTGGCCTAAACAACAGCTGTGAAAGCCAGAGCCATGATGCAAGTTTCCATTTCTGCAGTCACCATTTGCTATTTCACTTCTAAATCATCCAGCTTCAGGCTCTTCACAATCTCTTCTACCACGTACATACTAAATAACACTCAACTGTTTGGAACCACAGTGGTGTAAATTACACTAATGTAGATAAAACATGGCAGATCTTGTCCAGATTTTCTTGGATTAATCTTGCCACTATTTTCAGCTTACCATTCCATCAAGGACTTTGCCAAACACTACATGTTTTCCATCTAACCAGGAAGGCTTTGTCACACTGATAAAGAACTGGGATCCATTGGTGTCTGGACCAGAATTAGCCATGCTAACCCATCCAATTCCGTAGTGTTTAAGCTTGAAGTTCTCATCTGGAAACTTTTCCCCATAGATGCTTCTTCCTATGATATAAAATCAGAAAGCAAACTTAAAAAATAAAAAATAAAACCCCCTTTATTTCAAAAATGGGAAAAACGAAGTGTATATTCAGGACTTGAAGATTCATTGTTTGAGTAAACACAGCAACATCACTGTTCCATTGTCAGTGATTCCACACTAAAAGCATTTTGGTGTAAGGAAAAAGATAAGCTAAAACATCGCATGTAAGGAGAGAATATTTAAAGCTGATGATGATTTAAAGCTGATCCTTTGAATTTAACAAGCAAGCTGAGCACCTTCAAAGGTCCTGCTTACATACACCACCGAACACGTGTACTTCAACCTATTCAACAAATTTAAATTATTTATTTATGGCCACTAAAACTTAGGTTGCCATGTTTTATGACAATTTTAATGTTTACTTTCTCAACCTTTCCTCCTAATAATAAATCGCTTTAGTCATGTCTAGAAATATATGTAGACTAAATGGAGGTTAGCCTAAAAGGCTTGTTGTGAATTTGTACCATCCATATTACATAAGGATTTTGTTGTTTCTAAGATAGTTCAGAACAGAAAACATTTGAGTCATGTTTAAACCACTATTACTTTGAAAAGAGAAGGCAGTCTGTCTCATTCTTTATTTGTACAGTGCCTAGCACAGTGGTCACGCTGCTCCCAACACCACCAGATACTATCCCAATAAACGGTATTAGCAAGCAAAAAACACTGCCTACCTTTAATGCTAAAACCGTGTCTTTGGTATAGCCTTCACCATTGTTCACTGCAAGGAAAAGGAATGTGTGTTTTCCATTCTGTCCGAGCTGGGAAATCCCTAACATTGTATGCAGGCAGTTCAAATCCTAGCACATGAAGCATGTGTGTGTAAAGGAAGAGATCAGAAGCCACAATGCAAGAGATGTTGCACTGGGATTGCCCTCCTTAGTGGACTAAACTACTCTTCTGCAGGCTCAAGAGTGATAGACACAGCCAGAATTCACACCATCAGTAAGTTCATGGTTTTAAATTTAGTATGGGGAAAAAAAGGGGAGAGGGCATGACTCTAATTTTCTAATTTCACTACCCATTTTGAAATTCCCTCCCAAAGCACGTTTCTGAAGTGTCCACAGAACCGGCTGAGCTCCTTCCCTACCTGCCTTCCTTCCCTCTACGCGATTTCACTGTTTCATCACGCATTAGTTTTCTGCTGGATGACTTGAACTGGTTCGCGTATACATGCAATCAGTGAGTGTCTCAGTGGAGGAGTGCTGTCCCAAAGCAGAGCAGGGGAAGGGGGGAGACATCCATCTTTTGGAGATAGTATGTTGTAGGAGCAGCTCAGCTGGTTGCATGGCTCCAGCCCACCACGCAAAGCCATGCTTCTTGAATGGGGGACAAGTCACAAACAGAAAAGAGCTATCTGCAAAAATTGAGGACAAAGGAAGCTCTACACATACTTAAGATCAAGTAATCCAAATAATTGCAGCTCATGTTCCAAGATGCCTGGAAAAGTACTAGATGATCTAAAACTTTTTTTCTTTTTTTCTCATTTATGTGAGCTGAAAGACTGAGAGAATTATGTGGGTTTGCCCATCTTTTCAGCAGACATTCAAAGAAAGGAAAGGGAACCTGGAAGATACTAAGCATGTTACCTCCTGATCCATCTCCAGCTGTAAAGTCTCCCCCTTGAATCATGAAGTCTTTGATCACACGATGAAATTTACTTCCTTTGTATCCATATCCTCTCTAAGAAAATGAAAGAATTATTTAAATTAATATAACATCCAGTTCTATACAGTCGTCAGATGGAAACACGCAGGGTGAATGACCAGATTTCACAGAATATACCACCACCAGATACAAATACTGGCAAGAACATTAAACTGAGATGCAGGTGAATGCAGATGACTGCACTGCCACAAAGCAGGTATTTTGCAGGTGATCAAAGCCACTGTCTTTATTTGACTGATATCCTACGACAGTACCTCTACATGCTAGATCTGCATGGCAAGGACAGTCTGAGGTAGCAATATCCAGCATCTCATAATTACATCTTGTGAACCAAGCCCCAAGGACCTGAGAAGTCACACACCAGCGCACAGCCTTGGGAATGGCACTCTTGCACAGGCTCCACTGAATTAAGATTGACAGTTCACAATTGAAACAGCATTAAACAAATATTTACTTCTCAAACCAAACTTCAGTACACTTAAGTGGAAGAAAACTGCAAACATACTTCTCCAGTTGCCAGCGTAATGAAGTTCTCCACAGTCTTTGGGACAACTTTTCCAAACAATCCAATTACAATTCTGCCAACATCTTTGTCTCCAATCTTCACGTCAAAGAACACCTGAACATTTTTGAGGAGAACAAAAGTGATACAAACATGAGCGCAACAGTAAGGCCAAGCTTTTGAAAGTGCAAGGTGCTAAGAAACCGCTTCTGGCTGGTCTATATTAATAGTAACTCTCAGTTCCTGAGTGTGCTGTTTTAGAAAAATACTTTCAGAGCTACCAAAATCAGCTTATGCAGAAAAATGTTTGAGAACTGGTGAATTCACATGTTGTTTCTTATTGCTTTTAAATGCTCAATGAGATTGCTGTATCACAAGTTTGAAGGTAGTGTTCAAGAAGACTCTTCCCAGACATGCATGTCTTTAAAGCTGTACGGAAAAGATGAATCATGAAAGTAGGGAAGAACTCCAGTGTGGTGAACAATAACAAGGAAGTATAGTACTGACAATCGCCACAAATGATAGTTTGCTATCCACTCATAATCTTCACTGTTCTAGGCATTACTATGTATGTGATTAAGTATAGGCTAAAGCCTAAATGTCATTAAATTGACAAAGAGTAGGAAGACAATCCTACAGCTCAAACAAGGAGTCACCTTCCTAAATATGAATTCAAACCTGGCAGAGAAAGGACCAGGCTACATTATTCAGCTGACTGCCTAAAAGCTTGAACATAAATGTTGCTAAAAAGCAACTTCAAAAAGGCGAATGAGTTATAAAGCATTTGCATACAGTTCAGAATATATGAATACGTACTTGAACGTGCAAAAATGTTCCAAAAATTACTGAAAATAGAAACAGCTGTCAGGAAATGAGACATTTTGAGGTTCTGAAAAAGTTACATTAAGACTATTACAACTTCTAGGAACCAGCAATGTGTATTCCTATGATGTGGTATTTGCTGTTCCTTGTGGCGCTCAACCAAATATTACTTGTCTGCAACGCTAAGAAATTAGTCCAATAATGATAATAAATGACCACAGTCTCTCCAATGTGAATGCCTCTTTCATGCTCTCCTACTAAACATTTCTACCATTTCTTCATCTTCCATGTGGTTTTGACTGTTGAACTTTTGGCTAACGCTATAAAAGCTCTATAAAGAAAATAAAATTCCTTTTGATAGACCTCATTCATTTCCTTGGCACTAAATAACATAAAATTCTTAGATGTGTGGCTCCCAAAGTATTAACGGCACACTTTAACCAACTTTTTAACATTTTTATAAACACACTTCTCCGAATTTTGCTGCCAGGATTACCTAGGTAAGGAGTATTGCCTGCCTATAAACACACCTTATTTTGCCTGGAAATGTTGTCCTAATAGAAGGACTGCCTGAAATATATAACCATATGTAAGTAACACAACTGAGGCTGCCAGTGACCCCAGATAGCAGTAACACCAAACACTTTCACAGACCACATGGAGACAAGTCCATTACATACTGTAAACCTAACCCAACCAGAAGGCTTCAACCATGGCAAAGCTACTCGCCCAAGCAGCAAACCCAGTACTTCCAAAAGCATCAGCTTATTCTTTGAACAAACAGTAAGTTCCTGGCTTCCTGTTAGGGCTCCACACACCTGTGCTACATGCCCGGTGATTTTCAGGCGGCTCTGCGCTTCCAAAGAGTGCACCACATAACGTGTCTGTGCATATTTCTGGCCAGGAAATCAAACACGGAAACATGTGGTAGCCCTAGGTGCTGCTTTTGCATAGAAAAGCCATGTTCTCTTAGGCATATTTCCTCAAGTTCTCTGGAAAGTCAATGAGCATACAGGCACTACTGCGCTAGTCAACACAGCAGCCTCAAATCTCAGAAAACATCTTGACAGATTCTTCACCAAAAACTCTTAAAGAAATATTATAACTTTTCAGTCTTATTAATCTTTTCACATAATCTTATTTACAATTTGCAGTAAGCATTTCAAGACTGAAATGAAAAAAAAAAAAGTGCACCAGTAAGAGTGGCTGGTTCTCATCAATATATTCATGTATAATTTGCACAAGATGGCGTATATGAAATTAAAAAATGGCCAAGAGTACTCATTTATTTGGGGGCAGGCGGAAGAAGTTGACTGTGAAACAAAGATTTCATGATTCCTACAGACCAAGTAATAAAATGACAAATAAACTCTCAATAAATACAAAATACTGCCTATGGAAGAGGACTACACAGCCACAACAAGGGGTCCTAAATCGGCTACCGCTCCGAAAAGACATCTGGAGTCACCCTGAGCAGTTTGATGAAAAGTTTGGCTCTGGGCTTGTGAAGATCAGAGAAGAAAAATTAATTTTAGAAATAATTAGACATGGATAAGGACAAGAGATGAGCATAATTATGTATCGTATACATTTGCACTATGCGTTCACAGCCTGAGTGCTTTATGTACTTCTATCTTCTCTCTCACAGAGTGATAAAACCGATCTAAAAAAGGTAAAGAAAAGGGCAGCACAGATGCTCAAAGATTTGGAACATAGGAAGAGAGACGAAATAAAACTATGCAAGCTGGAAAAGAGAACTGCAGTGATTTGATGAGCTCCGTAAAGTTATGACTGGCTTGCACAAGGAAGATCAGCAGCTGCAATTATCTGTGTCCCACAATCAGGAAAGGGCACAAAACGAAACCCCAGGCGGAAGGTCTGAAAAAGCGAAGTACTTCATGCACAATTAAACTGCACTGTATCGCCAGCAGACGATTCGGAGGCCACAACCTATGGGACTTACCCTCAAAAAAGAATCAAATCCACGGACTGCAAGTCCGCAGCCAGCAGAGACCCCGCAGCAGCAAGGTTTAACTTTTGAAGTTACCGTTTCTGTAAGGCAGAGAGGCAGGCTTCGCTAACCGCAAGTTTGAGGTGCGCCAGCGCCAACAGAATGGGGGCATGTGGTTAAAAAACCCGAAACCAAAACACTTACAAAACGGGAAAGCGAAGGCATTTGTCCAAGCCCTACCCGAACCGGAGGCAGGGGCCTCTCTCCCGCCCGGCATCCGGCCCGGGAAACAGCGAGGGACCGGCGTTACGCTGCGGGACCGCGGTGAGAGGCGGCCCGCACCCTCCCAGAACCCGCCGACAACGGGCGCGGAGCTGGCAGGAAAACCATCCCCTGCGGGGCCCGCTAAGAAGACGCCGCGGCCCCCTCACGACCGACCCACCGACCCCGGCTCGCCTCAGGCCGGCGCCCGGGGCGACTTCCCGCTCGGCAGAGCCACCCCGGCCGCGGGCGAGAGTCACCTTGGCTGTCACGCTGGGTCCCCTCTTCTTGAAGCTCTCGGCCGCCGGGGCCAGGAGGCAAAGACAAGCGACAGCGCCAAGCACCGCCGCCGGCGCCCCGCGGACCATGGCGCTGAAGCGACCGCTGCGGCGCCTGCGCCCGCCGCCGGGCGGCTCCTCCCGCGCCATGTGGCGGGGGGGTCGGCGGGGGAGCGGCGGGGCGGTGACCCACCCACCCACCCATCGGAGCCGCGGCCGGCGCGGGCTCTGGGTAACTGTGGAGGGTTGGTGGAGGGCTGAGGCGTGCGGGGCCCGCCCGGAGCGCGGCCGTCGGGATCCCTGTCTGTGCTGAGGTGGGCGCTGGCGAAGTGCGTTGCAGCCGCCTGCCCTCAGGCCCCTCCGCTCTCCAGCGGGCCGAGTTCCATACGTGGTGGGTAGGGGGGCTGCCAGGGTGAGCCCCGGGTCCCCGGTTGCGTTTGGGGTGCTTATAGATATTGCGGCGCACGGGGAGAAGCGTGGTATCCTGGGGCACAGCCTCACCAAGCAGGAGCGGGAGTCACCCGTGAGAGGTTAAGAAGCCGTGCTTTTGGCTTCAGCTGCCTACACGGGGGCGTTTCTTGAAGAGCCCGCGTTTGGGTGAGGTAGCCAAAATAGTAGATGTTCAGGGGATCTTGGAAGTGGATCATTGGTCTTTCATCTTTGGGGTACCCAACATGCTGAGTAGAAACACAACCCTCTAAGGCACTTGTCCTCGTTTACTCCTCGTTTCGTTATGTTAGCAGTAGAGATGACTGGCACCCATGTCAGCACCCCAGGCTGTGAACAGTAACAAGCTACACCAAATGAATTCATCAAATGTCTTTTCCAAGCCATTGCCTACTAAGACAGGGAGAAGGGATCCCAGTCTACAAAATTACTTTGCCTTTGACACTGACCTGTAATCTGCACTCTTCTCTGAATCACGTGCATTCAGAACCAAACGGTGGTGGTGCTACAGTCCTTAGCAAATACACAGCTTGTGACACACAGTGAAATTTGTGGTTTACAAGTGCCAGCATATCAAAGGAAAATGATTAATGGCTACTTTCTGCAAGCAGGAAGCTGACAATGGCCTTGCAAACACAGCGGTTAAACTCGGCAGCACTGTGTTCCTGGGTGTGTGGCATAGCACCTATGCAGACAGTTTGGTGCTGGTTACGAGGCCAGCCCACAGCTCAGATGCCTGAGGAAGAACAAGTTCTGCACTGTCACACACACATTGTCATCGCTGTTGAGCTTCCCAGGTTGAGACTGTGCCTCTGTTAGCAAGTAGTAGATACAGCAGTTACAGAATCATTGAATCATTTAGATTGGAAAACACCCTTAAAATCAAGCCCAACCATTAACCTAGCACTGCCAAATCTGCCACTAAACTATGTCAGTAAGTGCTATGTCTACATGTCTTAAATACCTCTGGGGATGGTGACTGTACCACTTCCCTGGGCAGCCTGTTCCAGTGCTTGACAACCTGTTCCATGAAGAAATTTTTTCTAATGTCCAGTCTAAACCTCTCCTGGCACAACTTGAGGCCTTTTCCTCTTGTCCTATTACTTGGTATTTCTGAGAAGACACCGACCCCCACCTCACTCCATCCTCCTTTCAGGTAGTTGTAGAGAGCAATAAGGTTCCTCCTGAGCCTTCTCTTCTCCAGACTAAACACCCTAGTTCCCTCAGCCTTTCCTCATCAGACTTGTGCTCCAGACCCTTCACCAGCTTCGTTGCCCTTCTCTGGCCCTGCTCCAGCACCTCAATGTCTCTCTTGTAGTGATGGGCCCAGAACTGAACATAGAATTCGAGGCACAGCCTCACCAGTGCCCAGTACAGGGGGATGATCACTGCCCTGGCCCTGCTGGCCACACGATTGCTGATACAGGCCAGGATGCCGTTGGTGTTCTTGGCTGCCTGGGCACAAGCTGGCTCATGTTCAGCCAGCTGATTACCAACATTCCCAGGTCTTCTTCCACTGAGCAGCTTTCAGCCACTCTTCCTCCAGCCTGTAGCGTTGCATGGGGTTGTTGCGGCCCAAGTTCCGGACCTGGCACTTTGCCTTGTTGAAACTCATACCATTGGCCACAGCGCATCGACCCCAGCCTGTCCAAATCCCTCTGCAGAGCCTTGCTATCCTCCAGCAGATCAGCACTCCCAGCCAACTTGGTGTCATCTGCAAATTTACTGAGGGTGCATTCAATCCCCTCCTCCAGATCACTGCTAAAGATATTAGACAGAACTGGCCCCAGTATGGAGCCCTGGGGAACACCACTTGTCACCAGCTGCCAACTGGATTTAACCACTCTTTGGGCCAGGCCATCCATCCAGTTTTTAGCCAGCAGAGTATGCCTGCCCAAGCCATGAGCAGATGTTTTCTGTCCTGTGTGCTTTTCGGGTGGCCTGTCCAGCTGACCAGATACCTCCTAGCAGTTGAAGAGTACTGGGTGTCCTTCTGGAACACTTCTGGTTTAGTTTCATCTGACAAGAATCTAGTTTGTGCATGGCAAGACCTCTGCAGCGAGAGCCAAAGCACAGTAAGTGGGGGTGTTGGAAACATCTGCTTCAAAAGTGCACTCCTGATCCAAACTAAAAAGAACCATAGATATACCCTAATTCACACCTTTTAATGTAGGTTGATTATAGACTGTTAATATTTGGGGATGTCACTTTTCTGCTGTTTTCTATTCTGCCCCATGTGCTGCCTATACTAGTGCATCCTGGTGCAGTAAGATTTCTCATCAGGCCGCTTTAGTAAAAACTCATTTCCCAGGCGCAGCAGAGCGTGGTGGTTACTTGATTCCACGCTACATAGCACATGAACAGAAACACTGAATTATCATTTTGCTGAATTGATGACTGACATGAATAGATTCCCTTTCCTTAAGAGGTGTAACGCATCTGAGGTTTTATCTCCTCAGTCAAAGAAGCACCTGGACTAATCTAGGGCTTAACTTTGGCACCTGGCCCATGTGTTGCATTCTGTAAAACTGAAGGCTTTACTAAAGCCCTGCCCATGGGGACACTGCCCCAGTGTCAGCACTGGGGTTCAGGGAGTGTTTCAAGAAATTTACCCAGTTTCCCTGTAGCTAATTAGGTCCATTCATCTTAGTGCTGAAACAAAACTAGTCCATGTGTTTATAGGTGGTTAAAGTACTTCTGTGATCCCGTAGTTGCTGTATTCAAACTTACATTCTTATTTAAATAACAAAGCAGGCCCAAAACTTTACTGTCTCTTTTGCTAGATTGTTTGTTATGTCAGTGCACTTTCAATGAGTATGTGAGTAGGAGAGTTTACTCAGAGTTAACTGAATATGTGTTTATTTTCTCTGCCAGTTTGATAAGGTACGGAGAATTTAAAATTATGATTCAGCTGCCTTCCTTGCATTGCGTCACCACATAATAATGGTGTTGGACTAGCTCTGAGTTAAGATTTACTGCAGAAATACAACAAAATCCAAAAATATACTGGTTTGTTGCGGTAGTTGGGTATAAATTTTAAAGAGACTGCACATTGTACAAATATGTTAGAAAATAGTTAGGGATTTTAACTAAATATACACAGCAGCCCATGTATTTATCTAATCACATAAATTTCAATAGTTAAAAATCCAGAAGATGAGAACTTACCATTTCCAGCTCTCTTTATCACTATAATCTACCTTTATTATAGCTACCTATTCAGTATTTGTCTGCTCAGACATTACCCTTACGCTAAACAAGCAATGGTACAGGCTGTGGGATGTTCAGAGGAATGTCATGAAAATTGGAAAAAGCTTGTCTTGGAGCATGTATGGGGGCATGTTAAAATTCTTCAGCAGTCTGAAGGTAATATTTTTACATTTGCAGTGAGTGGTACAGAGCATTTTCGATACTCCAGATGTATGCGAGTCACAAGGTGAATGTTGACAAAAATGTGGGAAAAGGTGGAGCCATAGCTAATTCTAAGCTTTGAATCTGAAAGAAGACAAATACTGGCTGTTGAGATTGTATTTTCTCAGAGCAATTCAGTCAGAGTACTATGCTCAAATCATGAGCTGCAGAGGAACAAGCGGTGAGCTGGGAAGACAAGAAAAGATGGTGTGCCTGGGCAACTCCTTAATTTAATGCTCCTTAGTACAGAACGGCCTATTCAGTGTAGGTATGCTGAACAAAACTATCCCAGAGTTTCCTTTCACTATCAGTAAAAATGTTGGTGTTTGCAAGGATGACTTCCCTGTTTATTGAAGTGTAAATATGTTTCATCCATGTACAAGGTGGCAGTATGAGGCAGGAAGAATGAAATGAGTACTGAAGAAGTTTAAAAACAGCAACATGAGACAGGATCTGGTTTACATTATCTTGGAAAGTTTATGCACTTTGTTGATGCTGCTAAATAATTTTTGGAAGAAGATAAAACAATGTTTAAAGAGGAAATCTTGAAGAGGCAGAAACTTAGTATGTTCAATGAAAACTCAATTTTACACAGAAAATCTCTTCCTAAAGCTGAAATAAGTACATGTTCTTTTTATAAGAATTTGATATCGTGACGATCAAACTGAAAATACACAAAAGCCAGACAAACAGTGGGCTTTGTACTAACTGTGAAAAGACAGAAATCCTTACAATAAAACTAAGAAGTAATATGTAAATACATGTTAAGACGTTTGTTTTTGTTGTGGGTTTTGGTTTTGGTTTTTTTTTTTGCTTTAATTATGAATATCTTGATGATTTGGGAGATCTCTGCAATTTCTTTACATGGACAAACTGATTCCAGTCTGCTGAGGACTACACTGAATTCACTGTGGCTTTGCAGAGGGACAGTTTCTCTATAATAAAAAAAAAAAAAGTGCAAGATCAGGAGAGGGTCTACAGCAGAAGACCATTCTCTCCTGTTCTATCCTCCCAAGCCATGAACAATTCGTTCACCTCTTCAGAACAGCTGATTTGAAGACTATTATCATTTGTCCCGACGGTTTTCTTTTCCGTGGACTAAACAACCTCAATTCCTTCAGTCTTTCCACATGGGTCAAATATTAGAGCAGGCGTCATCTGGCTGTGTAGCTTTTAGTTGAAATATTACTTTTATCCTTAAATGGGAGTAGGAGTTACAGATAAGCACATTTTGTCATTGCTTGCCTTTTTTTTCATTTCTTTTTTTAAATTGATCAAGTGACATGAGGGTATTGTGACAAAAATTACGTAGCCCATTAGAAGAATATGTTCGAACTATTTTGTGTTTGTAATATGGTGCACAGGACGTTTTGTGTTTTAGAGCTAGCACATGTGCGTTATTTTGGTGCTTGTTGTTTCTGAAGTAATTAAGCCTTTAGAAGAATATCTTGCTACTGTTTGACAGTCTTCAATTTAAGTAATAGTATCTGTAATGATGTGTTTCTTTGCTTCTGATAGGCTCTTTACAATTTGAAATGATGGGCACAGAAGAAAGATATATTAAGCATATAGCATCTGACAGATTTTGATTTCTAGTAGTACTAGCAGCAGTAATTCCAGCACTTCCTTTCTGCACTATGGTGTTTTAGTGAGCTATGATTTAGTGTAGTGATATAGAAATATTTCATATCCAAACTGCTCTAGTATATCATGTTATACAGGTAAGAAGAATTCTGGGCATGACATGCGTAATAATAATGCTTTATGGTTCTATAGGCACTTTCATCAATGTTAACTGCTTGACAGCTGCCAAGACAAAACTTGGAGTAAGCACTGTGTTCTGTAAGGCTGCTGTAACTGTGCCTTTATTTTTCTTTCCTCACTTTGAAATAGGTTTTTGATTCTTAAACGTGAATCACTGAAAGTGTGTCATCTTTCTCAGGCCTGATGTTTCTCAATATTGTTTCACAATGCCGTCATATTACTTGTCTTAGGTTTTTAATGTATCAGCAGCAGAGTATTAAAGCAAAACTTTAATCCCATAAAGACTATGAAACTACACCACTTCATCTTATACATTGTCTGAATTATAAAATTGTTAAAAGCTATAAAAGACCAGGGCCATTGTGGCTGCATATAACTCTAAGAGACCATGGTTAAAATAACCAACTGAAGGTCCACAAATTGTAAGTCACTATATATGCCCTTCATGAATAATGAAGAAAGAGGTTTATGGTGAGTTTTGTTTCTGTTTTTTTGTCTTTTCCTTTGTGTGACTTCAGAAAGATGGAGTATATCATATGTGCTGTCTCTTCTATTAAATCACTTGTAAAATGGCTTAGACTTCTCCTGTCATCTGGTGCACTTATGCAAAATAAATGTGTCCTATGCTCCGGATAAGTGTCTTCCTTTTGGTGAATAGTTTTTAAGCTTTTTAGATTTTGTATCCGAACACAATTTGAAGTGTCACACTTTCCACTCTAATGGTCAAAGCATTTATTTAGGTGATACCAGCAACGTGTTTTTCAAAATAGTGCAGCTGGAGCCAGAACCATTTTTGCTTTGAGCACGTTTGTAATTGCACATCTTACTGCAGTGAGCATTTAGCACATAGTCATTCATTTGGATCCTGTTTTTCATAATGTCTGCAGTTGCGTAAGATTCGTTATGTGAAAAGAAACGATCTAGCAGGAAAGCCTGTAAGGAAGTGTACAGTCAGATTTATTTGTTTTCAAGGTAAAAAAGCTAAAACTTAGCTAAAAAAGATAAAACCTCATAGCATCTTAAAATTATGTTGGGGTTGCATTTTGGATTTTTTTTTTTTCCCTTCTCTCTGATTATTACCTACAATAAAGATTCTAGTTCTCCAAACACTTTTGCATGTCCCTTTACTATGACTGTGGTCTCTCTTCCATGGAACTACTCACACCTAAAGGTAAGTACATAAGTGTTTGAAAAGCATGCCTTTGTCAATATCTGTAAATTCCAGTAATTGATACTTCTAGCCTGATAATGCCCAGAAGCGCAAATCACGATATTCAGCCTGTGGGTCTGGGCTCTTACGGGAAATGCGGGGAGAATTCCTTCATTAAAAAGGCAAATGAGAAAACAGAAAAGTTGTGAAGCAACATCCTGTCACGTGTCCATGGTGAAGAATTGATCCAGCTTTGCTCTTTTCTTGTGAGATTTTTAATTTTTATTGGTATACTTGCTGGGGTTTTTTTGAGCAAGGGGAAGGTGGGGAAAGAAGGAAATAGGAAGAGTGAAACAGAGAAAGCTCATTAATTGTTTAGGATGTAAATAACAACTCAATAAGTAACACTCAGAAGACAACTAATGTACTCAGCATTGAGAAAGCATGTGAATGGGATTGGTCCCCACCTTCAAAATACCAGAGAAGATTGTTAATAGTAAAGAGAGAAAGCAGGGCTTGCGACTGTTGGAGAAGACAGTGATAATAACAAGTATAAGAGCTTTTCCTTTACAAGTCATAGTGAAAGGAGTCTTATATTTAGAGAGCTTATGTATGACAAGGGATAATTTTAGAAAAGACCTGACTATCTAGAACCAGGGAAAAGGCTGCTTTCAGGATGGTTTTACGTGGACAAAAATATGTTGGTGGTTTGTTCCAAAATGAGTGAAAGGTGAGGATAAATGATATTTCTTTCTTCAACTCTGGAGCCTGCTGTGCTGACAGAAGTACAAAGTTAGTTTCGTGGAAACACGGCTTAAAAGATCCAGAGAAAACAGATATGTTTAATTTCAGTGTCCCTGAAGTTCAGCATTGTTACTCCCATGCTAAACACAGTGTCTGATCAAGGACCCCATCTATCTAGTAGGTTTCTAATCAGTAAGATGCAGTGTTCCTGAAAATATGAATTAATTTACTATCTACAGAGCACACTACATAAGAAAGTTATCTTAAGCTACCTACAAAGATTTGGGGCCAGTTCTTCACCTGCATATTTCCTTTTAACTTTGAAAGAGATTTCATGCTTATGCATATGCAATTGCCCGCATACACATGACTTAAATACCACCCTATTTGTTGCACGTTTCAGGTCATTATGTACTAAAATACATGAAAATATATACTGAAGTAAAGAAAGTATTTTTTAAGAGCTGTAATATTCTTCCTGGAGATGTTGCAAATTAGATACCAAATTTCTGAGAAATACATACCGTGATCCTTTGTCTACATGAAATAATTTTGTCTGGATTTTTGTAAGTTAAATCTGTGCAGTAGCTAAAGGAACTCTGCCAGTGTTTCCTAAGAGTCTAGAAAAGGCCACTAGTGCTTCTTACAAGATAGTGAGTGCTCAGGCAAGTATACATAGTTGGTGCTTTTCCCTTAGTATCTTTTGTTTGAACAGTGTTACAGTCAGTCATTTGTAAAGTTCTGGACAGTGATCCTCGTTAAGAATTTCTGTGTCACAGTATCAAGGAAAGTTAGATGATTTCTTGCACTTGAAAAAGAAAAGCCATATCCTGACTAGCGTGATACAATAATTCTGCATGTATTGACATATTACTGGTGTTTGCATGGGTATTGCCAACATTCAAATGAATGCCATTGAAGCTATCTTCTTTCCCTCTCCATTACCTTATTCGAAGTTGATTCTTCCTATTCCAAGTGATACGTTTTATAAAAATCCTACTCTGGAGTGCTTTGTACATTCTGCATGTTGTGCCCAGTAACTTGTTACAGAAGTCACCCTTATATTTTTTCACTGTTTTTTGTTGGGTTTTTTTCTTAATGCCAGTAATGAATGGTAATGTGAGTGTGTTATTTTTGAGAAAGGAATCCTAGATAATTAGGAAATAATTCTGGTTCTCAGTTTTGGACAGCTGCACTGATGGCAGTGGGACCCTTTTGTGGTGGGTTGGCCTTGATGGACACCACATGCCCACCACCCTGCTCTATCGCTCCCCTCCTCAGCAGGATGGGAGAAAATAAGACGGATAAAAATATAGTGAGTCAAGATAAAGACAGTTTCGTAAAGCAAAAGCAGAAGTGAAGTAAAAAAGATTTATTCTCTACTTCTCATGAGTAGGCAATGTCCAGCCATTTCCTGGCAAGTAGGGCTCCAGTGCACGTAGCAGTTGCTCTGGAAGAAAACCATTGTAATAACAAATGCCTTCCCTTCCTTCTCCTTTCTCTTAGGTTTATTGCTGAGCAGATGGTCTGGAATATCCCTTTTGTCAGTTTGGGTCAGCTGTCCTGGCTGTGTCCCCGCTCAGTCTCTTGCACACCCCCAGCCTACTGGGTGAGGATGAGGATGTTGGAGAGAGCCCTTATACTGTGCAAGCACTGCTCAGCAGTAGCAAAAGCACTGGCGTGTTATCAGCACTGTTCTAGCCACAAACACAATGCGCTGCACCATGAGGGATGCTATGAGGAAAATTAACTATTCCAGCCAGACCCAATACACCTTTACATTGAAAAGTCAGATGTTCAGAGTGGCCAGAAGGATCTGAACACTGAATTCCCATTGTTGAAAGAGGAACCAAGAGGCCTGATACGAAAAGCTGGGGATTTTCAACACTTTGTTCACTTTTTGGAAAGGAGCTTTTGGCATTAGGGAACTTCTCAGTATTAAGACTTCACAGGCTTAAGCTAGTGGAAATGAATAATGCTTTTAAGATTTTTTCAAGTGTCAGCAACCCCCCTAAGCCCTGAAGACTGCACAAAGCATTTTAAAACAAGAACTTCTTACAAAATACATAGAATATACATAATGCATGGAAATGCAATTGTCTGGAATGACAATTTGCTCATACTGCTGTCACTTCTCAATATTTAATTCATCAGAAACTGATGCTTATGACATGTTTTCCACTTGCCATTTGTGTTCTCTTTATTTCCTGTGAAGCAAGACTGCTAAGTCTTAACGGTAAGTATTTCTTCTTAGTACAATGCCATTAAATGTTTTACTGGGTTTTTGGTTTTATCACCCATTGATACGAAGCACTGTAACATTTCAGAAAAAGTAGAAACAGTCTGGGAAATTTAAATTAGTCTGAATGAGCAGAGCAGGTCCTGATGTAGTTGAGGACGTCCCTGCTCATTGCAAGAGGGTTGAACTAAATGACCTCTAAAGGTCCATTCCAACCCAAATCATTCTAGGATTCTATACAAAGGAATCAAATTTGTGATTGTGAGCAAAGTGGTATAAATAGCTCAAGGATCAGATGTGTTAGTATCATTTTACTGGGAACTGCTTTCAGAAATACGACTTCATCTTGTGTTTTATATCTTGAAATGTTAGTGTAATTGTAACGTACTGAAACTTTTATTATTTCTTCAGTCTTTAGATTGCTTATACTTTGCTGGATGCCATATTTTCTCTTTGTTTGGAAGCATACCTTAATTACATAATGTTTTGGATGGCACGTCTCACAGTATTTTGGTTGACAAAGTAATAATTTGGAAGGTGAAACAGATTACGGAATCCCATTTATATTATTTCACCCATTAAGTTATAGATAATCCTCATTGGCCTAAAAGCTTTACATTCATTATTGATTTGCAGTTCAAAATAGACTTTGGTGTATTTGGATCAAATTCCACAAATGCTACCTGGAATCTGATTTATTTTTATGTCAATTTTTACATATCTTAAAATGTAGCCCTGGTTTGTAGCAGAAGCAGCAGAGTAGAAAAAGAGCAGATGTTTCTCTGATTGTATCTAGGGATGTGTCAATGGTATTCGTAGAAAGAGAGAAAATTTGGCTTGGCAAACTCTGGTGGCATTTTTCTGCTCATTAAAACATCAGATTGATAAAGTCCATGTACCACTCTGTTCCAAAATGTTCAAGCTTCTTTAAACATTAGCATTCTTATGATTTCATTGGTACTGCAGGCTTCTAGGGAGCTCACTTTTTACAGATCTCTTCCTTCACATCTTTCCTTCCACCAACCTGACAAGTGAGAAAAACGTTGCCCCTAAGACTGCCAGTTGTGGCTGCTGCTGAAGACAACGGATTACAGTGAATACTCGAAATTCAGTTCCAGGAAAGCTTTCTCCATTCTGGGGCTATGCCCTGTCTCTCTCCCAGTTGACAGAAAAGCCAGCACTTTCTTAGATTTAGCAATGTTTTGTGTCAAAATTCTCTAACTTCAGACAGCATGGCCAGGGAAGTGACAGCTTTATATGTATTGCTTTGTAGAAGACCTCAGTAGTGTTTTAAATCCGGAGTTTATTCACAACTGTTGTGCTCATACATTGCTATAAAAGCAGACTGATATATCATGTGACATGCAAACTACTGTTTTCACACTTAGGACATCAGTCTGTAAATCTGAACCAGTAAATCTTCTTGAACGTAAAGGCAAAATTGGTACTCATTTCATAAACACATTGGCTATGTATATTATGTCTAATGCAGCAAATGTTGCCCTAGAGGGTAAACAATGTCATCCACAGCTGAAGTGTTGTCTTTTAATGACATGGTTCATAAATTATAATGTCATTAGGAAATTAGATTCAAATGGTTCAGAAAAGCAGAACGAGTGTTTGAAATGTAAATTAGAACTTGGATCTTTTTTTCTGCTTCTTTAGCATCAGTGTAAACTCAGTTCTTACAAAGTGGTGTTTGCTTCTGTCAAAGCAGGATATAGAAGAGCACATAACAGCACATGAACAGCGTATTGGTGAAGCCTTCCAGCAGGGGTGTCCTTGTTGGCTGGCCTTCTCTTCTCTCTGTCTTCTGTCTGTGATGCTTCCCCATTAATTGGTTTTTCTGTCTGAGTAGGATTTTTACATTTGGTAGTGCAGATTTGGTATGTTTGGCAGCCTGTAAGTATCAACTTGGCTAAGTTTTTGTAGTGAGACTGAGAGCATCCATGGATGGTCTTTTCTGCCAGAAGGTATGAGTCGTGGAATAGACATTTCACAACCATGGTCTGATTAAATAAAGCTTATCCATAGCTGTAGCTGAACCTCTTACCAATTCAAAGATAGAGGCGTGTTTCATACTGCTTTTTTCAGACCTAGGATAGGTCTGTGTGGCTATAGACATTATCACAAGTCATATTTCAGCCATGACCTGGGTGACCGAAATTTTCAAGGGTCACAGTCCTGATTTCTAGAGATAGATAAGATGACCATGGGTTTCAGATCAGTTCATTATAAAGAACCTTTCTCTGAAACCTGGGACAGGAGCAGGTCATCTGTAAGGGACAGCTAAGAAGACAGGCACAAGTTCATACTGTGGCAAGCTGGGGTAAACCTGAAGTTAAGGTTTCAGCTTTCCTTCCCTTCTCTTCCCTTCCCACTGACTCTTTCTAAGATTTAGAAAAAGTTTTAGTTCATCTGCTTCCTCAGTGACTTATATCACTACCTCATTGCTACACAGAGTTCAGTGGCTCAGTTGCAGTCCCCATCTGTATTTTTAAAGGTTACCATTGGGCAAGTAAGTGACAAGTCCTCACTGGAACAGCTTCCAGCAGTATAATGACAACTGTGTCTCTACCTTCCAGTGGATGTTGTTGCCTCCACTATTAAAACATCAGGATGCCAACAAGAAATCAAGTGCAACTAGCTCATCCTGAATCACAGCAAGGTCAAAATCGTGCTGTGAGGTGATGCTTTGATTCCTGTCTGAGATACAGTTTCCAGCAGTATACAAACCTCTGCCGTCACTCTGTGTAGGCTTGGCTTCCTGTCTGAAATTGGATAATTGGGTAGCATCAGGGTCTACAATTGCCTTGTTTAACATTTTGCTTTCCTGGAAACTTTGTCTCTCTCTGCTATGCAAGGACCTGGTTATCAGCAACCAGTGAATTTTGCTGAGATCTTGAACAAATCTCAGGTGCTGCAGTTGAAGCTGACCAGCTGAGTCTGTTAAGAACCCTTCAGTCACTGAGCTCCTATCCAACTTTGCATCTGCTTTTCCGGTAGGATCACCTTCAAAGTCATGAATTGTCTGAGTGACTTGAATGAAAGCAATTGTCCTTCCCTAAACCTGTGCTTTTGTCGCCTACTAATATTGCCTTTCTGCATCTACCTAGTAATAATGTCAGCAAAGCAAACTCAATAGAAAGTAGTAGGAAGTATATTTTCGAAGGGTTTTTCCATGTATTCAAAGCTACAGAAGTTAAAATGATGCCTTGAGGAGGGAGGGGGAAAAGAAAAAAAGCAAGTTTCTGGCATGAGTAATCCCAGCTGCAGTCAGTAATATCATATGGTGTTGGAAATATCAAGCAGGTAATGGCTGTAGGACTGAGTGCATGCCCATGATTCTGGATAAAAAGTTGAAATTAGTTTAATTACTCGCTTGATTCCAAAACTGTAGTCCACTAACCAGATAAAAATTATCTGTATTTTGTTTTCTGAATAACAGATGTGTTTGGAAGGCATCATATTTCAGAATAATAGAATTGTTTTCAACAGAACTCAGGGCTTCCTAAGGAATTGTTTTCCAAAATTGGTTTGGGGAGGGAAGAAGAGGTCTTTTAGATACTTCAGTGTCTTTCCAAAGAATGTGACTCAGGAAATGAGAAACAATCTTATCTGATTATAGATAGCTATAGATCATGAGGTATTTGCTGTTTTCTTAAGAACATTTTCCCTACAAACTTCCAAGGGTAGCAGACCCTAGTTATTGGAAGCTGCCAGTCCTGCAGCAGAAGAAATTAGTATAATCTGTGCCAGAGGACTCTGTGACTGAGGAGAAGGGAAAAGGCTTCGCATACTGTTATATCCATCTCTGACCCAGACCCAGCTACTTATAGAAGCTCAAAAGCTGCAGTGGCAGTCCCATTTCCCTCATAAAAGTATTGGCACTTGAAAAAACAGTTTGGTATTTTGATGGTTTGGTTTTCAAAACAGCTTCAGAATTTTACATACCAGCCTGGAAATTGCTGTAAGAAACTCCAAAAGAAATTGCCTAAAATAAGTAGCCAGAAAATGCACCTGGGAGTGAGCGGGCTAACAGACATGGTGAATGCCTGGTATGATGTCAGGTGTCATCAGAGCTGCCATTGACTTCAAGAGGGCTTAAATCAGGGGTAAAAGTCTGATGTCAAGAGCTGCATGGCAGCCTAGTTCAGACCAGCACCAGGAATGACTATACTCAACTACATCAAGTCTCGTGTACTTACAGACTGCATAACAGTTTTAGCTCCATCTCATGATCAATGTGGTAAATTCAATAGGACTTGAAGAACAGACATACTCTAGTTTGTCCTGGAAATAAGTGTATAAGTGTATAAGTGTCCTGCCTTCTGTTTCTTTTTTCACTCGAAGGCAAAAGAAAAGGGTTATTAAAGTTTGCCAGTGAGAACACATAGCCCTAGTGGCTAATACCGTTGATTCTAAAAGGAGGGATCAGAAGGGATGACATCAAATGTAATCTTTACTCAATTTCTAGTTGATGAGATACAGCTGAGGTACTTTGTTTTAGGAAGAAATGGGTTCAAAAACCCTCAAGCGTGAATATGATTTTTATTTTCAAGAATTATTGGTATAAATCATGTATGCCTAACCTTTTTGTGAGTGTAGTTATAGACTGCGTATTTCCATTATTTTAATTTTTATTTAATTCCATTTTCCTGCCTTGGTTCAACCACATAGGAAATAGGAGTAGCAATATTGGTCTTTGGGAAAAATGTAGAGAAATAGAGAGAAAAAATCACTTTGCTTAGACTGGAATACTCTTTGGAGACCAAAGAATTTTTTTGTGCAGAAGGACTGATGCAGATGTTTCAGAAGTTGCCAGTCAAGAGACACCATAAAAAACTAGTAACAGAACTATCTTGCTCTTCTCTCAGTATGACAGAAGAGTAGCTTGAGAGTTGAATACTGTAGGGAGCTGGTTTTGGAGTTCAGCTACTTTTACTGATCC
This sequence comes from Strigops habroptila, assembly GCF_004027225.2. Lineage (NCBI taxonomy): Eukaryota > Metazoa > Chordata > Aves > Psittaciformes > Psittacidae > Strigops > Strigops habroptila. The sequence continues at coordinate 38,730,846 of NC_044302.2, read as the reverse complement.
TTTTTTCCTTCCCTCAATGCAATGTCTAGAGGCCAAGAACCATGATCATTTGGCAAGGAGTTACCAAAAGTTTTCATGACAGGTTTCATCAGCCCAATATATAACTTTAACATACCTACAGTTCTGAGGCTGTTCTTATAGAAATATATCCAAAGGTCATCAAAGGAGCTTTTCCTATTGAATTTCAGGGGATCAAGACCATTTGTGTTTACTCATAATGACTCAGAAAACTTTTTAGCAGAAGACCTCTGCAATAGGTAGAATTGGAGAGGAAAAGGTAACAAGTCTGATTAATCACTCACAAATGAGAATACCAGTCCCCCATTTTACATTAGTCCCCTGCATGTTATTGTGTGTTATTAAGGATTGGGCAATGAGTAATACAAATGAGAAGATTATCCTCTTTCTCTGTAACTGGAGCTACACATTATTTTTCATTGTTTCAAGGCCTACACTGCCTAATCTTGCTGATTTTTATCTTGTTTTTTAACTCAGAACTCTTCCCTGTAGCGTTGCTGAAAGTTGCATTGTTAGTTACTATTATTAGCTGCGATACCAAATCAGGAAAATCAGCTACTATTTGGTATCATTTTAATTTTAAAAGTTTTTATTTTATGCAGTTTTAATGGTGGAGTTGATGGTTGGACTCCAGTTCAGGAATCCCCAGTACAACAGACATGGACATACTTAAGAGAGTCCAGGAAAGGGCCATGAAGATGATGAAGGGACTGGAGCATCTCTCCTGTGAAGAAGGGTGGAGACAGCTGGGACTGTTAAGCCTAGAGAAGAGAAGGCTCAAGGGAATCTCACCAATGTATATAAATACAGATCTCACCAACATGTATAAATACCTGTAGGGAGGGTGCAAATAAAACTGAGCCAGGCTCTTTTCAGTGATGCCCTGTGACAGGACCAGAGGCAGTGGGCACAAACTGGTTCCCTCTGAACATTAAGAAACACCTTTTCACTGTGAGGGTGCCTGAGCACTGGCACATGTTGCCCAGAGAGGTGGTGGATCCTCCATCCTATGAGATACTCAAAAGCGGTCTAGTCATGGTCCTGGACAACTGGCTCTGGGTGTCCCTGCTGGAGCAGGAGCTTGGACCAGATCGCCTCCAGCTGTGTCTTCCAATCTCAAATGTTCTGTCATTCTGTTAACCTAGTTTTCACTGAGATTTTGAACTTCTGTCTCTTACTGCTTACAACCCTTTCTCATGATAAAATAGACAGTAATACAATTTTCCAATGTGTCCAACTGTTCTGTATGATTCATCCACAAGAAGGAATACCAGAATTACTGCCATATGCACTCTGTCTTTAAACTTACGAAAATAAACACTGAAGCCATTGAGGGTGTAGCAAATAGCTCATTTTCCTAAAATAGAACAAAAAGCAACATTTTATCCTCTTCTTCATCATGCAGAAGTAAGCAAAGAATTCTCTGCTAGTAACTAATATCGAAAAAGTGTAAGAAAAACAAGGCAAAACCTGTATGAATGTGGAGGCAATTCAGGAAAGATTAGTTAAACCCCCAAATCTTAAATGTCCCAGAGTTAGCTTCTCAGAGTTAGCTCCAAGAACAACATTGTACTCCGTGATGTAGCTGCCACGAATAGGACTTTCAGTAGCTTTACCAAAGGCTCTATTCATCGCATTTAAGGGCATAGGCAAAGGAAATCGGTTCGCTTCTGGACCACTTTCCATTGAATGACTTTCCAGCGTGAAAATCGTAAAATAAACAATCTGAATGCTGCAGTACTGTGGCTACTACCAGTTGCAATTGCGTAAGACCACTGCACAGTTTTTCCCAGGCTTTTAGATGAAGCTGTGGTCTTTGGGCTCCATCCTCTCTGGATAAATGTCATTAGTTCATTATGAATTATTATTGCATGTGCATACCACATACTTCATACAACAAGCAGGGAGAGCTGAAGAATATGTAGAACTTTTAAATCTTGCCTCCAAGGCTCATGCCCCCAGTGATAGAGGGGCACTGTTATTGTGTTTGAACAACTTCTGATATGTGTTATGATGGTGTATGGATTGCTGCTTGAATTTCTTTCCCCGTTTAAGCTTTCAGGTTATTTCAATACCATGATAGAAATAGGGCTATAGATGAAGCACAGAATCAAAATCACTGCAAATGTTAAAGTTGCAGGTTGTACAGTATCCTGACAGCACATAATTCCTCTACAGACCATGTCTCCAAGGCATTCTGTAGTCTAAATCAAATCATCTATCTTTGTGGGACTTTCTGAAAGATCAGTGGAAAAAACAGCTGTTTGGGACTGACACATTGTAGAAAAAGCGGCCGTGGAATAAAGTAAATTCATTTTCCTGTGTTGTCAGTCTGCCTCAGTCCTACATTATCATCAGTGGTGTCATTTTAATGCATCGCACTAACTTTTTTTCTTTCTCGTGCTTCTTGTCTAGGCACTAGACTGCTTCCTGTACGCTGCAGGAAACTTCTTTCCATGTCTTCTGTAGGGCAGGTTAACTTTTTTGTTATTCCCCACACACACATCCCCCTTACTATTGAGATAATTTCAGATATTCTTACAGCATGTCTGATTTTTACCTTGTACTTCATAATTCTCATCCCTTTTATCTTTATTGTTTAATACTCAGCTAACATCAGTTGAGCAACTTTGAGGTAGCCCATGTGAAGGAAAACAATATAAATAAAGCTGTTCTGACATAGGTTATCACCTCAGAAGTGCTAGAGGTGTGGACAGTGCTTTATAAAGTCATCTGTTCTTCAGCTGCTGGGAATGAAATGTGACAGTGCAATCTCTATTTGTGGTTGGCTATAAAGGGCAGAAGCATGGGAGACTCCAGTGCCCTATTTCTGTTTCATAATGATTCTGTTTATGACCTGGGACAAATAGCAAAAGACCCCCCAAATACTGCACATGTGTTTAGCTGTTCACCTGACATTTGTTTCATTGACTTCAAAGAATATATTTTTGTGTATGAAGTCTAAATTCATACTTACTCCATGTAGCATCAAGACCTGTTTTTTTCACTGACTTGGTTTCTTCATCTGGAGGATAGTCACCTGCTATACTGGTGCTACTGATAAGAGGCTTTGTAGATAAAAACTATGAAGAAGGTGCTAATTGCCATTATTTCTTTTTACTTGTTCCTACCATTTATTCTTGGCCAAATTTAATATTAAAAAAAAAAAAAGAGGGGGAGAAAAAAAATCTTAATTGAGTAAAGTCTGAGTAAAACTTACATAAGTTTTGTGATACCTTACCTTTCTATTCACTTTTTATTAAACATAATTGTCTGCCAGACAAAAGCAGCTTCCTGTTATACTACTGATTGCTTCAGGAAGTTCTAGATTTTCTCCTAAATATATAATAGCCAAACCACTCTCATAATGTCCTGAAGGGCATATCACTTCTATGGACTTTTTTTTGGCAGATGTACTCAAAGTGAATATTCTGGGCTGTAAGTTAAATGCTGTTTGAGTACTTTTTGACTGCATGTACAGTTACAAGTTTGGACCATATAAATATGTGCAGAGATGTTTTGAAACAAGCCAGATTTGCTTATTATTCCAATCTAATTGCTGAACGGGCAGTCTGCCCTACTCTCTTGTAACTTTTTATTGCAGGGAAGCTGACTAATCTGGCTCTTCCTCCATCAACAGAACTTTGTGAACTGTTCACATCCCACTTTGAGAACAAAATTAAGATCATTGTGAGTCAGCTGACCTCTAACAAAGCTGCCAACACTAACAATTCTGTAATTCCAAATCTTGAGCCTGTCACAATTCTCAAGCTACAAATACTTTAGGCATTTTATGCTCCAACACCTCAGGGCACTATTATGTTTTGCCAAATCTTTGTTCTAAAAAGTTACAGTTTTTCTGGATTCTCTAATCCCTCTGCGTTCTCACATTGTTAATCTTTCTTTGATGGTAGAGAACTTATTAATAATGCCACACAGTAAAACAATTTTCAGTCCAGTTTTTAAGAAGAAAAATCTGTTACCATTAGAAGATCCAGCATGTTGCCATCTAATATTCAATCATTCTTTTTTAATTTCTTTATTTTAGTAATTGTAACACATTGCGAATGCGGCAATGTCTTTCAAAGAAGGTGTCTTGGTTTTCTCTCAGGCTGGACCCTGTCTTCTGCACTGTGAAAGAATATTCTTCAGAGTTTATTTTTGATCTTAATACCCTAACTGATGATGAATTTTTTGCTGCTGCTGCTTGACCTCTCTATTTACTTTGGCATTATTTTGATCATAATAGAATATTAGGTCTCTTGGCAACCCAGATTAATTTAGCTCTTGTTTTCATTGAGATCTGTTATGCACATCATAGTCATTCTGCCTGTTTCTTTCTGTCCCTCTCTCTCACTGCATATATACACAGGCACACACACTGAGGAGTATCTTCTACATACCAAAGCACAAAGGAAGCAAACGAAAGAGGTCTGACACTTAACAACCAACTCTCCTGGCCAATGGGTGGGTTTATCTACTGTAATTCAATTAATAAATGTAATACCTAGCACTTATACTATTTCTCATCAGAAGGTATGAAAGCTTTTTACGAAGATGCATAATAACTACTGTCTCTGTGGAGACACTGTTGCAGACAGGGAAATTTGCCTATTACATTATTGGGGAGGGTAGCTAGTCTGGGAACAGAAACCAAGATACCAGCATTATGAAGAAAGGGGTGTCATTACTGAAGTTTCATGGTTTTTTCAGCCATCTTGTCTCAACTTATTTATATGACATAGTTTTGTGCACACTATTCAGGATATAAACAGAAGTAGGTCCTGTTTCTTTTAGTCTCTGTCTGTCTCAATACAAATCTTGTATGTTGCTTGCAAAATGTTAGTTTCCAGGCCATTTTATGTATACAGCACTACCAACTGGGTATTCATTTGCCAGGATGTAATTTAACGCTATACAGTCTGGCAGGTCTGCTTAGGTATTCAGGTGTTAAGTGACTTCATTTAGCAGCGCAGTGCCTATATTAGCACTGGTGTTTTGCTCAGCTTTTTCCTGAAATGTAAAACAAAGACATGTAAAGATAAATCATTAGTTGCTGGTTCCAGAAAGGAGTTGCACCGAGTTTCCTTGTTTGCATTCTTTATCAATGCTCCAGGTATTCCTGCCTTGTAAATCAAATGCCTTTTTTTTTTTTTTTTGTTTCATTTGGTATTTGTTGTTTTTCTTGAAAAGACTGCCAAAATTCATTCCTCTTTGAAGATTATATTATTTTAAATATGTTTTATATAATGTTTTATAAACATGTTTTATATAATCATGTCCTCTTAATGTCAACATCTATTCTCCAGAATGTTTTGAAATTATCTGGGATATTTCAGTAAGTAAGTGATCTGACTTTCCTCAAGTAGGAAGAGAAATCTTAAAAGCTTAGAAAAATGAAATCTTAATTCCAATTCTTTTTGGGTCATTTTTTCTGGGATTTGTAAGAATAAGTAAAATATTAAGGGTGTATTTAATAAAAAATGTATTTTAGACAACTCCAGTAATCAAGCACTCAAGGTATCAAATACTAGTGATTTTTTCCAACAGACTTATGAGGCAAAATGCTCCAAATATGGATTTTAAGTGGCTGTAACAATAGCATGACGGTTGTGTTGTTCATTGTCTCTCAGATATTCTGTATTATATTTGTTCTTTTGAGGGACTTCAATGCAGCCAATCCTGAAAACCCAATCTGTGTTCTAAAGTAAAACTGTTTTTTTCCTGATCACACCATACCGTACATAATAAAGATTGAGAGGTTAGCTAATAAATCTTACACAATTGGAAAAGTATCTAGCTCATTCTCCCACAGGTGTGTTGATTCTACTCAACTATCAGAAATTAAAAATGGTAAAAAATATATTTTGGTCACAGAAAAATAGAAGAAGGAAGAGAAACTTCGATGTATACTCAATATAGGCCATGAGGAAGGCTGTTGAAAGGTGCCCTTTTTATATAGTCAATTTTCTGACCATAGTCAAACTTCAATTGTAAACAAATATAATTGTACCAGTCTTGGTGTAAAAGGCTTAGGAACTGTTTTCAATACAGTGTAAACTTACCATTGCATAAGCTGAAATTTAAGTACGCTTAGCTTTTTTGAAATGGTAACTTCTACATGCTTATTCATGCTAGGTGACTACATTTACCTAACTACTCTTTTTCTCAGGTATGTACCTAAATCATTTGTCAAGTGAAAATATGTTCCAAAATTCTAGTGAACCAGATCTAATAAATCCAGTATCATACTCTGTTTTATGCAGAGTCTATCTCTTCTGACTGACTCACCATTTATTTGCAGTTTTCTTGGGATAGGAAGGTAACATATTACATAGCCGTCAGATTAATTTCCAGAATTCTGTATCTGTCAATATGTGCAGATACACATTGACAAATGAATAGAGATAAATGTTTTGTGACTCAAGTTGAAATTGTGTTCAGGAGATGTTGTATTGCCTACACACATATCAACATACCATTTGCCTTTCTGGAAAACTCTCTTTTACAAAAAAAATACAGAAAAAAGTCATTGACCACACTCCATGGAAGACAGATACACTCTGAAAATGTGACTTTCAATGTTGTCTTGTTCAAAGCTTAAGAAGGCTTTGTCGAAAAAATGATTTCTCCTGCTGAACCTGAAAGAGATTCTCAGGTTATTCTGAATTCAGTCTGTGAACGTTACCACCATTTGAATATAATTAGGCAAAGTTAAAAAGATGTAATAATGATTCTGTCTTTTCTTCAGGTCATGTGAATGAAGAATCATTTTCCCTCTAAATCACTATTCAAAAGAATTACTGTAGCCTTTACCCATGGCATAAATCTATATTTAAATGATTCTTACAGCTTTTGCCCAAAGTACATGATCAAAGCATGCAAATCTTCAGTATTTTCCAGCAATGGCAAGATGCACAATAAGCCCTTGATTTAAAAATGGAAGATCTGTACTCTGAGTGCTGGATAGTGTTTATTATAGCAGTTGCTTGCTGAAATCAGTAGGACATCAGATGTACTGATGGAATCAAAATTTGTCCATTCTTCTTATTCTTTACTGTTGCTTACCAAAAACTTAAACAAAAAAGAAGAATTTATACAGTAAGGGAGCCTCTCAAAGTGCATGTTTTGTCTTTCCTTAACATACCTCCTTCCTTCCAATCCTATTATTTTTGCTTTGGAACTATTTATTTAGTCATAAAGAAATACTTTAATATAAAATTTCTTTATGGTCTGTACCACTTACATTGTTCTACATGCACTGAAGGGAGTCTAATGTTGCAGTTCTATGTTAAATCTGTAAACCCTTTATTCTGAGGCATTACAGTCTGAAAGAACTAAGAAAAACTTCAGAACTAAGAAAAGCTCAGGAAAACATCATCTGTAGTCTTTTTTTTTTTTTCTTGTTTTCTGTATACTGCTTTTGTATCTTTACATTTCTTGATGCTTATTTCTGAAAGAAGTGTTTCTGGGCTCTCTTGCTAGCTACTCGCCTCTTCTGCCTCTGATCTTCTCTGATTTTACACAAATCTGAAGAACTCTCAGGAGGTTTCATGAAAAACAAGACTGCATGGTGGACAACCAAATTAGGAGTCAAAATGGCAGGAAGAATACATTTTGAAAAGTACATGCCAGGGTTACTCATGGAAAGTAGGGTTTAACAGAGCAGAAGGGTGAGATCAGGAGTGTACGGGCCCCTCCTCCTTGAGGTGCCACTGGAATCTGCTGCTCAAGAACAGAAAGGACAGCAACCTCGCTGTTGAGAGAAAGTAAGTTGGGTTTTTTTTTTCCTAGAATCAGTCTGAACTTTAAAAATATTGCAGGTTTTATTTAGATGATTGTGGTTTACATTACATTGGATTTGTGTGATGAGTCGCTTTTTTTCATCTCTATAATAAAGCTCACTTGTGCCCTAAGTGATTAAATAGTATAAGCTAAGTTAATGTTTTCATGTTATCAGTGGGGTTTATGGCATTTTGTCTTAAATAGTGCCATTGTATTGAAGTGTGTGGCATAGAATCATAGAATCACAGAATCATAGAACAGTTAGGGTTGGAAAGGACCTTAAGATCATCTAGTTCCAACCCCCCTGCCATGGGCAGGGACACCTCGCACTAAACCGTGTCTCCCAAGGCTCTGTCCAACCTGGCCTTGAACACTGCCAGGGATGGAGCATTCACAATTTCCTTGGGCAACCCATTCCAGTGCCTCACCACCCTCACTGTAAAGAACGTCTTCCTTATATCAAATCTAAACTTCCCCTGTTTAAGTTTGAAGCCATTACCCCTTGTCCTACCACTGTAGTCCCTAACGAAGAGTCCCTCCCCAGCATCCTTACAGGCCCCTTCAGATACTGGAAGGCTGCTATGAGGTCTCCACACAGCCTTCTCTTCTCCAGGCTGAACAGCCCCAACTGTCTCAGTCTGTCTTCATACGGGAGGAGCTCCAGCCCTCTTATCATCCTCATGGCCCTCCTCTGGACTCGCTCCAACAGCTCCATGTCCTTTTTATGTTGAGGACACCAGAACTGTACACAATACTCCAAGTGAGGTCTCACGAGAGCAGAGTAGAGGGTCAGGATCACCTCCTTTGACCTGCTGGTCACGCTTCTTTTGATGCGGCCCAGGATACAGTTGGCTTTCTGGGCTGCGAGTGCACACTGCTGGCTCATGTTCAGCTTCTCATCAACCAACACCCCCAAGTCCTTCTCTGCAGGGCTGCTCTGAATCGTTTCTCTGCCCAACCTGTAGCAGTGCCTGGGATTGCCCCGACCCAGGTGTAGGACCTTGCACTTGGCTTGGTTGAACTTCATAAGGTTGGCATCGGCCCACCTCACAAGCATGTCAAGGTCCCTCTGGATGGCATCCCTTCCCTCCAGCGTACCAACCGAACCACCCAGCTTGGTGTTGTTGGCAAACTTGCTGAGGGCGCACTCAATCCCACTTTCCATGTCGCCGACAAAGATGTTGAACAGGACCGGTTCCAACACCAATCCCTGAGGGACACCACTCGTTAGTTTTCCAACTGGACATTGAGCTGTTTACCACAACTCTTTGCGTGCGGCCATCCGGCCAGTTCTTTATCCAGTGAGTGGTCCATCTATCAAATTGATGTCTCTCCAATTTAGAGACAAGGATGTCGTGCGGGACAGTGTTGAATGCTTTGCACAAGTCCAGGTAGATGACGTCAGCTGCTCTGCCACTGTCCATCAGTTCGGTGGCTCCATCATAGGAGGCCACCAAATTGATCAGGCAGGATTTCCCCTTAGTGAAGCCATGTTGGCTGTCACCAATTTTTAATAAGAATATATTATATTATATTATATTATATTATATTATATTATATTATATTATATTATATTATATTATATTATATTATATTATATTATATTATATTATATTATATTATATTATATTATATTATATTATATTATATTATTTTATTATGTTATGTTATCTTATGTTATGTTATATTTTAATAAGAATAGACAGGAAACTATTCTAAAATGTAGAAGATTTTTAATGTCAGAGGACACTAGATTGACCTGCCTGACATGCATTAGGAGTCTTTTCTAACAGAGAAATGGGTAATTTTATACGGAAAATAGTGACAACATTCCAGAATACTATGAATCCATTTCGCATAAATAGCACAGTGATCTATCCATATTTAAGAAGTGTAGTTTGGTTTTCTACGTCTATAAAGAAGCAACACGAGTAATGATTAATTTGACTTTTGGAAAAAAATCTATTGAACTGCATACACTGCTTGCTGTTTTAAGTTCCTGATCATACGTTATATTGGCAATATGACTTTGACTTTTTTGATCTTAGAATCACAGAATGGTTTGGGTTGGAAGGGACCTTAAAGATCATCTAATTCTAACCTTCCACTAGACCAGGTTGCTCCAAGCCCCATACAGCCTGGCCTTAAACACTGCCAGGGATGGGACATCCACAGCTTCTCTGGGCAACTTGTTCCCTGGAAATATGAATAAAATAGGTTGAGAATACTAACTTTTGGAAAATTCAAAATCATAAATGCTGTAGTGGAAACAATTGTCCTTACCAGGAGCTTTACGATGAAGGAGTAAACGCATTTATACTGTTAATTAGTATACAATAGGGTGGCAAACTCCAAATTTTTTAAATAAAATTTAAGATAAACAAATAAACATTATGTTTAGTAGGCCTTTTTTTTTTTTTTAGAGAGAAAGAAATCCTAAAGTTATCCTAAATGCCTTTTTGGTAGAGTGGTAGAGGTCATTTTGCAAGTTGCTTCTGGACCCATGTTCTTTTGAGTGACATAGGCTGTGTATATCAAAGACTTTAGTGTCATACAAAGAGCATACACAGAGAATTTCTTCTCAGTGTAGCTGTATGTGTGAAGAAATTACCGACTATGGTTTATTTTTATCACCTCACAGTTAAAAATTATAGCTTGTTCAGCCAGCAGAGCAAACAGTGTGGGAGGTTCCTTCCATTCAGTGCAAGATTTACATTAACCTGCTTCTGAGGGTGTTTTGCATTAGTCTGGCTAATATGCTCTGAATAAGGATGTGACTCCTTTTCCTACTTCTGTCTGAAGATTTTAAGCTCCAGAAGAGATGTGATACGTTTTTTTAGGGTGATAGCTTCTTATGCTCCAAGAACAAATTCCACAGCAAAAGTATAATACTGCGGTTAGGTTACCAAAATAAGAAACACCTGTACCTTACTACTTACATGTTGTCCTGTAGACTTCCTGTATAAAATGTTGAACAGTTTATACAGTGCACTTTCTCATATTGTAAATTAAATAACCAACATAAAAGAACATCAGAAAATCAAATTCCATAGTTTGTAAACTCCGTAGTTCTGTCTATGCTTTTGTGACAGTCTGAAAAATGTGTCTTAAGATGTCTGTAATGGGCTTCTCTCACTGGAACAAAAGCAGCAATGACAATCCTTTGGGGATTAGGTGGAAAGATATATTCCATAATTGCTGCTGGAGGAACTGTTTGCATACCAGAATTGGAGTGTGAGAGGAACAGCATTCCAAGGTTTGATCTTGGCTTTGGGGAGGAGCTGAAATCTTGTGGTTACAGCAGTGGCTACAAGGGATGAATCGTGTGTATAGATTTGACACTCTTGCAAGTGAAGATGGTTTATCCAGTGTCTCTGATGTGTGAGATTTGTCTGCAGTGATTGTCAGACAGAAGCTTAAACTTTTGTTCAAGACACTTCATCCAGTCATCCACATGGAGCCGCAGCGAGTGCCAGCCGAGTCCTCACATTCTAGTCAAGTTTCTCCTACCCCTTGTAGCCACTAGCTGTTCGGTAGACAGTTCACAGAGCAGAGACGCAGATAGCCAGCACCTAAGTCTCTGCTGCTTTCCTGCATCGTTTATTGTCAAGAAGTTAGATGGAGTTTTACAGCTTGTTGTTTGATTGTTAACCCTCCATTTCCCTCAATGGTTATTGCAAACAGCCAGTACAGGCGTTACCTGTTCCTAGCTGCTATAGGCTGGCTCCCACTTCCTTTGTCCTTCCATTCTACCTGTATATACCATAATGGCATGGTTGGCCTTGTTTTTGCTACTTTTTCTTGATGCAAAATCATGTTCTGGTAAATTATCTGTATTCTTCTTTCGAGCATTGGGAATTGCTACAACCACATTAATGTGCTTAGTATCATGGAGGGTTCTCAGGTTTCCATGGGCAATATTTTCTTATGTTTATGACATAAAACTGACCATTATTTTTTTGTCTAGTGGAAGATTTCCTTGTGGTTATTATCAGCGACTGTTGAAGACATTTTGATTTCCTCTGTTCTGTGTGGACATTTTCCCATGACCAGTTCCTTTTCCAGTGCACAGACCCATAGTATCCCTTGTATTTCCATTTCAATACCTATGGTATGTTGTATTATGGAGATTTTTTTTTTTTTTTTGGTCTTTTCTACTAAAAGTCTCAAGTTTGCTAAAGGGTATTTTGGGGAGGAAGCAAGAGATGGTAGGGCTTCTACAGCATACAGTAGAAAGCAGCACTTTAATTTTTTACTTTTTTGGACTTAACAGCTGTTCCACAGTTTCCTGCAATGGTAGTGTACTGAACTCGGTCATCAACATGTTTCTCTTCACTCTACACTTTCTTCTTTCTAAATCCAAGAATCAGTAATTGCATTGCCAGTGTAGCTGTCGTGGTTTGAGCTCAGCCGGTAACTCAGAACCACACAGCCGCTCGCTCACTCCCCCCCCCCACTTCTTCCTCCCCCCCGCTCCCGGAGGGATGGGGAGGAGAATGGGAAGAATGCAACTCCCACGGGTTGAGATAAGAGCAGTCCCGCAACTAAGGTATAACACAAAACCACTACTGCTACCACCAATGATAATAACGATTAGTGAAATAACAAGGGGAGAGGATACAATTGCTCACCACCCGCCGACCGATACCCAGCCCGACCCGAGCAGTGATCTGGGCCTTCCGGGTAACTCCCCCCGGTTTATATACTGGGCATGACGTGCTGTGGTATGGAATACCCCTTTGGCTAGTTTGGGTCAGGTGTCCTGTCTCTGCTTCCTCCCGCCTTCCCCTCCTCCCTGGCAAAGCATGAGACTGAGAAAGTCCTTGGTTGGAATAAACATTACTTAGCAACAACTAAAAACATCGGTGTTATCAGCGTTGTTCCCAGGCTGAAAGTTAAAAAACACAGCACTGTACCAGCTACTAAGCAGGAGAAAAATGACTGCTATAGCTGAACCCAGGACAGTATCCACCCCTTATTCCATACCATTCACGTCATGCTCAGATCCCACATCTCTCAGCACACCATCACCCCTGTCCCATATATACACATATATATACACCCACACCCACACACAGAGAAAGATATCGTTCCCTAGTCCATGGACCAATCCCTGTAAAATTGCTGAACTCATCCAGTCCATGATGTCAGGTTCCATCTCTTGTAATAGTCTTTCAGGGCAGGAGGGACGGTACATAGTGTTGGGTTGTTGCCTGCTGATGATACCGCCAAACTCATCTGGTCACTGCTGAGCTCGTCTGGTTTCCTCAAAATTCATTCTTTGTTGAGGTGATGATCGGAGGGAAGTCAGGGTCAATGGCTGGTGACGTGAAGATATCTAGCTGGTGGGCTATAAAAGTGTTATAGAGCAGGCAACAGCGTACAATTGAGTTCATTGGCTGTTTTCCCCCAAAATCAAATCCCCTTGAGGTACACATCGGACTTCCCCATCTTCCCGCATTACCCACCAAGTATATCCAGGTCCCTGAGCAAAAGCAACCCCACGAGTGGGTTTGCCTTTACCTGAAGCAGGAATAACCCAGACTGTCTTCCCCAACAAATTCTTTATGTGCACCACAGGAACTTTATCCCCCTCTACAGTACGTAAAAGTTCTGATTGGGCTGGGCCAGCCCTGTTGGCAGATCCCCTACTGTTGACCAACCAGGTGGCTTTTGGTAAATGTGTATCCCAGTGTTTGAAAGTCCCACCACCCATTGCTCTCAGTGTAGTTTTTAACAGCCCATTGTACCGTTCGATTTTCCCAGAGGCTGGTGCATGGTAGGGGATGTGGTATACCCACTCAATGCCATGCTCTTTGGCCCAAGTGTCTATGAGATTGTTCCGGAAATGAGTCCCATTGTCTGACTCAATTCTCTCTGGGGTGCCGTGTCGCCACAAGACTTGTTTCTCAAGGCCCAGGATAGTGTTCCGGGCAGTGGCATGGGACACAGCGTATGTTTCCAGCCAGCCGGTGGTTGCTTCCACCATGGTAAGCACATAGCGCTTGCCCTGGCGGGTTGGTGGGAGTGTGATATAGTCAATCTGCCAGGCCTCCCCATATTTGTACTTCAGCCATCGTCCTCCATACCAGAGAGGCTTTAACCGCTTGGCTTGCTTAATTGCAGCACATGTTTCACATTCGTGAATAACCTGGGCAATAGTGTCCATCGTTAAGTCCACCCCTCGATCACGAGCCCATCTATATGTTGCATCTCTGCCTTGATGGCCTGAGGTGTCATGGGCCCACCGGGCTAAAAATAATTCACCCTTATGTTGCCAATCCAAGTCCATCTGAGCCACTTTAATCTTAGCAGCTTTATCCACTTGCTGGTTATTCTGGTGATCCTCAGTGGCCCGACTCTTGGGTACATGAGCATCTACGTGGCGTACCTTCACCACCAGGTTCTGCACCCGAGCAGCGATATCTTGCCACAATGCAGCAGCCCAGATGGGTTTACTTCTGCGTTGCCAGTTGCTCTGCTTCCATTGCTGCAACCACCCCCACAGGGCATTTGCCACCATCCATGAGTCAGTATAGAGATAAAGTACTGGCCATTTTTCTCATTCAGCAATGTCCAAGGCCAGCTGGATGGCTTTCACCTCTGCAAATTGACTCGATTCACCCTCTCCCTCAGCAGTTTCTGCAACTTGTCACAGGGGACTCCACACAGCTGCCTTCCATCTCCGATGCTTTCCCACAATACAGCAGGACCCATCAGTAAACAAGGCATATTGCTTTTCACTCTCTGACAGTTCATTATATGGTGGGGCCTCTTCAGCACGCGTCACCTCCTCTTCTGGTGACATCCCAAAATCTTTGCCCTCTGGACAGTCCATGATGACTTCTAGAATTCCTGGACGACTGGGATTTCCTATTCGAGCTCGTTGTGTAATTAGTGCGGCCCACTTACTCCATGTAGCATCAGTTGCATGATGTGTAGAGGAGACCCTGCCTTTGAACATCCAGCCCAGCACAGGCAACCGGGGTGCCAGGAGGAGCTGCGCTTCAGTTCCAATCACTTCTGAGGCAGCTCGAACCCCTTCATAGGCTGCCAGTATCTCTTTTTCAGTGGGAGTGTAGCTGGCCTCGGATCCTTTATATCCCCGACTCCAAAAGCCAAGGGGTCGACCTCAAGTCTCCCCTGGAGCTTTCTGCCAGAGGCTCCAGGTAGGACCATTCTCCCCAGCTGCGGTATAGAGCACATTTTTCACATCTGGCCCGGCCCGGACTGGTCCAAGGGCTACTGCATGAACTATTTCTCGTTTAATTTGTTCAAAGGCTTGTTGTTGCTCAGGGCCCCATTTGAAATCATTCTTCTTCCGGGTCACGTGGTAGAGAGGGCTTACAATCAGACTGTAATTTGGGATGTGCATTCTCCAGAACCCCACAACACCTAAGAAAGCTTGTGTTTCTTTCTTGTTAGTTGGTGGAGACATTGCTGTTATCTTGTTGATCACGTCTGTGGGGATCTGGTGGCATCCATCTTGCCATTTTATTCCCAAAAATTGAATCTCCTGTGCAGGTCCCTTGACCTTATTCCGTTTTATGGCAAAACCGGCCTTCAGCAGGATTTGGATTATTTTCCTCCCTTTCTCAAAAACTTCTTCCGCTGTATCACCCCACACGATGATGTCATCAATGTATTGCAGGTGTTCTGGAGCTTGCCCCTGTTCCAGTGCAGTCTGGATCAATCCATGGCAGATGGTAGGGCTGTGTTTCCACCCCTGGGGCAGTCAGTTCCAAGTGTACTGGACGCCCCTCCAAGTGAAAGCAAACTGTGGCCTGCATTCTGCTGCCAAAGGGATTGAGAAAAATGCATTGGCAATGTCAATTGTGGCATACCACTTGGCTGCCTTTGACTCCAGTTCATACTGAAGTTCTAACATGTCCGGTACGGCAGCACTCAATGGTGGTGTGACTTCGTTCAGGCCACGATAGTCTACTGTTAATCTCCACTCTCCATTAGACTTTTGCACTGGCCATATGGGGCTATTAAAGGGTGAGCGGGTCCTGCTGATCACTCCTTGGCTCTCCAGTCTGCGGATCAGCTTATGGATGGGAATCAAGGAGTCTCGGTTGGTGCGATATTGCCGCCGGTGCACTGTTGTGGTCGCAATTGGCACTTGTTGTTCTTCGACCTTCAGCAACCCCACAACAGAAGGATCCTCTGAGAGACCGGGTAAGGTGGACAGCTGCTTAATTTCCTCTGTCTCCAAGGCAGCGATACCAAAAGCCCATCTATACCCTTTTGGGTCTTTGAAATACCCTCTCCTGAGATAGTCTATGCCAAGGATGCATGGAGCCCCTGGACCAGTTACAATGGGGTGCTTTTGCCACTTCCTCCCAGTCAGGCTGATTTCAGCTTCCAGCATAGTTAACGCTTGGGATCCTCCTGTCACTCCAGAAATAGAAATGGGTTTCACCCCTTGATACCTTGATGGCATCAGAGTACACTGTGCACCGGTATCTACTAGAGCCTTATACTTCTGTGGGACTGATGTGCCAGGCCATCTGATCCACACAGTCCAGTAAACCCGATTATCCCTCTCCTCCACCTGGCTGGAGGCAGGGCCCCTCTAATAGTGATCACAAAATTCTCCACTTCTGTCTTGTAGAAAGGGATTAGTATTCCTTATCACAGGAGCTGGAGTAAAATCAGCTCTTTCGCTCCATCTGGGAAACTGCTCGCCAGAGACTGGAGCAGCAGCTTTCCTGGGAGGATCATCCTTGACCATTGTTCTCCTCTTCAGTTCACGCACCCGTTGCTCCAGAGCTGAAGTAGGTTTTCCATCCCACTTTCTCATGTCTTCTCCATGATCCCGCAGGTAAAACCATAGGGTGGCCCGTGGCGTGTACCTCCTATATTTTCTTTCTCGAGCAGTAGGGCGCCTTCTGTTGATAGCTGAGACATGGGTTGGTACGCATGGAGAGCTGGATAGATCGGATAAATCGTCTCTCAATTGTTTGAACTCCTGGGACAGTTTTTCCACAGCTGAAATGATGGAAGGGGTAAGATTGTCTTCGAACTCTCGGAGTTGACGAATCAGGAAATCCACTGTTGGTGATACTCCGTCATTCCAGGTCATTGATGCCAATGTGTGGGCATATGATGATGGCGCACTCCGTGTAAGTTTCCGCCACATGGGTCGTGTACATTCGACTTCATCTGGGTCTACGGATGTGTTCCTGGCATCCGGCCTACGATAGATCATCTCTATAATGGCTGATTCCCTCAGGGACTGGATGCCTTTCTCTATCGTGGTCCAGTTGGCTGAGCGATTCGTAATATCGTCTTTGTAGGGAAACCTTTCCTTCACAGCTGCCAGGAGCCGCCTCCAAAGACTGAGGGCTCGCTTCTCTCTTGCAATCGCTTTGTCAATTCCTCCTTCCTTAGCAAGTGATCCCAGCTGCTTGGCTTCCCTACCTTCTAGTTCGTGACCGTCGGCCCCATTGTCCCAGCACCGGAGCAACCAGGTGACAATGTGCTCCCCTGGAAGACGGGTGAAATCTTTTCGCATATTCCGTAGTTCGGTTGAGGTCCGGGGTCGAGAAGTGACCTCTTCTTCTTCTTCCTCTTCCTCTGACCCACGTAGTAGTAGCTCTTGTTCAGGTGCTGTTGCATATAGTAATGGCACTGGGTCTTCATCTTTCTTCGCTTCACGGGTTGCTCTTTGTGCCTTTCGTTTGCTTTTGCTTACAGGGGCAACAGACATTGTCACAAACTGGCCATTTGGTTTAGCTGCAGTGTTTGTCACTGTGGTTGGAGTGGCTGCAGTGTCTGCCACTAGGATTGGAGTGGTTGCAATGTCTATTGCTGGGGTTGGTGCAGCTGTTGTGCTTGGGAGTTGAGTAACACCAACAGCTGCATTATCTGTTGCTGTCGGGGTTTGAGTAGCTACTGTGCATGTCACTGGGGTTGGTGTAGCTGCAGTGCTTGGAGTAGCCATATTGTCTGTTGCTGTCGGGGTTTGAGTAGCTACTGTGCATGTCACTGGGGTTGGTGTAGCTGTGGTGCTTGGAGTAGCTATATTGTCTGTTGCTGTCGGGGTTTGAGTAGCTACTGTGCTTGTCACTGGGGTTGGTGTGGCTGTGGTGCTTGGAGTAGCCACATTGTCTGTTGCTGTCGGGGTTTGAGTAGCTGTTGTGCTTGTCACTGGGGTTGGTGTAACTGCTGTATTTGAAGTTGGAGTAGTTGCGTTGTCTGTTGTGGTCAGGGTTTGAGTAGCTGTTGTGCTTGTCACTGGGGTTGATGTAGCTGCTGTACTTGGAGTAGCTGTGTTGACTGTTGTGGTCAGGGTCTGAGTAGCTGCTGTGCTTGTAGTTGGCATAGCTGCGTTGTCTGTTGCTTTGCCATCAGATCCAGAGACATTTTTTTCCCTTTGAAGGTGCTGGATAGTGTTGAGCAGGGCTCTGTAGGCATAGGCCAAGCCCCAGCACGTTGCCAAAATTTGTCCCTCTCTGGTATAACCAGGACGACAGCACACCTCGTTTAAGTGTTTTACTAGCTTTTCCGGATGTTGCACTTGTTCAGTGGTGAAGTTCCAAAGCACTGGAGGGGCCCACTGGCCTAGGTACTTGCCCATACTATCCCACACACCCTGCCACTCATAACTGTCCAGCCTCAGGGAAAATCTCCTGGTGGTCCTCCTATATCGTCGTCTAACCCTAGACCAGATTCGAACCTGATACTGCTGAATTTTTGACATTAAACGAAATAGGATGTTCCTACGACGGGATGGCCGTGGGTAAAACACACTCCGTATGTTTGCCAACATGCTGATCCCCAGCACAATCAGCAGGCAGGTTTCAAGGGTACTCAAAGGCCATCTAAAACCTTCAGAACTCTCAACTGCTGTTGCAAATAGGCTGGTGGGGGAACGGGGGGTGAAAGAGAATGCTTCCTTCGTAAGTTTACCCCCCGAGGAGAAAAAAAAAGATATGCAATTGCTAAAATATTTCATTATATACCTCCCAATGTATAGTGGTGATGGCCACGCTGGAAGCACAAACCAGACCAGTTTCATGATCAATGAGTCTATTGTATTACAAGTCATTACCATGAAGTACAGTGAAACAAGAACCTTAGCCCAGGCCCCCCAGCCGATAAACGCTAAAACAGCAAATAGTGGCTGTAAGTAAGGTACAACATGCTGAAACTCTGAGATCAAGCGCAACACATCTGAGAGCCAAATAATCACCATTGTGACGAGTAGTAACAATGAATGCTTATCACAAATATGATTAAACACACTCTGGTCAGATCTGTCGTTATCTCAACCTTTCGAGCCCCACGTTGGGCGCCAAAAGGAACTGTCGTGGTTTGAGCTCAGCCGGTAACTCAGAACCACACAGCCGCTCGCTCACTCCCCCCCCCCCCCACTTCTTCCTCCCCCCGCTCCCGGAGGGATGGGGAGGAGAATGGGAAGAATGCAACTCCCACGGGTTGAGATAAGAGCAGTCCCGCAACTAAGGTATAACACAAAACCACTACTGCTACCACCAATGATAATAACGATTAGTGAAATAACAAGGGGAGAGGATACAATTGCTCACCACCCGCCGACCGATACCCAGCCCGACCCGAGCAGTGATCTGGGCCTTCCGGGTAACTCCCCCCGGTTTATATACTGGGCATGACGTGCTGTGGTATGGAATACCCCTTTGGCTAGTTTGGGTCAGGTGTCCTGTCTCTGCTTCCTCCCGCCTTCCCCTCCTCCCTGGCAAAGCATGAGACTGAGAAAGTCCTTGGTTGGAATAAACATTACTTAGCAACAACTAAAAACATCGGTGTTATCAGCGTTGTTCCCAGGCTGAAAGTTAAAAAACACAGCACTGTACCAGCTACTAAGCAGGAGAAAAATGACTGCTATAGCTGAACCCAGGACAGTAGCAGAACACCTAACTTGTTGCAGCCAAAATGTGGAATAGCTCACAGAATCATGACTCTCTAAGAGCTTTGTGCTTTAGGGTTGTCTTTTTCTAATGTCTGTTCGGCTGGATGGAGGCTAAGTAGCTGTGACAGGATACAGAGAGCCTACTTGTTTTCTCCAAACAAGGGAGTTAGCTCCAAGTATAGATTTAGCACGGATGCACAAGGTGAAATTATAAGGCCAGTATGGTTGTCAGAAAGCAAACAGGAAACTAGAAAAACTGCTTCTTGTTAATCGGAAGAGTGCTGGATTTCACAATGGGGTGCTCAGGCAGGTTTCTAGCCAAAGGTGTGTGGTCGTTCCGTGTATTTCCATACATCAGCTGTTTTGGTTTTGGCTCCATTGCCATGAATAATTCATGCTGGAAGATGTCAGAAAGTAAACATTGCTGCAGAAAATTACCAACTCCAGTATGATTGCTCTCTATCAAAAAGCCAGTTCTTTCATCTATGTAATTTATTCTTTGAGCAGTTGCATTTCTGGATTCAGTTCTGGACTTCAGTTGCCATGAGCCCATATTTCTAGATAACATCATAGGAATTACTTGACCATGTGAAGAACTGAAACAAACGTTTGTCTGGTAGAACACTACAAATTGAACTAAAGCAACTATTGGGGAGCTGCAAGAACTCTACTGTAGTTACTGGGTTATTTCAGTTGTAGGTTCAGATGTTCCTCCTTGAAAGCCCATCTTCGTATGCTGTTTGGTTTTATTCCTTTACCTGGTAAACAATGCCATTTGTCATAAGGTGCTATTCATTAATACTGCTGTATCAGCCCGAAGTTTTCTATTTGGTGCTAAAGCTGTGATGCTTTTCACAGTACGCAAAGTACACAGCACACATATCTTCCAAAAAAGCTGTTACCCTCTCCCCACATCCTTTTCTGCACATGAAAGTTTACTGAAACAGTTATTTCTGCATAATGATATCAGAATGAACACTTGTATTCCAGAATTTGACTTACTGAAGAAAGTCCCACCAGCCAAAGCCCACGTATGGGCTTATTTAAAGCAAAATATCATCTACCAGACGTAGTCCAGCAAAAAAACCCTCAAAAACCAAACCAAAAACACCCCAAAGACCATTTGCAGGGCAGGTATTTCAGACATGTTCTTGCAGCCTTTTACCACGTGGTACACAAGACAAAGGAAGACACAATCCCTGGTTTGAATTTTTGTTCCCTGGGGTTGTCAGTCTTTTCCTTTCCCTATCAATAGATTCACCAGTGATTTATGAAGGGATAAAAAAAAAAGGTGAGGGAAGGCAAACCTACCAGAGTGCAGGCCTAAAAAAAATCTGTTAGAAAAGTATATGTTGTGGAAAAGCAGTTGAGTGGGAAACATAAAGTGTGAGGTTTTTCTGTTTTTTGTTTCTTAAGCATTGAGTCATGATTACAATGCTAAGCCAGAATTGAAACAGAACCCCATAATTTCCATTTATTTCTGCAAACATTATGGTGAAACCACAGCATTCTCTTGACAATACTAACTGTTGAAATGCTACTATTCTTGAGTTTTGTTCAGACCTTATCATTCTCATGTGACATGCAAACAATCATATTTAATAGATTCCGTATTTATGAGAGCTATTTTTAGATAAAGTACAGGAAAACCCTTGAGACTATGTTTTACTGTTTGAACTAGCCACCCAGTGTTGCTTAAGCATTCAAAATGTTGAATCACTTAGTTTTGGAAAGCTTGACATCAGGGATTGTACAGGTCTGCCATTCAGAGTGCTCCCTGACACTGTTTCTGAAACTATGGTGGATTAAATACATATAAGAGCATGCACTTAGCCATGAGGGAATTAAAAAAAAAAAAAAAATCACAAAATCTGTGATTTAAGATGTCAGGTGTGCTTAAAGTATTCTGCCTATTAATCTTCTTATCACCCAGAGAATGGATTTTAAATTGTATAATCCTATCTGGAAACCATCTTAATACACTGTGATAGATTAAACTGTGTATTTGGTTTAAAAAAGCAAACAAACAAACAAACAGAACAAAATCCAAAGTCAGAATGTATATTTGAATAGTTAATTTAATTCTCACATAATTGAGAACACATTCAGATGGGCTATGCGTGAAAGCAGGAATTAAATTAACTAAAATTTGTGACATTTTAAGTTCATTCATAGCCTGACTTGATTTATTTTTACTTGGTCTTTACAACTGAGTAATTCCTTTTCTCTTCCCATCTGCAGTGTGCCATGCTTGGAGCAGAGTTTGTTTTGTTGATGGACATAAATATTTGAATCTGCCTGTGAAGGGGATTTGGTGGCTCGGGGAATTGTTAATAGACTATAGAGCATTTCACCTCAAGGGTCACTAGTTCACATCCGCATCAGGTCAATAGTGGCAGAAAGTCGTTACGCATCTGGCTGGCATCTGCTTGGTGGCCACTGCCAAACCATTTAATAATCTCAGCCAAGCTCCACGGGGCCAGGTGCTGTCTGCTCGCCCCAAAACAGCGCCCTGCAGCAGACCTCCTCGCCCCGTGTCTCACCACCTGCTTCCAGGGAAGGATCCCAGTCCCTGCTTTTAGGGAAGGATCTCAGTCCCTGCTTTTAGGGACCCCCTCATTCCTCCCCCGACACCCCAGACCGGGCTCTGCCAGGACCGGCGCTTCCCGGGGTCTGCTTCCCTCCAGCACGGCACTGAGCGGGCAGCAGGACCGCGGGGTGCCCCGCGGGGGGGGAGGGGGACAGTCCCTGCCGCCCCTCCGGAGCCCGCCCCGCTCCGCCGGGGAAGGGGGGCCGTCCGGCCGCTGCACGCCACCGGGGGCGGCAGCGAGCCCCTCGCTCCCGGGAGTGTCACACAGTGAGGGGCGGGCCGGGGAACGGGAGTTTCATCCGTTTTACCCGCCCCTGCCGCGCCTCGGTCGCTTTTGGGGGAAGGTGAAGAGGGAGGGAAGCGTCTGGCTCCAGTTCAGGAAGCGCTCGGGAGGTGGCGAGTGCCGCCAGGCTGCCCGGGGGGTGGCCGGGGATGGGCCGTGCGGGGCTCTGCCGTGCGGGACAGGGGTTCTCGCTGCCGATACCACTTTTTAACCACGTGTGTGGAAAGAGGTCCATGCATTGTGCAGCGCCTTCCTCCATCCCTTCTCCTCCCTCTCTTCTTCTGCTCCTTCGAGGCATACTAAATCCAAGCGGTGAGATGCAGTAGAGCGCGAATCCCCGTGAATCCCATCTGAATAAATGTCTATATTAATGAATTATTAACTCAGACGCTCATGACCTTAAAACTGGAATGAGGAGACGCCTAGGGCAAGAAGGAAAGCTGCTGAATCCTTTATCGGGCTCCTGTCAGAGGTAACCGGCCATTTGTCTTCCCCAGATCAGGAGAATTAATTAATATGAAAGGCAAACTTTTTAATTGTGTGTCAAACGAAATCAGGTAGGGTGTCCCGGATCCAATCCCTTCCTAGCGGGGGTTTAGCTCTCTTTTCTACCCCCAGCATAAAATAAATCCTTCGAGTCTCCAAAGAGACGGGCATCCTTCCTAAGGGTTACTTACAAAAAAAAAAAAACCAAAACAAAACAAAACAAGATACCAACCAACCAACCCAACAAAAAGAAACAAAAGAAAAAAATCTCAAGGAAAGTGATGAATTTGGGTAGTTAATTTATCGATCTTGTCTCCTCTTCCCTCTTGTTTTATTTTAGAGGTCATTAATCAATGAAGAAAAACACCACTGTGCTCCCCCTTTGCATTTAATACACTTACCCTCCTTATTTATTTCTTTTGAACAAATTCCTAGCAAATATTCACCAGTCGATTCGCAGGCAATGGATTTTTATGAAGGTTTGATAGCTTTCCAAACGGTCAATGTGATTTGTTTCAGTGCTCGTCCTCTAAATAATGAAAAAGCCTGAGAGGACTAAGAGGCAGAGTTAGAAACTTCTTGGAGTCTCTTTTTTTGGTGTTTTTTTTGGGGGGGTTGTTTCGGTTTGGGGGTTTTTGGTGTTTATTTATTTTTTTTTTTTTTTTTTTTTTTTCCCTGCATCTTTGCATGCAGAAGTCACATCCAGGCGGAAAATAAAATTTAAATTAACAAATAAATAGTAACAAATGGGCCGCAGACAAACTGTGGGGAGACAAAAGGGCGCGCACAGCCCGCCCTGCCGGGGGAAGCAGGACCAGAGGTCAGGGCTGGCTGAAGCCATCCCGGGGAGGGGCAGGTTGAGGGGCAGGCAGCCCCGCTCGCCCACTGCTAGCTCTGCTCCTCCCGAGAGGTGAAGGCGCCGGGGGCAGTGGTGCTCTGGAGAGGCCGGAACAGGAGCCGATGCCTGTGCTGATGAGGCACGCCGCTCCGCTTCTCCCGGCTCCCCTCCGTCCCCCTCCGCCGCTGCCCCGCGGCCACCCTCCTCGCTCCCCGTCGCGGCCCGAGTGTGCCTTTGATTAAGGGGGCAAACCCGAACGACGAGGCCCACCGGAGCCGCCGGCCCCCGCCCGAGTGACCGGGAGCGCCGGCCGGTGCTGCGGAGACCGGCGGCCGCTGGCCCTGAGGACGGGAGGAGGCGACGAGCCTTGTGCTTCTCTCTCCCTTTTTCCTCCGGTTACTGGGTCCCAGAACTCCGGGCGGCCCGTAAATTTTATTCTGCCATCTCGATCGCTTGAAGCACTACTTTTCCAGCTGTAAAAAAAACCCCAACAAACCAACACTGTACGAGATTAAAGTCCTCCTAATACGAACCCACATGAAATATTTCTGCTAACAACTCGAGGCAAGTGCAGATATTGACAATGTACTTAAGCCCATTAGCTAGGAGCTTTCCCCCACTTCATCACGTTTTTCTAGAGTGAAACGACTTTTTAGAGATTGCTGCCACTAAACGCAATTCGGTATTTTTAAACGGTGTCCGGTGAGGAAAACAGCAATAACGCAGAAGTGCACATTTAAAAACTAAAAAATAAAATTAAAAGAGACGGAAAGGGCGGAATAGAATCGTGACCAGGAAGGAGCTGGCCGAGGACGAGACGCTGTGCTAACGCTGTGAGGACGGGCAGGACGGAGCGCGTCCTTTCGCAGCGCAGCGCCCGCAGAAGCGCGGGTGTGCGAACCCGTTGGCACACGGACTGCAGAACTTCACAGAGCGGGGCAGTGCGGCGAGAGGGCTGGAAACTCATCGTGTGCCGCACAAGGGAATTGATCAAAGACATAAAGAAGGTTTTTATGGGAAACTTTACAATCCATAAAAACCGGTGGGTTTTTTTCCCCCTACTCGTGTTTGCCTTTAACTTAGGTGTTATCAATCTATACAGCAGATGACGGATGACCTTGTCAAAACGACGCCAGTCAAAACATTTTTTTGCCCCAGCCCTGCTCAAATTTGTGTTAAAATGTCCTGCCTTAGACACAAAGTCTGAACAGCAGCAGCTTTCCCAGGCTCAGCGAGAACGAAGGGTGGGAAAGAAATAAACTAGAAACATGGTGGGGGGAATGGCAGAAACAGCTATCAGGGGCACCCGTTATGTTCACAAGCAAGGGTGCTCTTGGTGGCAGCGTGACACCTGACAGTGGGGGCGTTTCTGACATTAGAGAGAAGTTTAGGTGACATAAGCACTTAGTGTAAGTATTTCGTCTTAAATGCACGGGACACCATATACATGCGATATGCATAAGAGGTTATAGTTCTCGTCTAGTTTTTCATACAGTGTAGGAAAGAAACTGGAAAAAATACTCACTGATACGTGAGCTCAGCAACTGAGTAGCGGGGAGGAAAACGCCTTTTTTAAAGCAAGGTGGAAAGAAAAAGTCGCTAGAGATGAGAAGTTTCTTGCCACAGGTTGCACCTCTCGCTCTGTGCTGTAACCGAGGACGGAGAGCAGGAGAGAGCCCCGCTGGTGCTCGAGGGAATAAGGTCTGAGGAGGGAGAAGTGCTAGGGTGGTGAGTACCCTCATCTGTGTTGGGACCTCCTGGGGAAGATCTCGGGTAGCCAGGGCGAGCGGGATGCAAGTTCATCCCAGGAGTTACGAGGTAAGTGAAGTAGGTGGGACAGCACCAGGACGGCG
Organism: Strigops habroptila; assembly: GCF_004027225.2. Taxonomy (NCBI): domain Eukaryota; kingdom Metazoa; phylum Chordata; class Aves; order Psittaciformes; family Psittacidae; genus Strigops; species Strigops habroptila. The sequence continues at coordinate 38,705,097 of NC_044302.2, read as the reverse complement.
AAACGGGCCGGGGAGGTCTCAGAAACCCACCTTAGCCCCCGAGGGGTAAGCGGCCAGTGAGGAGAGGCCGCGGCTCCCGGGGGCCGGGCAGGGTGCGAGCCGCTTCTGGCTTGGGCAGGGAGCTCCGACCCGGCGCTGGGGACGTTCCGCCGGGATAAAAGCCCGGCTCTTCCCGGGGCACCGTGCTCTGGGAGCTGAGGAGGGAGAGAGAGGGAGAAAGGGAGAGAGGGAGAGAGAGAGAGGGGGGAGGGAGGGACGGACCGAGGGAGGGAGAGAGAGAAGAGGAGGGAGGGAGAGGGGGAGGGAAGGAAGGAGGAGGGAAGGAAAGAAAGGGACACCTTTAAAAGTTGAGCAAGGAACAAAGTGGGGGAAGTTGCCAAAAATAGGGCTCTGCATTCAGGCTCGCTGGTAACTTCCCGCTCCCTCCCCTCCTTCCCGTACACACCACACACACTTGTATTTTGCGCTGTCGTAAAACCCACGTGTCTCTCCCGGAGTCTGCCAGAGCCGAGCCAGGAGCCCGGCGCGACTGCGATGCGCAGCCACGGCAGAGGGAGCCCGGCGGCGCGGAGCTAGCCGGTCCCCGCACCCGGGGGAGGGTCACCCCGCTTCCCCGCGGACAAAGACCGGGAGAGACTCTCCTCTTAGCCCTCCTCCCGCTGGACGGCTCCTGGGACTGCCTGCACCGCCGCACGCGCACGGCGCAGCACCGCTCCGCCGCACCCTTCTCAGGTAAGGCAGCTCCGGGCCGAGGCGACCAGGCAGGGCCGGTCCGGGCCCCTCCGCCCCGCCCGGCACAGCTCGGTACAGCCGGGCCGCGGCGGGTACCTCCTCCCGGGCCGGGCGCTGCCGGGCGGTGTCCTCCTCCTGCAAGCGCTGCTGTGGAACGCAGAGAGAAAAGACTCTCGCGTGTGTGCGTGGGGATGAAGTTTCCTTCTCCTCCCTGTTGCCAACTTTGAGAGTCGTTTGCTCCCGCGGGCGGAGGGAAAGGGATGAAAGCGAAAGGCTGCGTGCAGCCGTTCTGCCGCGGGAAAGCCCTGCCGCGTCTCCCGCCTGTCCGGTCCGGAGGCTCTTCAGGCCGAGGCTTTCTCCTCCAGAGCCCGGCACGGGCCGGGAAGCGGGGGCGGTCCCGCCGCCGACCTCGAGCTGCCGGCGTGCCCTAGTGCGGAGATCGGCGAGGACTCTGCCGGGCCGGGGCGGGGCGGGGGTCTCACGTCCGCTGTCCCCTTCCTCTCTGCTCCGCAGATAGCGCGATGCTGAAGCCCGGCGACCCCGGCGGATCCGCGTTCCTGAAGGTGGATCCCGCCTATCTGCAGCACTGGCAGCAGCTTTTCCCGCAGAGCAGCCAGCTCAAGAGCAGCGGGGCCCTCGTTCAGCTCCAGCAGCCCGAGAGAGCCGAGCCCTCGGCTGACAGCCTCCGCCAGCGCCCGGCCTCCCTCTCCTCCGCCTCCTCTTCTTCTGCCTCGTCCACTCCGTCTTCCTCCTCCACCTCCTCCTGTGTCGCCGCGGCGGCCGCTTCCCTGGCCGGCCTGACCTCGCTGCCTGTAACCCAGCTGCCGGTCTTCGGGCCCCTGCAGAGCTCCGAGCCCCCGGTCGGGGGAGCGCCCGCTCCCCTACAGAGCAAGGACGCGTGCGGGGCCGGCAGCGGCGGCAGCAAATGCGGCGAGCGCGCTGCCACCCTGTTCCGGTGCACGGCCGAGGAGCTGGACTACTACCTGTACGGGCAGCAGCGCATGGACATCATCCCCTTGAACCAGCACACCAGTGACCCCAACAACCGTACGTATCATACTCCTTCCCGCAGTCCCCGACCCCCACCCTCTGCCTCTCCCCGCATCGGGACAACCCAGGGACGCTCCAGGCTGGGGGTCCGGAGTGGGTACCGTAACCGCTCTCAGCATGAGGAGCATCTTCAGCCCTGCCCTCCGCACCTTTGAGCTGCTTTTGCGTGGTTCCCAGCGCTTTCAGGAGGCGGGCGGTAGCCCCTCGGTAATATCTGCTCTTGCCTGAGACCCAGGTCATTCCCTGGAAGGCACGCTTCACCGGGAAGGCGGCTCTGGGGTGGGTTTCTTTCGAAGGACTGCTTAGGAAAGTGAATTCAGAAATTATTCAGAGCGACTTGCTAAGCAGCTGGTCCTTTCTCGCCTTGCTTGTCGCACTCCGCTCCTGCCTGGCAAGCCCGGGCTTCCCTGAACACCCGGAAATCAATTACTACTCCGAGCTGGGCAGGGGAAAAGTTACAGTTTTCATCAGATGGACTAGGGCAAAGTTTTCCTCCCTCTTATCGCGGAGTATCGTTTCCCTTTCAGACCCCGTTAACATCTCGCTGGTTTTAGTCTTCACCCCTACCGAAAAGCATGACATGGTCATTTAATAAGAAAAGCTGTTTTTCTAGGGAGAAAAAAAAAAAGGTCGCATGCCTGAGTGTGAGAATTCATTTAGGACTTGGCTGTTAGAAAACGTTTAATACTGCCGTTGCCAGTTACAGAGTTGTGGGTTGGTTTTTTTTGGGGGGGGGCACCCCTCTTATTAAACGTCTGTATCGACTAGAGGTTAGTGATTTTAGAAATTGGTTCTGTCTTTTGTTTCTGTATCTGTTGATACTACACAACCGAGAAACTTCACGGTGTGAAAATAACTAGATGAACTATATTAATTCTTCAGATTTATTGCTAACATTCAGAGCACACGGATCTGTCCCCCGTTAAAACACTGAAACATGGCTTCAGCGTGTGCACTTTTAACCACTGCTTCAAACACCCCCTTTTATCCCAAGGTTTCTTAAAATTCTTTATTTTTTGTTGTCCTCCCCTCTTCACCTCCCCGGAATGTCTGTTTGAGGAAGGCTGTTGAGCAGACAAACGATACCCCAAACCAGCGACCCGTGAGCACATGCCCGAGCAAAACGGTGATTCGTTTAATTTAGTTTCAGATGCAGAGTTTGTTTTGAAAGTTTCCATGAAACTGTGTTGCGTAGTAATTAAACTGCGTGGATGCTAGCATAGTCTTACTCACTCTCCGTATGTCTTCAAGAGCGAAAGGAAAGTTGACTCGGAGTTTGGTGGGGATTTTTCCGCCTTCTTAACATTGCAAATCATTCTGTATTGGAGAAGGACTTTGTTTTTAGCCACTTCCTCGTACCTCGTTTTACCCTCTAGTGGAGCGTGTTAGTGTATTTTCTACTCTGGGGTGCAGAAAACTTGATCTCAGAAATTGCATGCACTTAATGGAATCTGAAATGCATTATTAATCGCCAACCGAACCGTTCAGACAATCCATGTTTTACTTCTCGGAGCAGCTCTGTAAATCTGCAAGACAAAGGTTTTTAAAAAGAGAAAGAAAGATAGAAAAGTGATTGGGGGGGGGGGGGGTTGTGTTTTCAAGAAGTGAGGGGAATAATAGCACGCCGCAGAGTCGCAGGCGACACTGGCTTAGTTTCTTGCTCAGCGCGATATTAAAAGTGGCTGCGAGAAAGCAGCGGGGTCAGTCGCAGAAGGGACCCTTGTGAACGGCGTCAGGGCGGGCCGGGGCAGTGCTCGCTGTCTGAAGGACGGGCAGGGTGTTGGCGGCACGGCCCCCCTTTTTCTTCTGCAGCGAGATCTAAAATTTCTTACCACTGAACTTGTTTACAGGCGACTTTCGCACCAGCGGTAATTAGCTGTCTCTGAGCAAAACTTTTAATGCGAGTGTTTCAAGCTTCTGGCACCAGGTGCGTTTGCTTTGGGCAGATCGTTCTGAAACAGAGAAAAAGCCGGCTGTGCGTGAGAAAGGAGAGCGGGAATCGCGGTCCTTGCCGTGCCCCCATACCCTCCTCACTCGCTTGCTCAAAGGCTGCAGGGCATCGGCCTGGCCACCCCTGCGGGACTCCGCGAGTGTCTCGGGAGTCATGCAGGGGGTCCAGGCCAGGCGGAATTTTCAGCCACCTCGACTCCGTCGCGCACCGGAGGTCCCCATTGGCGGGACAGGCGGTCGGGGTTGCGGGTGAGGTGAGGAGCGATCGACTTTAGTTTGAGTTACACTTTCCCGCTGCACTTCCAGCCCCGGGCAGCCCCACCGACACTGCGGAGCGGACGGGCCGGGCGCGGGCGGGTGGGGGCTCTCCCAAGCCTGGCACAGGACCGCCGCGGTGACCGACGGGGCGCAGGCCCTGCCCGACTGCTGTCGGCCGGTTTGGGGTTGGAGGCGGGCCCCCGGCTGCTGCCTGCTCCTCGAGTTTTAATTGCGGATGTACCACCTTCGCGAGCCAAGCGAACGGCCCGTTCCCCCTTCTTTCCCAAATGCTCCCCATCCCCGAGCACCCATCTTTTTCTCCGGGGCAAACCGCGTCCCCCGCTGCGGGACCCACCCGCCGGACTCACCCGGTGCCTCCCGGGGTAGAGGCGGGGGGGGGGGCGGCGGTGCCTCCGCTCCGGGAGATCCCGTGGGGAGGCGTTGTTCCGGGCTGTCCGCCCTCCGCAGGCCCCGCTCTCCGCGCCCGGCTCGGCCCGGCGCCGTGCGGCCGCCGTGGGAAGATGGATGGGCGGTGGTTTCCCCATAGACGCACGCCTCGATCGTCGAATATCAATGAGTACTGCACGGTCTTGGGCTAGGGAGGGGGCCAAGGAGCTACGGGTTAAGTGTATGTAATTGTTTTAAATTGAAAGGGATTTAGTTAGGGAAAAAATAAAAACAAAAACAACAAGCAAGAAACAACCCCCTAATTAGAGCCCTGCAGTCTTTACTTCCAGGGAAGTAAAGGGGATTATGTTAAAGCCCTGATAATGTGGCAGGCGGCTGGGGACCGTTCTCTTCCTGACTCCTGAATCTGGAAGGATGAGCGTATTCCTACGCTCTGGGGGAGGGGCGATGGAGCGGCCACGGAAGATCTCCCAGGGTGAGTTTGGAGGGTGCGGAGCTGGCTTAATCCTGTGAGGGTTTGAGGTTTGCCCCTCGCTGCTGGGGAGAAGCTTTCACGATGAGGAGTCCTCCACTCCTCTGCCTTCACTGGGAAGCGCCAACCTGCCACTGTAATAAATACGCTGTGTAGAGCTGAAGTGTCATGCAAGCAAGCAGTTTGCACGCCTCTTCCCATTCAATTTTCGGGGAGACGGTGTATACACACTTCCACGCTGTGAAGTGGATCGGTGTGGGGAATATTCGGATTTTTTATTTTTTTATTTTTTTCCCTCTAGACTGCTGGTAACCTGTATGATTTAGCTATTTTACATCATTAGTTACCCAGCACCATGAAACATACATTAGATTGAGGTTAGAGAAGGTGGTGACTGTTTATTTAGGGTGATAAAATGGTCCATCAGCAGTAATCTCCATCGATATGTGCCACCAGGAGATGAAGGATGAGGGGACAAGCCACAATTAATTGCCCTATAGTTCTGTAGGAGAGAGTGGAGCCGGTGCGGACTGAACTTCGATCTCCTCTCCCAGAGCCTATTCATCATCTCTACATTGTATATGGGGGTCTCTCAGGGGCAGGGGGTGGCAAGGTTTATCTACACACAATATTCTCCTACCCTTCTCATACCTGACACGGAAATTTAATTCATTCATCCCTTCAGTTGAAGGCAGGGAAAATCAAACCCGCCTCCCACAACCCGCCCCCCACTCGCCTCGCAAAATTAACCAGAAACCCGCTCCGCAGGCGAGACGGTCCCCCCAAGGCCCCGTGCCTCTTCCCGCCGCCGGGCGCCGAGCCGGGCCCTCGCACACAGGTGGTCGATGGAGCTGTCGCGGTGTGTCCCTGACCTCGACCGGGGGGACCAGACCGAGCCCCACCGCGGCTCTTGCGCCGGTGCGGGATCACGGCCCGGACAGGCGGCGGGGAGCGGCGGGGCAATGAGCGGGGTAAAAGCCCGGGGAGATGAGGGTCGGTCAGAGCCGGGCACTCGTACGGGTCGTGCCCGGCAGCCCTGCCGCCACCGCGGCCCTGCCCCTCGGCCCTGCCATCCGCAGCGAGTGCCGAGGATCAATAAACAAACAAACAAAAGGCACCCGAGGGGGAAAAGTGTATCTGTGTCTCGTCCCCCCTCCCTCGAAAGCCAGCCTCCAGCCAGGCAGTCTGTGAGAAACTGCGGTTAATTCTGCAGAAAGCGACTGGCGCCAGCTCGCCAGTGAGGAAACTGAGGCACGAGGGGCCCGTGATCCCTATGAAAGCTCCAGCCCTCGGGAAAAGAAAGCGAACTGTCTCACCCAGCCCAGCCTCTCCCTTAGCTGGGTACCCACGCCCAGCCAGGGATGCCGGGCCAGCCACAGTGATTTATACTTGCAAGTGAGTAATACTGTGTGAAATGATGGGCACTTACACTGGATACCTGCATGCTTGCAGTGAATTATGAAGCAAAGGGTCGGAGGCCACCCTTCATTAATACTGTCAAACTGCAGGTAACCAGTATAACTGCACCTCTGAAGCATATTATTCCTGCTACAAAAATGCATTTCTTTCATTTATTGTTACAGCTGGTTTGCTGGTTAAAACAGTATGTTGGACTCTCATGGACAAAACCTTTCTCCTCTCAGATTCTTTTAAAATATACAGTAGTGGCATTATGTAGGTTGGAGAGTGCTTAGAATTATATTTGGGGGGCAACGACATGTACTTTCCCTTTTGCTTAGGTTTAGTACTTTTGAGTGTATTCACATGGAGTTATATGCTGGTGTTGCACTGTGTTCATTTTTATGGAGGCAAATATATGATAACATATTGCATTCCTCCCAAAAGAGCCATACCAAACAGCTCCACTAGGAAAACCTTTAATTTTTTCCTTGCTTCTTCCTTGCCTTAATCCTCCTGTCTACGGAGCGTGAAGGTACCAAGTGAGAAACTGATCTACTTCCAAAGAGTCTGACTGCATCTGGGCCTGCAATGGAGCATTCCCACTCACCTTACCTTCTATGTCTCCTGATTTTATCAGGAGACACTCTGCTCTGGCTGCAGTCTCCCATGCTTTTTCCATTTTCAGCAAATCCTTCTATTTTCTCACATTTCCTGCTTTTTCTTGTCTTGATTTGTGGCTTGACTGATGCTACATTACAGTCAGTGGAAGTACTCATTTCAGCGGTCCTTGGAGGAGGCCTGTACTCACACAGCTGCTCTCTGAGACCAAAAGAGGAGGAAGGGCACAGTACATCTCTTCTTGTTGCCCTCTGTGGCAGTCCTCCGGAAAGCCTACCCTTGTCCCACCTTGTCCTTTCCACCACCTATGTAGGTCTTAAAGGTTGCCATACAGTTTGAAGACTCTAGTGATGTCAGTGGGCCTACAGTGCTCTCCATCTCAAAACCCCATTCTTTTCCACGTATTGCTAGCAAGCTGGTGCACTGTATCACATCCTGCTTTGCAATACCCACAAAGATGTTGTTGATCCTTTCTGTGAGGCAGGGTAGTGTGCAGGTCTTGAAGTTCTCTCTTTTTTCTCTTGTCTGATTAAGGACTTCCTTCCCTAGTCCTCTCTGAGGCAGAGGAATCCACTACTTAGAGCAATGGTCTTTAAATGGGTAGTTTAACGTTACTGAAAGTATGCTTGGGCCAAAGCCTTCCACGCATCATTACAGAGAAGTTAGTCACTGGAGAGGGAAAGATGCATGGTAACTTTTTACTCAAGGCATGATAAAATGTGGCAGTAGGGCTTCCACCTCTTATAATATTTATGAGAATTTTTAAAAATTTTATTTGTATGATTACATAAAATCTAAAGATTGTTATACGAAGCATGCAACTAAGAAGAATTTCAGTACTGCCTAGTACTAAAGACAGACTCCTTCCCTTTTCAACAAGCCGTAAGCCAAAACAGTTTCAGAAGATGTCCCATTTTCCAAATTTTCAGCTTTGGCAGGACAAAGGGAAAGGAACACAGCAGGAGATCAGATACTGTGGCTGCCAAGCATTAAGACATTACCAGTGGTTTCGGATAGTGGAAAATAAATATCACATGTGTGAGTTTCTGTAAGGGTAAATGACAGTGACAGAGGGTTTGATTACACTCCTCATCAATTTCTTAATTTCTTTTCCTTGGAAAGGTAGAAATAAAATGTTTTATCCATATTCATGCACACATAATGTCAGGAAAAAGTGAAGAAATCCTTGTTCTAGGCAGGTACTAAAAATTGGGTGCATGAAAAGTTATGCATGTTATCCTGGTGGCAGGATGCAGGAAATTGACTCCGAACTTGCCCGAGTGGAGTCGTGAAGAAGCCTTAGCATGTGTAACGTAAGTTGCTACAGAGACACAGCATCTCCAAGAAAGCCATTAATAATCAGGCAGTAGTGATGAGAGTTGCACATCCAGAAGTTGGTCAAAGGGTGCAAACAGGTCAGGTTCAAGGGCCTGCCCTGGGTGCTAGTTGACATCATGGTTAGATACCCTCTCTTTAAGTCCTCAGTTTTCCTGGCAGATGATACATGGTAAGATGCCAGATTTGTTTAAAGTGTACTCACATGCCAATCTGTTTGGGGTTGGAGGGTTTTTGTTTTTTTTTCTTATTTGAGTACCTTTCTGTATGATCTCCAGTGCCAAAATCCAGTGGAGCCCCTGAGATCTTTGGATAAGCCAAAACCACAGCATTTCTTGATGATGGGTTTCAAAGAGGAAAGAAAAGATATCGTGGTGATACCTCACTTTTCAAACTAACTGTGGAAATAACAGCAACAACAAAAAAAGCTGTCACGTACCTACTGCCTTTTATTAATCATGCCTGGGAATGGCTGTAGGAATATCTGCTGCATAATTTTTCTCAGGACTAGCCGGAAACCTCTTCCGTGGTGTCCTGCAAATCTCATCCTCAGCCGCCTCTAATTAAAATGGCTGATTGAACAAAACCCCTCATTTTGTGACAGGGATTATATTTTTAAGGAAAGACTATAACCCTCCAGTCAAAAGGTATTTTTTTGGCCACTATAAGGAGCGTCCCCACCAAGGGACTTTGCCCTGCAGCTTCTCTGGCACTGCAGTGCCACAAGGCTCGGCCTCATCACTGCCTTCCTGCCCTTGCGAGTATCATAGGCAGGCTTTCTTCTGCAGGGGCAGCCACCAGAGTGAAGCACAACTTGGGGCTTGCTTTCTGTCTGCCAAGATGTGTAATCGATGTTACGGGTGGAGAACTTGAACAGCTGAGCGCCGAGCAGGGACACATGCAAGACTCGAAGATGTAATGATTTCAAGGGAAATTAGCTTCTACAATATTTCCATATTGCTGAATGCATAATTTTTTTAAGGTACTATTTAACAGAAGATGATGTGAAACACTGCTTTGAAAGTGTTTCTGAAATTGGAGAATGCGAACAGAGACCATATTTTGAAAATGCAGCTTTTGTTGTCCTTTAGCAGCTTTTACTGAATGGAGAGGAAGGTTTTCCTTAGAAGGCTTTGTAGGAAATGAGTCTACATAATATAGAGTATATCCACCTTGAAAGGAAGAGCAGCTGAGTCAGTACTCCTGAGAATTGAAACTGTGGTTGCAGGCAATCTAGCAAGTCTAGATCTGTGGCTTAGACCAAGAAGCTCCAGCTTCTGTAGTGAATACTGTGCTTTATTTTTATAAGAATCAGTGTAGATTGTATAAAACTATTAGAGGAAAGATCTAGGACTTGCTGCATGAGTACTATGGCATAGTTATTGGTTTTCCTTTGTACTTCTGGAATAAATTTATGTGAAAACAAACCTTAACTGTGCTACAAAATTGAAACGGGCTGAAGACGCTAACTTATTTCAATAGATTTATTGTTGTGTTAACTCAGCATACCTCCAGAGAAATGGGTTTCCTGAGTGTGAAATGTTGTCCTGGAAGTTGTACATTCATGGCACGTGCAGTAGAGTGCAGTGGAAACATTTAACCAACATTTTCTTTGCTCAGAAAAGAAAAATGTCAGTAGGATCTTCCCAAAATAGAGAAACATCCGTTATTAAGAGCAGATAAGGAAATCAACATTTTTACAAAAGTGTCTTTTTTGTGGGAGCTGCTCACAAAACCAGACATGCTGGTTTTGTTCTTAGAGCCAGCTATGCGTAACAGGCAAAGAACATGCATTCCCATTCAATACAAAATTTTCAAATGTGTGCTAGGAATCAGTAATGATTTAATTTAAAGATCAGATTTGACTACAAGAAAGTAAATGTCTATCCATGCTCTGATACGTCATTCATGAGGCTCTGTGTATTTTATTTTCAAAAGAAACAGGCATGCACACACATGCAAAAAGTAGAGTGAACATTCATTTAAAAGAAGGGTGGAATTAAATCCTGCTTCGCTTAAACCACTGGGCTGAACTGTGGTAAAGCAAATGAAGGAGACTTGTAAGGCATTATGACTGTGTTTTAAAATGTCTCATGGAAACACACTGGAACGGTTTAAATAGGCTATTTATATTAGTCAGAAAATTAATCTTAAAGAACTGTGTTAAATTAATATCGTCAGGTCTGTGAACACACCAGGCTCGCAAAATGTCTGCAGGCTTACTGCGCAGCCCTTGGAATCTCTATTCAGGGCTTTGGTGAGATTAGGAAAGCTGTGCTAAGCAACATGCAGAAGGGCACCGTGTGTCTGAGCACTGAGTTGCCATGCAGTGATAGGAAAAGTAGAGGTATCTGCATGATCTTGCCTGTGGTAGTGACTATGGTGGTGGCCAGCAGCACCATACTGATGCTGTTTTCCCCTCTTTGTCCCGCAGGATGTGACATGTGTGCTGATAACCGCAACGGCGAGTGCCCCATGCATGGGCCTCTCCACTCCCTGCGGCGCCTGGTGGGCACCAGCAGTGCTGCTGCAGCAGCCCCTCCACCAGAGATCCCAGAGTGGCTCCGGGACCTGCCCCGGGAGGTGTGCCTGTGCACCAGCACTGTGCCTGGCCTGGCCTATGGCATCTGTGCGGCTCAGCGGATCCAGCAAGGCACCTGGATTGGGCCCTTCCAGGGAGTCCTGCTCTTGCCAGAGAAGATTCAAGCAGGAGCCATCAGGAACACTCAGCATCTCTGGGAAGTAAGTTATCAGCTTTCCTTCCTCATCAAATTTGATTGTTTTGAAGTAGACATTGAATGTAATTGTATGTAGCACTAGCACCATTCACTAGCTGTGAAAAAAAACAACACAATTTAAGTAAGCCAACCCAGCAGATTTGAAAATGCAGCCAGTGCAACCAAAGCCTTGCTGCACTAGAGGTAGTCATTAAAAAACAGTGGTGCCTCAGAGCTCCATGTGGTTTGCATAGGAGGAGCAGGTTGTCACAGGTGCTGTAATGTGGAATAGAGAGACATGGTCAGAGAATTCTGAAGGCTACAACACCTAGTGCTGTTTATCTTTCGACCTGCATAACAAGAGCTGGCAGAACCCTTAGGTCACAATACTAGCTGTACCATCTCAGGCTGAGTAGTATGTGTGGGTAGAGATGGAGTATTGCACCATCCCTATGGCCTATGGACAACCCACAAAAGCTGCCGAAACAAGCGCAGGAGCCTGTTCTGCAGCCCTGCTGTTTGCACAGTGAAGGTGTTAGTGCTTGTTCAAAATTCAGTTCAAATCCAGTCCTGCACCAGCTGTGCACTTCCCTAATGATGCTTTAGATGCTTTTATGTGAAAGCCACTTTCTGCTCTCTGAAAACGTAGGGGTTTTTATACACTTGTTACCATGTTAGAGATTGTAACAGTGATAATTGATATGAAAACATTCAGTCAGTGATAGTTTGGTTTATTTTGCGATGAACAGTGACTGTGGTTTGGCAGAACAGGTCATAAACCCATTTTGTATCCCTTTGGCCGTACAGGGACATCCATGGCGGTTACTGTTCATGACCGTGTACATTTTCTTCAGTGAAACACAGGAGTTTTTGCTTAGGTATAGTTTGTACGCAGATGCTAACAACAGCATCTTGTGATAAGTTAATTTAGAAAGAAAAGACAGTATATGCTCATTTTACACACAGATCTGATAATTAATAGAGAACACGTATAATCCCAGTGTGTGTCAGTGTTTCTTATTTGTAGAAACAGCCTACTGTCTACTTAGTCTTTCGCCAGTTATTTCTTCTCTGCTTTGTGCTGGAAGGTGTAATTTCTTAGTTCTGCTTAGTCCTGTGTAACTGCAGCTTCTGCTCACCTCAAGACTAACTGCTACGGAGAGTCAGTAGAAGTGTGCTTGTAGATCTGCAGGTGATATTTACTCATCTAGACCAAATATGAATCTTCAGAATATAAGGGAAAGTTCTTGCTGATTAGAAACCCGCAAAGGAGTCTGTGAAGATGCAAAAAGTGTTTTTGTTGTCTTCAGTGGGTATATTGTAAAAGTGAATGGATTTTTAACAGATACTTGGTGTTGTGGAGCCAGCATATTGCGTATAGCGCTTGTTCAGAGGAAACCTGTGAATATTTGTCAGCTCTTTGGGACTGATCACCTCTTTTAATAATTACGTTCTATCTTTGTGTACTATCTGTATGACTTTTTTCTATGAGTAAGAGCTCCTATGCATTTTCTATATGCAAGCAAATAGTAAATAACCCATCAGAGTCTTTGTCTGAAAGTATTTACCCCAAAAAGTCATTGCGGCAAAAGGATTTTCACATTAAGGAGTAAAAGATCAGTCTCAGAACACACCTAAATGTACCCAGTAAAACTGGATGAATTACAATCATTGGGAGTTTTGTTGCTGCCTTCACTGGGGATGGAAATTCTCTTGTATAGCAGATATAAATAAATCAGACTTACATTTGTTCCTACCAAAGCCCCTTGATTATAATGAGAACATTTTGAGATATGTTATTAATCAAATATTTCTTTTATGGTACACTATATAATGGTCTTGGAGGGTTTATTTTCATTAAGAGGGGTTTTGTGGTCCAGACTACACTAATTAACAGAATATAAAATAATTAAATAGGCTTGCCAGATCATCAAGTTACATAAAACGTTGAAATTTAGCAAGAATAAATGGAGTTAGAGAATTTTACATTATCCTCAAATATTTACTTTTTTTTTTTTTTTTTTTAGTTATGGATCAGTTTTATGCAGTTAAGTTGCAAATGATGATATCTTTTTTAAATAGGCAAGAATTTTTTAGTCTAATTTCAGATGGACTTGAAAGTTGTTTTAAGGCAATAAAAGAAGGGAGATTGTTGGGAGGAAAGAAAAAAGTATGTAAAAAGAAGAAATAGTACTGATGTATGTGCGAGGTTCAGGCCGCTGATGGGTGTCAGCTGAGTTTTTGTGTGGGTTTGCCCTTCTGTTCTTCACACACAATACAGATCGGCTATTGAGTAGAAAAATTAGCGTGTGTATTTGAAGTGAATTATCTTAAAATAATAACTAAATTTAGGGTTTTATGGAAGGTATTGTGGGCAGCTTATGGTCTATGATTTTTATGTTAATAGCAAAAAATTGTTAGTAAAGAATCACATACTCTAAGCTCTAGGTAAAAGTTCTGGCTGTTTCTCATTTCTTTTGGCTTTCAATTTGGTATGTTTTATCTATCAAAGAACTGACATTGAATAAAGAAAAAGTATAGGAAAAGAAAATAATCGGAAAGTGTGTGTGATTTTACAAAGCTGATCCATGAAAATAAATAAAAGCAATTGAAAGTATGTGTCTGAATAGCCTGTATTCTTTTAGTCTTTGTGGTATAGGAGTGTGGATTAAATCACTGTGAACATTAAAGAAATGTCTCATCATTGTCCCTTTATAAAGCTATGGCTTTAAACAATTCCCTTCCACTGATATTTTCAAGATAGCTGCAAACACAAGTGTGGCCACAGATCAGTTATTCAACATTAGGTCTTGATGGACCTTCTAGAGAGAACTTCTTTTTCCTTAGGACTGAAAATAGCATTCTAATATTTTTTCTCTCAGCACTGCAAAGTAAAGTTGATAGATTCTTGTTTTCATTTACAGTTCTTTGTGTACACCAGATAGAAGGGCTATTGCAAAGACTTTTAAGTACAGTTACTGATTTGGTGTCTTTTTTTATTCTCTTTGTTGTGGGAAACATCAAAAGCACTGCGTTTGATGTGTAGTTCTACGCTATGGAAATATGCTTCAGTCTGTCTGCACAAGTGTTCCCGCCATGCACTCAGTGTTTGCTTTGTATGTAATCCATACAGCATAATGTACAGTGTTTCAGAGTAAATTACATACCATTCCATTACCTCACAGCAGGTCTTGACACCTATGGGTGTTCATGGGAAATTACAGAGTTCTCTTTCAATCAGCCAAGACAATTTTTAATAACTTTTTTAACAGAAAAGATCAGCCCTTTTTTAAACAGAAAGATCAGCCCTTCAGAAAGCCAAAAATATGAGTAATTTTTTTAGTTATAGTTCTTTTTTGGCCCTTTGGCCCACTTTTAGTCAATCTAGGGTTTGCTTGTGTTTTATAAAAATACAATAAACTCTGATTTGTTTAAAACAATAACAGGACTGGGTGTAGCAAGCATTTATTCCAGCACTGCTTGATAATATTTCTGATCTTTTTCTTTCTTTTCTGTTTTTTTTTCCCCCCATTTTGAAATAAGAACAATCCCTTTGTTATTGCAAAGAAAACATAGACTTTCTCAGCAATTAGGTCTTACTGATGAGAATGAGATAATTTTCCCCTAATGTGTTTTCTAATAAAGAAGTGAAAAGACACACTTGATTCCAACATATATGAAAACATTATTGCAGTTATTAATGTGTCCTTACTCTCTGGAGATAAATTAATCTAGTTGCACATGGTTTCCCCTTTCTGTTTAACATCAAAATTTAATAAGAGTAGACTTAAGGAATGCATATGATGCACACTTAAATTCTATTAGAATAAAATACAGAAGTTTTAAAGGCTTATACATTTTAGTAGTCAAAGTTTTTCAGGGTCCAAATTTTAAATTGTGAATTCTGGAAACAGCTAAGTCATAACATTTTTTTCCCCTGCAAATACGATTTAGATGAAAAAGCTTTTACTGACAGATGTATCAAAGGACAAACTCTGTTTCCTTTTCTTCATTCACCAGAAAAAAGTTTGCTGTCTTTTTTTTTTTTTTTTCTTTCTGTTGGACATCAAATAGGTTTGGTAGGTTTTTTTGGTTTCAGTGGTTTTTTTTTTTTGTTTGTGGGTTTTGGTTTTTTTTTGTTGGTTGGTTGGGGTTTTTTTTCCCTTTGGAAAAGCCAGAGAGTGTCAAATATATTTTTTCACTTTATTTTAAACTTGACGTAAGTTTGGCTTTTCTGGAAGAAAAATGCCTTTTCATATGTTAGGGTTTTTTTGTAGGGATGAGCAAAATATAGATATAGAAGGACATTCATTAGTAAATGAAAAATGCTAAATTTATGTTACTGATTTTCATCCTAAATGGATGGGATTAACTGGCACTACTAGAAAGTGTGCATGTCATTTTGATAAAGTACCATTTTGATACTTACTGGCCTTTTGTGCCTCAACTGAAGTCAAAGAAAACACTGCCTTTGACTTCATTGGGACCAAGAACAGGCATTTTGCTGGGACGCATGCTGCCCAGAGTACATGTAGAGTCCTGTATATTTCTGTACAAATTAATATGCAGAGAGAATCCTTACCTTTCAAATGAAGCACTCATTCCAGTTATGATGATAGATTTATATTCAGATTCTCAAGGCTGTAGTTTTGGACTAAATTCGCTGTTACAGCAAAGCATCGGGGGATAGAATTATGTGCATGCCGTCATTCTATTAAAGTGAAAATTATGTTTCTCAGCCATCCATCATCTACTATTCTAGACTGCTTGTCAGCCCTGTTTCATATATGTTGTGTTCATGAAATTCAAATGGTTTTGTCTTGAAAAAAGCCCCTTGGTTGTGTTACTATTATACCTAAAATTATTCAGAGTAATGGTTGGTGCCATTCTGTTGTTGTTTGGTTTGCCTTTTCTGGGGGTATTGTGCAGTGTATCACATTTTGCATTTATTTTCTATTAAAACAGCACAATAATTTTTACTTTTACATGGATTTTAAGTTCAGACGCTGCATCCTGGAAATATCCCTAATCTGTGTTCAGTAGTTTGCTAAGCCGAAAGTTCAGAAAGAGCACATTCAATGCCATAGATTCTTTAATTTATGTACCCTAGAAGAAAATTGTGCTAAGCTGCTATAAAGAAGCTTCCTAATATTAGTATTTCTAGATCACTTAGTATCATTTTTTTCCAGATAACTTTTGTAAGTTAGAAATTCCTTATGTAGGGTTAACATAAAGTTAGTTTGATCCCAGATATAAAGGCTATTTTGTGTTTGATAATTCTTAGAAAAGCTGGACTAAACCTTGATGTTTCTTTTAGAAACCCTGTGATTTTTATAAGACTTTTTCATGCGTTACCTTTATGTTTCTCCATGTCTTTGGTATGTTTATACCACGTACAGAAGGTATCATATGCTTGAGCAGACAAATAAGCCTAAGCACACATGCAACAAAGCAAATCTAATTTGGCACAGGGTCTGATTCTCTTCCTATTTAATGAAGTGAAGTTTAGAATAAACTTTGGTGTGGAGTTGGATACTGCCCCAGAATCTCAACAGTGTTACTGAAAACAGTAATTCCATGGACTGCACGGAACATGCAAGCACCCGAACTCACACTATTCCCAGAAAAAAAATATTTCCTAAATTGCCAGATCAAGCAATCTGTTTTTCCGTAGTGCATAATCTCACCTTGAAGATTTATTGTATAATACACAAAGATACTGAAATGGAACCCAAATAAATATAGAAGCTCATTTCTGTCCTTATTTGACCACTACCTTTCCGTATTGCTCAAAAGTGATCCAATCACCAATATTATGGAAATACTTGACCTTTTTTTAGTTTTTTCTTTTCTTTTTCTATTTTTTTCCTTTTTTCTTTTCTTTTTTTTTTTTTTTTTTTTTAATGAGTTAGTTAGTTAGTAAAAAGCAATTTCGATTGTTGGATGACAGCTAGTTTGTAAGGCCTGAAATGACTCTTAATTTTTATTATCATTAACAGTGAATAATTTCTATTGACTTTTGATTCAAAGTGGGTGAATAAAGGCAGTATTTTAATGAAATATATAGATATCCAAAATATCAATAGATATCCAAATTATAGATATCCAAAATATAGATATCAAAATATATAGATATCCAAATTGCATACCTGGTGCCAATAATGTATCGGTTACAGATTTCCTAAGCCAAAACTGCAACATAACGCCTTTCAGGGTAGTCATGATGTTCAGTATTTTGCCTGACTTTCTCAATAATGATACATACATTTTGGTCCCCCAGGTTTCATAGCATCGAACATGCATGGACTTTAAAATGCAGACTTTTAAGTAACAGCTTAACATAAAATCTGGAAAATTTAGCCCAGAGTATACTTCCCTTCCACGCATTTGGCACCTTTTTCAGATAAGTTACAGAATTCCATTATCCAAATAGTTACACATGTGTGACAGAGGTTGACCTTTAGTCATGTCAATCCTTTTTGTGTAGGCCTCGGGCTCTGGCCTAATGGCTCAAAGCCTGATTTACTCACTGTAATAAGGGCAGGAGGTCGAGCAATTGTCAGCTTGCCTGCTCATACTCGTCTCAGAGCCTGGTTGAAGGCTGTTAACACAAAGCTTTTCAAAGTGAATTTACAACCACCACCACTGACAGAGGCCAATCAGTGCGCCATAAATGTCAGGTTAGTGAGATTGAGCAGTAAGTAAAGTACTGGCAGCCCACTATTGGCTGAAATCAATTGCTTAAGGTTTAACTGAGAATAGCAATCTGTGTGTAACTACATCTGCAGAGCCAGTTTAAGTGTGGAGAGCAAGTTGGAGAGCAGATTAGGTAGAATTACCCACCAGCAACAACCAGGGCACCAAGCCCTGCATTTGTTCCCCTTCTTATGAATGCTACCTGCACTGATGTGATTCATGGTCAAAAAGTGTTGAACCTGCCTGTTAGTTACAGAAATAAGACTATTCTTCTCATGCATGAAAAAAAAAAAAAAGAAAGGTTAAACAGTGTTGTATCTTACCTGAACAAAGAAGTCTCGGAAATTTTTTAAAGTATTATTTCAGTAATGCTCAGTTATTTCTAGCCCTCGGTTCCAGAGAAGGCTTTTTCATAAGGAAACTGTGGCTTTTTGCTGTTGGCTTGCAAATTGAAGCTATCACAGAATTCACTAATGAGTGATTATGTACCTAATGGTCTGAATATCTATGAGATGTAGTTACCCGCAAGACTGAATGTTTTTATCATTTTGTGTAGTGACAGCTTGGACAGCAATTCATTTGGCTTTGAAAGCATCAGCATTAAAATGTAGGAATCCATTAAAATGCTGTATGCCAGGATTTATAAATTAGGCAATTTCCTTGATTATTGCAATCATTTACAAAATTGATTGTCACGGTGTGGTATAGGCAGATTTCAGCAATGATCATTGACAACAGGCACATCCTCTAGTATCTCTACTCATTGTTCCCTAAAAGAAAGGCCACTCTACTATGAAGTTATTCTCCATCTCAAGGTCAATTATGCATTGAAAAAGTCTACTAATGTAGAAGATCACACATCTTTAAAGGAGAACCACATCAGCTATTTATAGACTCTAATGGTAGCTGGAACACTTATTTTTTATTCTGTTTGTAATTTGTTTGTTGTGGCCAAGGCATCATTTGAGTCTGTAGTGCATATTCTCTTTGTGATCCATTATTGAAAGGTAAATAATTTTGGCGAATTGCAGCTGTAAATATTTATTTGATTGAGGATTTAAAAGTCAATAATGTGTTTTATTCGTTGCATCCTAAAGTTCTAATTAACCAACAGATACAGTGTATAGTAACTTCATTTGGGTCAATTATTTCTGCAAAACACAATAAAGACATTTTATCACAAAGCAAATATGCTCTAGAAGTTTTCCTATATTAAAACAAATGCAATAAAGCTGGAAAACGCTAGCCATCAACTACAAACCACTTTCTACCACAAAGTAGGAGTGCTTTCTACTTGCGTGAAAATAAGCAATATGCACTGTAAAAACCTATGAATGCTAAACCTTAAAATGCAGGTGATTGCAGGTGATTACAGGAGATTCTTTTTGCAAACTGTAGATGAGGTCCAGTCATAGCTGGCAACAAACTAATTTGTATCATGCCTCATGCAGATCATGAGCTATCAGGACTAATCAGTCCTTGCTTAGACAAAATAGCCATTAATGTCACTAGAAACTTTGATTTAATGAGGTCTTCAGGCATGACTGAATAACACAGTATCACTTTAATCACAATTTGTGAATCATTTTTTTTCCAAGTTAGGACAACTGTCCCTTCAGAACTGCAAAGCCACCTGCATATTGTCTGCCACTGTACATACAACAACAGCAACACCCAGTTAACAAGAAGGTACCCTTGTATAAATGCATTCATTTGACCTAAAGAGAATATTTTACTGTGAAGAAAGGCAGGATTGCATTGCCAGTGACTGTGTAGCAGCACATTGTACTTAGTTAGACAAATATTAGCATTGAAGAAAAAAAATTTTTTGGTATCTTGAGAAAAATCTGTAACTCATAATCGTATTGTTTGTACTGCATTGCATATTTGTTGCATGGATTTAGCAAGATGTACGTAAACAATTCCATATTTTAACAGTAATTCAACCTGGTATTTTCTGCATAGAGACCTACTGATGTATAAGCAAGCAAATTTAGTGACCCCAGGGCATGTCTAAAGATGTTTTGATTTCATCTGTGGAACTGTCAAAGTAGGGAAATGTAGTTTTATGATGAGTGCAAGAAACTCCTACTGAAATAGAGGACATATGAAAGCTCTGTTCTTCATGTTGTTCACCTGTAACAGAGCCCTGAATTTGGAAATAGAGCAATGGTCAGTATTTGTTACAATCCTAAACTGGAAAAAAAAAAAAAAAAAATCCTTCATTAACTGAAGTGTTATGTATAAAACAAATGAAGTAAGCAAATCTGGGGTTCGCAAATTTTACTTAGGCTGATCTTCCAGTTGTGTGAAATTCAGAATTTTTTTAAAAATTACTTACATGTACTTTTTGCTCCATGCTATGTCAGCATTCACTGTTGATTCATTGACAGCAAATACTAGTTTTTAGCAATCTGTCAAAAGAACTTCATAGCAGTACTGATGCTATTTTCAGACCACCATTTCACCAAAAAAAAAAAAAAAAAGTTAGCATTGAAGTAAAAATAATTTTAAAAAGTATTTTATTTCCTATTTCTATTCCTATTTCTATTTCCAGATGGCTTGAATTCTGTTCCCATTTCCGTTGCTCCAGTAAAAGGAGATGAAAGAGATGCACAGTTACTTAGAGAAAAATGAGAAGGATTCAGGTGTATTTTTTTTATTTGTAAGATCAGTTGTTAATAAAGCATGTCTTCATTTCCAATTAGAGATGTGAAGTTTTACTGAGCTACAGATATTTTCCTGTGTTTATGTTTATTTTATTGTGACCAGCAAGATTTTAGTGACAGCTATGGTAACAAAGTGACATTATTTCCACTTCTAAAAAAACTTTGTTGTATTTCAGAGCAAACATTCTAAGAAGGATTTGACATTTGAGGGAAAAAAACATTGAACTTTAAAAAAACTTGATTCTCATCCACGACATTTCAGAACAGGAAAACTGGTGTACAGGTTGGTTAGGTGCCTTTAGATGACATGCATTTGAAAAGTTCAGGAAGAAATACTAATGTTTCATCAAAATAAATATGCTGCTTCTTAACTAATGCAAAAATATCATGAGACTACTTAAGCAAAACTGACAGGTTCCTGGAAAAAGTTTGATTTTTAACAAGATAGGGGTTTTTTAATGCAGAAAAATGGAGGCCGCGGATTAGTTTTTGACCAGCTATAACAGAAATGCACAAAAATGTTACACAGACTTATAAATTTCTCTTAAAACTGCTGTAACCTTCTGGGACAGTTGGCAAAGTGTACCAAGCTAAGACCTCAGCTGTGTTTCCAGCAGTGTTCTCTTTTCCATGATCCCAAACCTGAAAATTGCTGAGTACCGTCTTCTGGCTCCAGCATTTTTCTGGTGAGAGGGGCTTCCTGAGAAATTTGAGGTCTTGTTTCTGTGTTGGGACCAAAACTTTTCACCCAGCTGAACCTCTTCTGTTGTTCGAGGACCAACACAATAGAGTTTAATTTGCTGTAAATCTTTCAGCACACTTAAAAATCAGGTAAGAAGCTTAGGAAGCTGAATTTCTTATGCAATTTTATCACAAAGATAACCAAAGTGAAGATGAACATTGGCATTTCTTTAGATCATGCACTAATTGTGAAGATGCTTAGAGAAAAATAGGTTCTGTATTAATGTTCAAATTTTTGCATCAATATTGTGTCATCGGATTTCATTCTCTTTTGTCATCACATCAGGATCACATTCAAGTTACTGGGAATAAGAGGCATTTTTTTTTAGGAATATTAACTGGCTTGCTTGTTTGTCTGGAATGGTATCTATTGCATCCACAGTCTAGAGATTTGATGAATTTCCAGGGAGTTCTTCAGTAGAAACCGCGTAAGCCTGGGCTCGGGGGTGTCTCTAGCCCACCATATAGTGAAACACACATTAGAGTAGGCTATATATCTGAGCCTGGGTGGGCTCAGGCAGTAAGTCTGGCCGAGTAGCTATTTGACCTTGTGGTCTGCCATTCCCAACAAAAGATGGCTGAAGGTCAGCCTGAGG
Organism: Strigops habroptila; assembly: GCF_004027225.2. Taxonomy (NCBI): domain Eukaryota; kingdom Metazoa; phylum Chordata; class Aves; order Psittaciformes; family Psittacidae; genus Strigops; species Strigops habroptila. Next base: position 38,683,454 of record NC_044302.2, on the reverse strand, counting down.
TCTGTAGCCTCCCTTTCCTCCAAAAACTACATTTGTCTGTCTCTTTTCTTAACCTTTGTGGGCTTTTGTTTATTTAATAAAATCTTAATTTTTATGCCCTAATTACCCCAAAGTATTGCCTCTGACATGTCCCAGAAGCAATAGTGTTTCAGAAGTTATAGTTTATTGGTTGAAATAGATTTTTCCGTTACTTTTGAAAGGCTAATTTGTGTACAATTTCATGGTTTGCTGCTAAGCCAAATCAAATGTCTTCTTTTTCAAAGATACAGCAACTGTCATGTTGGATAACTTTATGGACTTTATAGAATCTTAATCTGCTTAATCCTTCATTCTTAGTTTATGTTTCTTCCATGTTATTACTTACATCTTCTGAAATCTCACAGGTCCACGTACTATAGTTTACACCATTCATTCCCACTATGGCCTGCGTGTCACAGTGGCTGTATTTATGATCAGGAATAGCTAGCAATGCCTCTCAGGACACTATCAATCACAATTTGGAATAACAACGATAGCCACTGAAGAAGTTTGTACAAGGCCTTCTCCCATCTCTGAAGCTGAGCAGCACACTGCTCCCGTACTGCACCCAGCCCCTGGTTGAGGGGTAGTTCAGGAAAAATACTCCTTTCTCTGTCACATTTGACTGTCAGATCATCTGTGTTAAGGGATCAAAGACATCAAGAATTTAAACTTGCAGTTGCATCCATGGAGAAAACAGCTGCTAGAGCGATAGTTAAGCTGAGGCAATTCCATGTCTTTGCAATAATTTATGATTATAGCCAACCTAGTGAAGGCATATACCACCACTATGTTTGTTTTACTGTTTTTTACCTATTTTTACTTTTGGTTTATTATGCTTTACTTTTAAAATTATTTTTACTTTTTTATTAAATTCTTATTTATTTTACTATTTCTTATTATAAAAATCTTACATTAAAAATTTTTTTTGTAATTCCCAAAAAGGTATGCATTTGTCTCAGTGCTTTCTATAAAGCAGGCAAATATTCTGGCATTTTCTGTGTTAAAGATGATTTAATTTAATTGGAGAATTAGCAGTAATTTTGCTGTTGAGAGCATTCATTTCTAGTTCTAGCTGTCATCCTACATTAACTGGGGGAAAAAAAAAGTTTTCTGTTTCACAGGCAAAGCTGCACAGGATGTACATCAACATTTTGATGATTAATTCCATTGTTTTATTCAAATAATGAGGCAGTCAGTCAATGGAACTTGATAATAACTTACCTGTTAAGTTACTTCTAAAGGAAATAATGTTGAGAAGCTTCTATGTAAAAAACACTTTGTAGTGCAGCAGCCAAGGATTAGACTGCCACAGACTGAAAGTCTGACTGAATTTCTCCCTCCTTCATATTCTTTGAAGGTCTCACCATAAAAATCAGAGAGCTAGATGTCTTATCTTCCACTTTTCCTCAGCAAATTCATGTATCTATTGAGGCTGAAAAAGTGGACCTTCAGATCATAGAGAAAATTGGGGCAACAGACAGATGCAGGCAGTTTAAAAAAATGTGTTTGAAGAAGATGGAGAATAGGACAGCAAGGCAGTGTAGTGCCCATGAGTTTGGAGAAGGGGGCAGGGCTCTCTCAGACTATGACTCTTGTAGAAGATTACTGCCTTTCTTTCCCTTTGTTCTCAAAGATTACAGGTAATTTTACCACTCTCTCACAAACCAGGCTAGGCTTGTCTCATGAGCATTGCAGTGTTGATCTAGCTATTATTCAGTTTTTGAGCTGGTGCTGTCTGATGATGAGCTGTAGATATCCCACAGAAAGTCAGAGGAAAAACATTAAGAAATCATAGCATTCAGAAGTAAGGTTTTTCTCCTTTGTGTTGTCATGGATTTCTGCTCTGGATATTTCTCACTCTTTTGTTGATTAAGTATTTCATCTATTTTCAGGTTTCAAAAACTTGCAAGTAGTACAAAACTTTTGGTAGGTAACTTTTGTAGTCCTCAATATTCTTGAACATGCAGAGCTTTTCTCTTGTGTGCATGACAGACATAAAAGTACAAATTGAACCTGGGGTGCCGTGAGCTCATACACAGTGTCACTGCACTATTCTGAGTTTCATTTGCTCCCTTTCACTTTCCTGGCAGCTGGTGGTGTTGGGGAGTTTACAGAAAACATGGCGTGGCTTCCAAGATCAAGACTCCTGAGCTTTGTCCCAGAGTCAGATTGCAGGATTTTTCAGTCTTTTAATTTTAAATTTCATGGTGATTGTACTTGCCAGTAGATAAAAAGATCCCAGCGTTACTCCCCATTCCAGCAAAACAAAAATGGTAGCAGTTTCAAAGAGGACAATTGTTTTTACATTTCTACATCAGTTTCCTAAACTTTCCATCCTGGAGGAGTCTGTTAGAAAGGCAGCAGGAGACAAGGAGAGAGATCTTGGCTTTGTGCATGAGTATTGGAATTCGTGTATGAGTTGCCCATTGGCATTATGGCATCCAACTCTCCAGCAGAAGGGTTATGGTAACTATAAATTGTATAAAATGCATAGTATAATGTGACTGAAATATCTTTGAAGAGTTACCTCCTTCAGAGAACTGTGAAGAGAACAGAGAACAGAGTTACCTTCAACCAGAGAACTGTGGGAAAAGAGAATAGAGTGCAAGGTGGGTGTGGAGGTGATCAACTTCTGGAGAAAAAGCCTGTGAATGGAGTTCTTAATGGAGCTTAATATATTGTCTTCATTACAGAAGAGGATAGATCTGATTTGTCTTCTTGTTATGGACACTTACATATGGGAAAAAACCCTAGTAGCTGAAGTTGTATAAAATGCATCTCAAAAGAAGCAGGTAACTATGTTTTGCAGTAGTTAAACATAAGATTATCTTAATAAAGAGGCACTTTAACTCTTTAAAAGGTCACAAGGTCATTAGATGCTTCAAGTTCTGCATCTTGGGTTGGATGATCAAAGCCTATGCCTTCATGGTCTGTGAACCTCCAAACCCTTTGCTTTATCTCCTAGGCCATACATGAGGAGAGTAAGACTGCCTGCATCTCCTTTGTAGCACTTTGCATAAGGGTGTCATCTTCAGTGGGGAACTTATGGGAATTTCTTCACTCAGCTATTTAGGCAGGTTCTGCTTTCTCTTTGTTTTTTCTGGTTTTATTTTGTTTTGTGCCAGAGAACACAGGGATTAGGCCAGGGACAGTGGTGTGACTTGTTAATCTTTGATTTTACAATGAGCACATTTGTGCCCTATGCTGGCCGTACAAGTTTGTCATGAGCTCTGCAGCTGAGATGTGGTTGTCCTGGCTTATTGGTTCATCTGGACATTTCTTGCCTTAGCAATTCCCTGTGATCATGGGAGGCATCAGGTACTTTCGGCACAGTGGTCCTCTCCCTTTTCACTATGCCTTTTACCAGATGGAAGCTGATGGCTTATAAAGTATAGCCTGGTGCAGATGATTGAATAATCCCCTCTGGCTTTAAAATCCATGAAGCTATGAAGCCAACTGAGAAAAGTGACTGTGCCTGTGTAAACCTTATCAAAGCTGAGCTCTGCTCATTCTCCCGAGTAAGAGTTTCTGTGCTTATAAATTCCTCTCAGCCTCCCTTTCTGACAGAGTGCAGCACATCAGAGGAATTGTCTGATAAAGATGGAGAGAGAGGAGAGTGATTATTATAAAAGCCAGCCATGTGGCTTCTGCCCGGAAGTTTGCGTATTTCCGTTATACATGAAGTGGCATATACAGACTGCAGCTTAACCCAGATCTCCAGAGAAATAATAATATGGAAGAAAGAGCAACAGTAGCTCCAAATTTTCTTGCAAGGATCCTATTGCAGTAACACTGAATGGACAGGCAACCATATACCACAACCCCCACAGCTGTCACTTTGGCAAACCTTTTGATGAATTGAATCTTGATATTTACAGAATCTATTAAAATACAGCCCATCATGTGTTTGTTTATATGTCGACAAGATGATGTACACCCTGTGGGTCAAGGGTGATGTGAACTGTTTTGGTGTTCTTGTCAAAGCAGCTAAAAAAAGAGCATTTAAATAATTTTTGTAGAATAATTGTCTAAGAATGTAAGAGCAACATACAGAATTCAAACTTTGGAAAAAAATCTCTTCTGATCTGACACAAAAATCTGAGCTTGTTGTCAATCAAAAAGACTTTCCTACTTCTCTGACATGTTAGAAAATTGGCAGCTCAGATGGAAAAGCAGATAGCAAAATTAAACAGAAAGGAATTGATTTAACTATCTGGGTGGTTTATTCAGTCATATATAAAATTTTTCACTTAGACTTATCACATATTAAATTACTTTTTTTAACAAATGAGGCTCTACAGCACATACAAAATCTTGAACTTTTTTGCTATAAATATTCTAAGTCAGAATTAACTTTATGAGGGTATCAGATCTATTTCTTTGAACATCATTCATATGTGTTTGATTTTTCTTTGCAGTTATGAAGAAAAAATACTGTCTGAAATTAAATCATGTCAGTCTGGTCGTCCTCACAGATACGCCTTGTAAATCCGAATGTGGCTATACCAAGGATGTTACCTGTGAAAAACTGGTCCCCAAACTCATACTCAGAAGGATTCCAGACTTCCAGCTTTATTGTATTGTTGTTAGATTATATTCTCATGAATTGGGCTAAGAGCTAAGATAACTTCTTGTAGAAGAATTTTTTCCATCTCACATTTTTATTGCTTGTTTCTTTCAGCACCTTGGAGTCAGAAATAAATAATTCCTGCCTCAACATAAAGCCAGCACGTGGTCATTTCAGTGCTGTAAAAGAAACCATGTAAGAGAGCAGATAAAGAAGATGAGTTTCAAGGAAACCAAAAATATACAGTTTTCTGGGATTTATTATGTGCATATTGTCAAATTGTGGAGGTTTAGAAATGCTTCACTGTTTTAGAAAGGAACGGGTGCATTTGGAACACTGAGTGAAGCTGGGATGAAAAGTCTGAGAGAGGAGAAGGCAGGATGAAGGTGAAAAAGAAAGAATGACTGGATAAAGTAGAGGAAAGTAAGAACTGGATCTGGGCAGTGTGAGAAAGGAGAGATAAAGAGTGTTGCAGATGAGGAACACCAAGGTGACTTGCTGGACATGAGCTGTCCTGAGATCTTGTGCTGAAGAAGTGGTACCGTTGGCCCTCATGTCCCCTTGAGAAGAAGGACCTGAGAACAGTTCAGGTTATCTTCGGATTTACTGTTCTTAAAGGTGACAGGGTGTGCTGGTTTGATTCTGGTGAAAGCTTGCTCCTGGGCCCTGGGGTCGCTTTGAAAGCTGCCCCTTGGAACAGGTGTGGGAAAGGAAGCAGGGCAACCTATTCTTTTATTCATATTGTAGAAAGGAGGTTCAGGGCTTTTCTGGCCTGAAATACTGGTAGCATTTTTTTTTTTTCCCCCCTTTTTTTTTCCTTCTGTTATATATTTCTAAGACTGTTCTGTCAAAGAAAAATGTTTATAACTTTTTTTCAAAATGAAAGCCAAGTGCCCCTTCACATATCTGGGAACTTCTCTCTTCCTCTTTATTCCTTCAATATGCCTTAACCTTGCTCTAAAAGCATTACTTTAAATATTTTTCTCCTTTCTCCCCTCCCCCCTTTTTTATGTTTATTTTACTTTTTACTTTTTTGCTGGGACTGCCAACAATGAACTAGTTAGAACTAGTTGTGAGATTGCAGTCTACAGTCACTTGCCCACATGGTGCTGAGCTGATACCACCGGAACAAAGGCATGGTCATCAGATGCTAGTGCCCTTTTGTCACAAAGGACATATGACAGTGTCCCTCTACAATGAGATGTTGGGCTGAGTTACTTCTGAATGAGCTGTTGCACCTGCACGGCACCTGAATTTTCAGTATTTTTAACCTGCAGTATGCCCAGGTGTGACAAATTAGGCTGCATCTCAAATGTTAGCAAGGTTTGAGATTCTGTCTCCTGGAGACACCTAGATCAGTGCTGAAGTCTCTGAGCAGAGCTCAGTGATGAGTCTGAATACAAGATGTTAGTGTCCTAGGTTAAAAAAAAGATGTGTCCCTGTTGTGCTGTTCTGTTTATTGTGGTGGTCTCTAACTAGATGCCACAGATTTTTCAGGTGCATGGCATGTGCAAACCTCAAATAAAATCTGCAACTGGATAACTTTTTTTTTTTTTTTAACTTCATTTTGACAAGTAAACTCACAGCAGAATCAGGAAAAATCCATTATCAAAAAAATGACAAAACTTCTACTTATTTTTCTGGAAGCTGCTGGTAAGTTGATGTGTTACATTTAAAGCACTTGAGTACAATGTAAAGTAAAGGAAGGAAGTGAACGTGATTTGAAACAGTAAATATAATGCAAAAAAAAAAAAAAAATCCCGTTCTCTTAGACTTTATCTTACTCTATTTTATTTTTATTTATAAACAGCTAATAAAGGTTGCAGTTTGTTTTATACCCCTGTAAACTGGTACATGATTTACAGACAAGTGTCACACTTGCATTACATTTTCCAGATTTTCCAAGTTTGTCAGACTGAATGCTTTTTGGACATTTCTGACAGTTTAATTAATTATAATGGAAATATAACAAAATACTCATGCCTTTAACTGAACACTTCGGCAAGTCTTACACTTTATGAAGAACTTCATATCTCTAAAAAGGAAAGAATCCAATATATTAGTTAAGCTTTTTCATCTTTATTGATGGTCTTTTTCATGTGCTTTCATACGTGGGAAACACACTTTCAAGCAAGAAGAATGAAAAGCAGAAAGAACCAAAGAGACATCTCCTTCAGTGTCATGCTGATGGGCTCTCATGAGCCTTATGAACAGATTAGCACCCTCTCATTCAGTGGGTGTGTTTAGAAATAAGGAGGTGTGGCACAGGATTTAGTCACTGGTGTATTATAGATACATAATTCTTGGTGTTAGGGTCAGATGTTAAAAAAACTTGTCAAGTTGCCTACTCATAACTGCAGTTGCTTTCGTCAGAGCCATAAAGGTGTTGTCCATGGCTTGCTGGTGGTCTGCAGGACCTTCCAAAACGTTCTGCAGATTACATGGAGGACTGGGTTCAAAGGAATCTCATTAGGTGGTATTACGGTATTTCAGCCCCATCATGACAGATGCTTTCCCTGACACAAGACAGGACCTGCACCATGCCTGGCATTGGCATTCTGCTAGGATTTCCACACACGCAGCTAAGAATGTCCATGTGCTCATCAGAAACTTCTTTGCAAGTGCCATGTCTGTGAATGGGGCACTCAGTTTGACCATGAAATCTTGTCATAGCTGAAGGCCAAGTCAATAGACAGAATGGGCAAAGCTCACTTCAATAGGATAAAAACTGGCCTTTCTCTTAGCTGGCCTGGATAATATTATGGCAAGAGTCACTAGATGACACTGTTACATAGTTTCACACCATATTTTTCTTAGTGCCAGTGTTCAATCTTTGAAGATATGCTGTACTGTCTCTCATGTTTCAGTTTCTGTTAGTTTATACTGCTGCAAGCAACAGGACAATTTTCTGCCTGATTAAATCTTTCTGATTAGACTTTGCTGGAGAACAAAGCTTATCCTTCATTTTGGGTAGGGTTGAATATAATTTGCAACCCAAAGACCCAGATTTGACAGCAATGATTTCTCCCGTTAAGAAAGAAATCTGCAAAGACCTCTGCCTTTGGAGAGCTCATAAGATACTCATTTCCACCATGGGACAAGGCTGTGGTGGCACAGGGACTGCTGGTGATCTGGTGTGGTGTTTCTGGAGAGAGCAGATCAGGAAGGGAGACACAGCTGCTTTACTGGAAACCCACCTGCCCTCCCAGTTCAATCCAGTTCTACTGTGGAGTGATGGACTGTTCGGAACCACCATCATCCTTCACGTGGAAACTATGCTTTCCCTTGTTCCTTCACCCAGTGGAAGGTTAAGAGCCTCTGGTCTTAAGTAAAGCCTTTTTTCTCCTCCATCTGATAAGGCTGAAATAGTCAGGCTCACCAGGCTCTATTATTTTATGCTGTTGTGTGCAATGTCAAGACTTTGCTGCAATGCAAGCAGTGGTATGCAATTGTTGTTGGGCTCCAGACATGCTTATGTTCTTGCCACTCGCATATTATCTCAAGACTTCTAGAGAATGATTTGAGACACCCCAGCCAGGCAAGTCCTGAAATTAGACCGGAAGTGGCATGCTTTTAATTTGTTGGTTTGTTTTGTTTGTTTTCTCAGTTTTAAGCATGTGTCTGAAAAGCTTTCCCAATACAGTAGGTTTAGAAGCAATATGATAAAATGTGATATTATTTTTTCTTTTGCTTTTGAGTTGCCCTGCTGGAATCGATTACTGGGTAGGAAAGGTCATTTTAGGGAAGCAGCTTTAAGGAGCATTACAACCACAGCTCTTCTAAAAGCTGCTGTTGCTGCTGTTCACTGTACCAAGAAATAAGGAAAAAAAAAAAAAAAATTTTTTTAAAAACCTGAAATTACCAAAAAAAAAAAAAGGATATTCTTTGCATCATTTCTCTTCATCACCTGATAACATGTTATCATAGTCTAGTCATAATGGAGGCTAAGAATTTTTAAGACTGATATGCTGCTATACATTTACTTATAAATATATTTCTAGAAAGAAGCTGTTCTTGTTTTGGCAGTAAAAATGCACTACAATAGTCACACTCATTATCATTAAGATGATAAAAATAATTTATAAATTAATTTCTTTTTCTTAAAAGCATGAGAAAGCAACCAATATAAAAGCAACACAAAAATGGCTGACTTTTTTGAGCACTTGTGTCATTGAACTCCATACAGGGTTTGGCAGTTTATAGTAGGTTGTATTTTCACTCTCAGTCTAACATTCAATATCAGTAAGTTAAGTATCTGGTCTAAGTCAGTAAATCTTGCTTATGATGTATTGCCCTTTGATGCTGTCAGTTTCTCTCCATTGTCTCTACAAGGACATTGGGTAACAGGGTTAGGTTATATATACTTACTCTTAAATAGTTATTGTTACATGAAATGAATCCTACCTTCAAGTCACTAAAAAATTTCATATTATACTGCATGTGGACAAAGGAAATAATCAATAGTGCCGCAATATTTATTATCAGTTTTCCCTATTATAAATTCACTACGGGCATGTTCCATTGCAGCCAAAGATGTGTCTGCAGCTCTGGGTAGATACAAGCCAACTAGCTTTAATCAAGGTAATTATTTCAGCCTTAAAAGTAATGCAACTCCAGCAATATTGAGCTTGCCATGGGGAGCAAAACTTACAGTAAAACATGGTATATAGCCTTAAGTACATCCCATGCTGCTGTGATTGCCCTGCTGTGGTGACCCAGATAGCTAATTTACACCTAGAGAACAGATTTGTCTATATCGGTCCCAGTCACTTTGATCGCAGTAGACATGCTTTAACTCCGTACGATATTTAATCTGTGATTATACATTATACTTTATATATATGAAAGCAGAACTGGGCTGTTTCCTTTTCCTATGCAATGCATCTGATATACCTACTAAAGCAAAGGCTGCTCAATGTAAGCATGCACTGCTTTGCAAATACAGAGCCACCAGTATTTTTCTTGGATAATATTTGTTCCCAGTTGTAGCTATCAGAAGGTCAGAAGAAGTTCAAAATGACATGATGGAGTTTATCTATTTGTTTGGAAAAATGATCTGGATATTGCCATAGCAAGTTATATTGTTTTGGTTGTATGATATAGGATTTTTATATTAATGCCATATTTCAAATGTACTTATAAAACAGTTGAGCTTTGACTACTATAGTTTAGATCTGTGCAGCTTTATAATTGAGACATTTGCAAATTTACAGTTAAAATTATTTTGGCAGGTACTGCACATAGATGCATTTTAAAAGAAAAACTTCGGATAATTGCATCATGATGGATCTTTTGAGTCCTGTTCATTTCTGCTCTCAAAGATATTAAATCAATACAAATCTCAGGACTGACTTTATGCAATATGTGAATGATGTATGTGATGAGGTTTGGATTTTTTTCTCATTTGTGTGCACAGTATATGTAGATGTGCCATTAAAGCTGACAGAGTGCTTAAGCAGAGTTGCAATGTTAATGGCATGGTTTACCTCAGGTGTAAAATGAGAATTGCAATACATATCTTTTATAATATTACAGGTGAAAAGTGCAACAGTCATTTGTTTTAAGTGAGGAAAGGTCTTCCTGCTCTTTCTCTCCCATCACCACAATAATTTAAAAATCTGCCAGCTATCAGCTTGCTGCTGGTTATTATTGTGCTGACTTTTAGAGGATTTACCCCTTACTTCAGAGACGGAAGCATAGATGCTCTGCATTGTGGAGCACGATGCCTTTTGACACTATTTGTAGTCCTTGCATGGAATTTTGTGTCTTCAGGCTTGCTCATGACAGTATGACTTTGGGTCTGATTCTGATTCTATTTACAATGTTAAAAACTTTATTAGAAGCTGAGAGGGGTTTTTTTAGTGCTTGTTGATTTTGAACATTTTTAAAGAAATCACATTTTAGCTTGAGAAAATGTCACAAAAAATGACATTTAAATTTAATGGGTATGAAATGTATCTATAATCAAACTATGTTATTGCTAATGATCTACCTGTAGTGATTGGAATTGATTTAGTTCATAGTCATAACTATAGTGCTAGGAAGACAGTAATCCCTCCTGCATTTTCACTACATTTGGTGTAATAGATGTAGAAGTTAAATCTCCTGAAATGTGGAAAAAGTAGCAAAAAAGTAAATGACAACAGGAAGTGTCATATTCTTCTTTCAGGACTGCCAGACATTCTGTATAATACAGGATATCCTGTATATATAGTGAAGTCAAATATGAAGAGCATACAGGGCACGCTTTATTCTGTACTGTCATGGCAACAGTGCTTTTCTAAACATGCAGCAGCTTAAATTTCCAGAAATTCAGGAAAACAGCAACTGCATCTGGACCTATTACCTGTTCAATTGGTCCAGCACAGGAGGTTTGTTGAGTGTGTGCGTATTGTACACTGTGACTTCTGTCCAGCATTGTTCCAGATTTCACCTTCTTGCTACTTCACATTTCATTACATGACTTCTAAAGGTGGTTATACGGTTTTGGAATGCTGTCAAGAAGATTATTGAAGATGCAGATGTGTATTAATGGGGATCAGCAAAGGTCAGTAGCCCAATCTATATCTCACTGTTGAGCAAAAGTTACTGTTTTTTGTGAGCATTTTTTTGCCACCACCATGCTTCTTTTCAACTTACCCGTCACAGGGCCAGATATTCCAGGACACTATTCTTCCTGCATTCATAGTGAGAGACTCCACTGTACATTTTGCTCTTCCATGTGCTGAACTTTCAGTAATATCAGTGGCATAATAAGTACATAATAACTGAAAAATATTTAAATATCAATATTATACACTGGAATCAGTGAGGAAGTGGAGATTATTACAGCAGTGAAAGATCTGGGGACAAAAGACACACATCCATGCTCAAAACAGGCTTCATTAGTCCTGGTCACTGAGCAACTAGCCTTTGAATTATGGAATGCTCCTGAATGTACCTCATTATTAAGCCTCTGGTAAGTGTCTTTTCTTCTCAGTCAGTTTGTTTATTCATCCTTGATTCCAAGGATTTGCTCCATTTTCTAGTAAGTATAATATATTTCCTATCCACATGCCACATGGGATTACTAGACAATTTACTTATCTGGACAAAATAAATGTCTCTCCTTTGAAGCCTGGACTAACTCACATCCTTCTCTGCTCTCTACTGGAGAAGGAAAAATCTTTGAGAAAAAGAAGCAAATCTTCCATAGTGACATACTATCGTATTCTGTTGGACGATCCTCAGTACTTTTCGACAGAATGATTCAGCAGAGGCTAGAATCATGGTACATTAATCTCTCCCATCTCACTCTTCCCATACTCCCAGTTTCTTGGAGAGTTTTTAGACAAATTTGATTAGACTAAGATGACAGTCCTGGGATTGCAGCAGCTGTTTGGACTGTCTCAGTACAGTATCTTATGTAAAGTTGGCCGTGACTCAGTAATAGCAGTGACTCCCTCCTAATGCTAAAGTACTTTTTCATTTTTTCCTCTCACCTTTTACTTTGATTTCTGGCTGAAAACATTGGACTCCTTCCACCTTTAACTTAGGTGGAGTGAGTGCAAGATACTGAACAACCAAGGGGTTTCAGTTTAGGGATGTTTTCAAAATAACTATAAAAAATTAAATTTACGTTATCCACAATATGCTGGAGGTCAGTTCACCCTCAAAACATAATGTCTGACAATTATGCTTTCTTAGTGTGGGTTAGAAAAAGAATATAGTAGACTTAGGAAAACATCATAATTTAAAATGTGACACATTTCAACAAAGACATAAAACTGTAGGCAGAACAGAAAAGAAGCAAAACCTTAGGAAACCATTACTTCATTAGGACAAATATTTTATGTCTTTTAAAAGACTCCTCATTAAAAAGGGTGAGGTCTAGGACATTCATGTTTGCATGAAATCATAAATCTGCCATTTGAGAACAAGAAGTGCTTCTTTCTATGGATAAATTAATTTTTATTACAGCTTCATCAAATTCTTTAAAAATAGTTAATCTGAATGTATGGGTAAGAGTCAGCACATGGTTATTTTTAATATTCTCTTGTCTTACAAGTGTAGTGGTCAAGCCAGTTAGGAAAGTCAGCTCCATGCAGTAAGTATGCAGTCTGTGAGGAATAAAAAAGCAGTTGAAAAAGGACTCATTTGCTTGTGATTAGCAGGAACATGTTCCCCTTGAGGAACTTCTTAAAATATACAAATCTACTCTATTATTTCCCACATTGCTTAGCTTCTCCCACTCTTCCTTTAGTATGCCTTCCCTTTCCCTTTGCCCTCAAATGGATGGGCTAATATGTGACTTACAGTAGTCTACCTTCCCAATGGACTGGCAGCCAGGGCATGCTGGCAGACCAAGAAATGGCTTAGATTTTAACTTCTCTGCATGTAGATTCAGAGATAATTTTCTCCATGAATGGGAGGGAACTGGTAGAGCTCTGTACTCCACTGGGAAAACCAAGGCTCTTCTCTTCTGGCAGGGGGGAAGTGTGGCAATTCCTGCTTAGCTTGGGAAAACTGGGAAGTTCTCCCCCCCCCATTAATGTAATTGTATTTGAGCAGAGAACTTCTGTGATTATGGATGAGGCAGAAAGAGACAGGAAAAGACTGGGGAAAGGTTATGCTTTCATCACGTTTTCTGGGTCTCTCAATTCATTTATCCTTATCTGTGTCTTTTAGATTGCAAGCTCTTAGGTGCCATGACTGTTTTTATGTATGCCTGTAATAGCCTATCAGTGGTGTACAGCAGATAACTAGTTACAAATTGTAGGAGTTTTCCAAGGAAACCAACCTTTTTTTTTTTTTCCAGAGAATGCTGAGAAACTAAAACTGTTTGCATAAAAATGTCAGTTTCAGGGAAAATTCTGATGAATAAAACTTTGGCAAAAAAATGTTCTGAATCATCTAAACATGTTGTTCTTATATTTTCTAAACAGAAAGCTCATTTCTCAGTTCAGGATTCCTTTCAGTTTTAAAGTTCAGTAAGCTTAAAATAAAACATTTTATTATGGTTTATAAAATCTTGAAATAATCCAAATAACTTTAAAACACCCCAACAAAACCCACAAAATATCAAACAACCCAACCAAACACAGAAAACCTTGTTCAGAAAAATTTTATTGTTATTTTTTTACAAACATTGTGAGGTCTATATCCAGTAAAATACTTTTGCATGCAGCTCTACCTTCAAATTAACATTGATTCATTTCCCCTTTGTATTAAATTTTGAGCATGGTGGGAAAAATCATTAAATAAGAACTGGGTTTTTCTACTTTGTTTTTAGAATTTAGACTCTGGGAAAAAATACAACTCATTTTGGATTAATCATTTTACTGTTAAAATTTTTGATGTGGATTATAATCACTGGTTCTATTGGTTTCTAATTACCACATCTGCTTTGGGTTCTTTTGTAAAAAAGTCAACATTTAAGGCCAGTATACTTGCTGCTCAAACTACTCTCCTATTTCTGAAATATAGCTGCTGCATCTGTTAGCCTACATAAGGCATCTAAGCATTTTCACTTGAAAGTGTTTGGGACAAAAAAAAAATGCCGTGTTACGTAAAATTGTTTTGGCACAGACAGCAGAGTTGAGAAAGGCTGGAAGAATAAAGGTAAGCTGCATAATATTAAAGATGAAACAGAAAAATTTGGAATGGAATAGAGAAAAAGATGAACACAAACCTTTGCATTCAGTCCTTAGTTTTTACTCTAATGAAGCATTCTTGGGTGTTTTCCTGATGCCTTGATAAAATGGGAGACAGAAAAAAGGAGCATGATGAGACAGTGGCTGACGGGAGAGTAGAGGCAAGTAAATAGTATCTTGAGTAACAACGGTTAGATATAGAAAATGAAGTTGGAATTAATAGTAAGAAAAATATTTCTTCATCTATTTAGAAATAAGGACAGAGAAGAGCCAGAATAGCATAAAGGATAGTCTTGTAACAAGACTATCATGCTGTTCTATGCAGTCACGGAACAGCATAACATGTAGATCCAAATGTAACCCTTTATAAAGCATGTTTATGCATTGTATGTAATTTTAGGAGTGAAAGTGTTTGATTCATTCCAGGAACAAGAATACGTGTCTCCTGCTGAATTGCCACACTGTTACTGTCATCATCTCTGTGTTGCTTAGACATCTCCAGTCCCATTATTGTCTTTGTCAGATACCAGATAGCTTCTGAGAACTACCTGAAACCCTGCAGCATGTAGCTTGGCTCCAAGCTAGTCTTTTGGAGATTGGCTAATCTATATTTATTTGTAAATCTGTATCATTCTACAGTGTAAAAAAACTGAGTTCATGTATTGCAAATGAAGACCAGATACAGCCTTACTGATTATTTTTAGATCTAATCTTTCTAGATTATACTTCTTTTTTCTCAGCATGAATCTAGAATGTGGATACCTAAAGGGGAAATGCTTATTTTTTGTTATCAGCCATGTAATTTTCCACAATAAGTGCTTCCATTCTCATCTGCTGAGGCTCTTAGTCAGGTTTTAGTCTTCACAGTGTAAAGATATGATAAGTACATGAGCAGTTACGCAGATTTGCTGGTTGTAGTCTGAGATTAATTACAAAACATAGGTTTGCAACAATAATCATGTCAAAATCTATAAAACATTGATCCTTTTCCATGTCAGCAAATATGGAAATGAAAAGGATGAAGGAAATTTTGAGCTGAAGAGCTGTTGCAACCTGCTGTGTTTCATCCACCGCTATAGACAGGCAAAACATTGTAATGATGAGTCCACCATTTGTTTACAGTATACACAATTTGTGACAGTGTATTTTATAACTCTAAAAATTACACTTAATAAATATGAGAAGGTACAGGTTTTCTTGATTACTTAAACCTAAATGTTTATTCAAGCTTTCATGAGATGTTTGTCCTAATTTAAACAGAGCTAGGACTGCTGAATGGATGCCATTTTTTTGATGTGGACTCAGTACACATGAAACAAGTTTTAATAACATCCACACTCATTTAACCAGTAAATGCATTCTACAGAGGGTTTGCTTCAGCTTGTTTTGCCTACTGCAACCAGAATGAAACTGAAGTCAACTTTTATAGGTAGATTGTATATAAAGGTTTTATACTTCATTTCATGTAATAAAATGATTGCTGGTTTTAATTAAAAAAAATCAGAAGAAACGTGTAAATATTGCTGCTGTAGACCAGAGCAATGCCGTATTACTTGTGTTTTCCCTTTTGGTGTTGATGTTATGTAGAAGTTGGAGTCACTAACATATTGTGGATATTGATGCTGAGAAGGGTAAAAGATAGGCTTGAAACACAGCCTGCAAGATGGAACAGAGCCAATGCACTGAAAAATGGCAAACATCACATTTAACAGCTGGACACAGAAATATTTCTCTTTAATTTGGAAGGAGAAAATTTTTTTCACAGCAGGGCACTCTCAAAAGAACACAACATCAAAGAGGGTGGGTCTCCCCAGTCAAACATCATCTGGCTCCAGTGATGGAGCAAAATGAATGAACTGTCAGGACTTTTTTCCAGTGTGTATGTTTTTGCCAAGTGAAAAGTAAAAGGTTCAGTGGCTTGTTGTGATCACAGACCAAATCCTGATAATGGAAAGCTGATTCCCTAAAGTCTTCCTCTGATCAGGTGACAGGCAACGTCTGAAGAAGAACCCAGATTGATTGATGGTCCACTTTGTATTGATGGCCCCTGCCATCCCGAGAGATAAGTGAGATATGCCAAATGCTTAACAGCTCTGGAGGGCTTCTGCAATTGTGACTCAAGCAATGTTCTAATCTAATGTTATAATCCTCACAGAAACAAACTCCCTTCCAAAGAAACTTAACATGATACTTACCAATACCAGACCTGCACTCTGGCAAGAAAAAAACCCGATTTCACATTCTCCGCTATGCATCCACTGGCAACACCAGCACTACTCCTCAACGCATCCTTTTCATCTGCTTCTTGACTCTGACTTCAGCTCCTAAGTATCACCATGCTGGTTTTCTGACGATCCGACAATCTAACAGATTTGAAGGAATAATATAAGGCAGGCATTTTTTCAATGTAAAAACATGGCAACACAGTTTGTACAGCCATTACTCATTTGTTTTATGAGGAATCTCAGGCATAGTTTATCATATACTTTATTACTTGACCTTTTAATCATCATCTGGGGAACTTAGCATTCCAGACATTCCAAAATATTCCAAACTAATAATATCAGTGTGCCTTATTATTTAAAACTCTCACAGGAGTTAAGTATACTTTCTAAAATACGTCATTTTTACTGAAATTCCTCATTTATAGTGAGCCTTAATGAGACATTTTAAAAAGGATTGAAAGAATTATCTGTGGAGTCTATATTGTAGTAATAAAAGTGTGCTCTGGTGTGATAGATGTTCCATGCATACACTGTGTCCCTACCCATACTTACTTACAACCTCAGAGTGAAGATCAGCAAATGGTACATGCAAAAGAACCAAACCAAAACAAGCTATCAAAATCCTTATTTTCTACAGCCACAGAATCAAGACACAGAATTTAAGTACTTGCTGTAAGTCATGTGACAGAACTTTTTCAGCACAGGAGCTGAATCCAGGCATCTGCAGAGCAATTCCAGTGTCTGAACAGAGGTCCTTAATGCCATTTTAATCCCTGGAAAGTATCTAAGACATAAAGACAGGGCTGACAGGTAAGGGAGATCTGCTTGACTTCTGGAGCAGTCACTGGACGCTCAGCGGGATACTCGGGCCCACCAGAAACATCAGTGGAAACTTAAGTTTTGACATCTGAATATAGCTCTTTGTAACCTAGTTCAGTGCCAAACCCTTATGAATGGGTTACAACCATTACACTAGGCAGCAATGCTTTTGACAGAACAAAGTAATGTTCTTGACATTGCTTGAAAGTGA
The DNA here is from genome assembly GCF_004027225.2 of Strigops habroptila. Lineage (NCBI taxonomy): Eukaryota > Metazoa > Chordata > Aves > Psittaciformes > Psittacidae > Strigops > Strigops habroptila. The sequence continues at coordinate 38,665,979 of NC_044302.2, read as the reverse complement.
GGTTACTTCTGGACAGGCTTTCATTCCAGAGTTGGGGTTTTTTTAGACACATAACTCATTTCTGATCCCCCCCCCCACTTTTTTTTTTTCTCATAGAATAACCATGAACCATGAGTCAGGAATTTCAAAGTGAAGGTGGTGGAGGTCATCACCTTCTTGTGAACTGATGAGGTATCTCCAGAGATCCCTTCCAACCTCAAGTGATTCCATGATTCCCTGAGTTGCCGCTGGCTTAAAATGAGACCATAGCTTCTCACAGCAAATGCAAAGGAAACTCTCTGTCTCAAGTCAAGAAGTCTTGCTTAGAAAGTTAGAGGAAATTATATCTGCTTTTACATGCCTAAAAAGCAGACAGGCATGTAGGGTTCCATAGTGTCCAAGTAAGTAGAAACTTGAGTCCCTTTGACTTCAGTGGCAGTTTTAAGTCTAACTTGCTAAAGGATTTTTGCTGGTTTTACTGCGGGATTGAGAATGTCTCTAGGAGCTATGTGCTTGAGAAGATAAGTACCTTTCTATGCCAGTTCTTAAAATGCTTAGGGGTATATGGTGTTGGTTCTTTAAAAATCCTAAAGGTAAAGAAAATAATTAGAAGTCCCAAGTGCTTCAAAGTAAAACCAAACAAAATCCCTAATCAACAAGCTTTATTTACGGAATGATAGCTGTGCCATATATTCAATGTGCCAGATTTTTATGTGTCTGAAATTATCGCTGATCATTGAGGCTGGGATTTGTAAGCCTAAAATCTGCTACCTTCCTGGAAGTGCTATTACACACATAGACACAATTTCATGCATAAAGCTATGAGAACATAGATTGGAACCATGTTTTGAAACCGAAAATGTGCTCAACAGAAATTGCAGGAGTAAAGAATCAAAAACTGTTCTCTCCTTGTGCCATCAGCTTCCTCTTGGTCAGTAGTAAGGTAAGCCCTGAGTCACATTTGAACAGCAGACCTTCCTTGTTGTCCCTACAACTACCTTCCTTCTAGCATATTAAAATCAGTGCAGTTTAGAATGATTTCCACTTACGAGTGTTCTTTGGTCCCCAGTGATTTCTCCAAGGTCACCAAATTATCAGTAAGTCACCTTAGGATCTATGTACTCACTCAGTTGTTTCACCTGCATTGCCTAATTTTTGATGCTGAGTGATGAAATCAGACAAAACTTGGTTTTGCACATACTGCTTTGGAGTGTGGTCCTCTGTCACATTATGTCTGTGGTTTACTATTCTACCCCTTTAATTCATTGTCTAACTGGATGAGTATACTAACTATACGGAAATAGGCTGAAAGAACATCTCAGCTGAATGACAGAGGACAATGGTTGCTTGTAAAAGAATGAAAAAATATGAAACAAATGCCTTTAAATTTCCCTTTGCAATGTCTGAAGTTTTTGTGAAGCTGCAAGAAAATTTCCAAAGCTCTGTCATTACTTAGTAATGATGTTCTCAGGGGCATCAGGGGCAACAAAGATCACCATAACTGGCTTGATTTCTGGGCTCAGAATATCACCTTAGGAGCTTTATTATGCAGTGAGTTCAGTGAGGCTTTCCAGATGAGTGATGGTTTTCAGCATCAGGCCGTACAGTCTTCTTGTAAATCCCTTCCTAATATGTGTACTGGGATATACGTCTACCAGCCAACTGGTGTGAAAGTCTTCTGTTTGGGTTATTTCAGCTTTGATCATTAGCCTCCCTGTTTTTAAATCATTTTTTCCTTTTTACTCAGTTTTCTTCCTGGTCTCTTTTGAAACCGAGCCTAGATTGGCAACACTTTTTGTCTTCATGTTCCATGTCCCACATAAATGAGACTGCAGAGAACACCTTCAGTTTGTTGCCCTCACATGGTCTTCCGCTACTGGGGCTGCACCGGAATGCGGTGCAGTGAGGAGCATGGAAATTCCAATGCCGAACAAAAATGTCTCCATTGCAGAATGATCTGTGGCTGGAGTTCCACTGCTTTTTCTGTCCTGTCACTGGACCTGTCAGGAGAATCATAGAATCATAGAATCATAGAATCGTAAGGGTTGGAAAGGACCTTAAGATCATCTAGTTCCAACTCCCCTGCCATGGGCAGGGACACCTTGCCCTAAACCACACACTGAGGAGGCCATGTTACATCAGTGGGTACTGCAAGAGCACTGGTCTTTTACAGACCTGTTTGCACGTGTACAAGTTTCTGACTCCACGTGTGTTTTTTCTGCTCTGCGCCATCCCAATTTTGCCTTATTGTTGAGTAACACTGGTTTGCTTTTCGTGTAATTCTTCCCCATTCCAGGACCTCCATGGGTTAGTGTCAAAACAAACAGTTGAGACTTGTTTTAAAACCAAATAAATTAGTGAAGTCCACATAATCAGCAGAACATTGCTCTCATGATATTTTCTGGAATAAGGCCCCAATCTTCCAACTGCTTACACAGATGCTTGATTTCACACACAAGTAGTCCCATTGATGTCAATGTACAACATGTGCATAAGTGTTTGCTGCACTGGAGTCTAAGTGAGAGATATTGCAAGATGTACACTCACATATCAGATGTAACTAATTATAAAAAATTGCTTTGAATATTGTGAGCAGTTAAAGACCATTGGCTGTCAGTATACATTTCTGTACATTTTCACAGAGGTGTTGCATCACAGGGAGATTATTGCCAACAAATGTTGGAGAACTTTTTGGTCTGATTTTAACCAGTGAGGCCTTCTGAAATTTCCTCCTTGCTCACTTATTTTGCATTTCTATTCTGTTAATAGTTTACAGCAGTTCAGAATGATTCGGTGCAGTTAAAAACATTTGGAAATCTTCATGCTAATTCAAAGTGTAAAGCAATTGACACCAGCTTGCATGTAAAACAAAAACTGCAAAAGCAGAAATCATTCTTTAAATGAACTGTTGCATTTTCTGTATGGCAACAAAGTATTATCCAGTTGCTTAAGAAAATAGAAGCACTTCAAAGTAATTTCACATACATGTAAAGCCTGTAGTAACTAGCTTTCACTGTCTACATAATAATAAACCCAAAGTGTTCTTATTTCATTATAAGCCAGTAAGCTTTGATGTTATCTGTAACATATTTACATTTTTATTTCTGGTACCTATCCATAAAGAATTTGAAGGCATATTTTATGTGGCAAAACAAATCAGTTAGTCTTATGAATGGAATTCACATACTGGAATGTATGTGAAGCATTTATAACTAATGTCTTTCTGAAACAATGTCCATACAGACGAATAGGGAACTGGTCCAAATGTTTCCACTTAGAGTAAAATGAGGTTGCTGACATATATACTATTATTTTTTTCATACCAGTTTTATGTGTGTAGTTGATTATTACAGATTCAAAATTTACTGGGCACCAAAGTTAGGGTTATCACAATGTGATGAATAGGCACTTCTTCATAGTGGTGAAGAGTAATTTGCTTGTTTACTGTATAGGTAATTTAAAAGATAGTATGTAATTTACAAAGTATTACAACGTTTGAGATGTGGTCTTTGTAAAGGATGTTATTAATGCTATTATTATCTATCAATCAACATCAATGTTTCTTTTCATTTAAGCTATATTTGGAGACTTTTCCAAATGTGTTGCATTTTGCTTCTCAGTTTCATTGTATTTTGTATTTTCTTTTATTTCCTTACAATGTTTGCTGAATAGTCTGACTTGGTCACCAAGCTAGTGGGTAAAAGGAGAAAGATGTGATGGCTAAATGCATGTTTGTTTCTACTCAGCTTTCTCATTCAGTGGGTAACAGGGAAAAGATGCATACTCAGAAGACCCTTCTTCTTCTAAATCAGATGCCCTACTCCTAATAATAAAGACATTTAAAGTCTAAAAGCATTCATTCTTCAAACAGTTGTTATCATCAAATATGAACCCAGTTTTAGTTTGATTTTCAACCTAAACTATGCTCAGATGTAATCTATTCAGGGAATTTTGTTAGTTGTTTCTTCTCTTCCAGTTCCTGCAGCATTTTCTTCTGAAAGTTTCAAACTTTGTAGATAATGAGGTACTTTGGCAGTGTGTTGATTTCAAAGAGAGCTGGGCACCGATGTACTACAAAGAATCCAATCTAAATGAGTGAGTTATCAAGTCATGCATACAATCCAGTTTTCTTTCAGTTTGACATGATTAGAAGTGCTAAAAAATAGATAATGTAGACATGCCATAATAAACGCCAGAAGTCATTGCCATTTTGTTTAGCAATCACTGCCTTAGGCAAGTCAAATCACTGAATTGTACTAGTTATTCCAGGGGGTGAATACAATGCTATAAAGAAAATTTAACAGCAACAGCAAAAAAAGTTTTAAAAATTGCTGTTTCCTTCAAAGGAAAGTCAGATAGTGGAACCAGCCCAGAAAGGACCATACTAGACACACAAATCCTGGACCTTTTTGCCTATACCTTTTTTCTCCTAACCTCCAAATGAACAAAGGGGCAGAGAAACACGGCCTGAGTGGATGAAGAGTTATGACTCATAGAGAGGAAACTGGACTCCGAAGTTTAGGATGTGCCTAAAAGTTTATGTGTCAGGCAGTAGGTTTTGCTGGCTCTGACAAAAGGTCAAAAGCAGGGCTGCTCTCTCTAGTGTCAGGAATAGGCTTTATAGGTCTACTCTCTGGATGTAATCTTGCATAACTATGCAATGCAGCATGGACAACAAACAGGAGGATCTGGAAGCCATTGTGCAGCAGGAAAATGATGATATAGTTACCATCACGGAAACATGGTGGAATGACTTGCACAACTGGAGTGCTGCAATGGATGGCTATAAACTCTTCGGAGAGGATAGGCAAGGAAGGAGAGGTGGTGGGGTAGTTCTGTGTGTTAGGGAGAAAAAAGGAAGAAGAATGCTGAAGTACTCAATACCTTCTTTGCTTCAGTCTTTAATAGTAAGACCAGTTGTTCTTGGAATATTCAGACCCTGAGCTGGAAGACAGGGATGGGGAGCAGAATGAAGCCCCTATAATCCAAGGGGAAATGGTCAGCATCCTGGTACAGCACCTAGATGCACACAAGTCTCTCGGGCCAGATGGGATGCAGACAAGGGTACTGAGGGAGCTGGTGAAAGTATTTATTTACTGACACACTTCCAAACATTTATCACAGTCCTGGCTAAATGAGGAGGTCCCAGTTGGCTAGAGGTTAGAATATTTGTTGTCCATCTACCAGAAGGGCCAGAAGGAAGATATAGGAAACTATGGGCCTGCCAGCCTGACACTGGTGCCAGGGAAGGTTATGAAGCAGATCATCTTGAGTGCCCTCACATGGCACAAATAGAACAACCAAGAGACCAGGCCCTGTCCGTGTGGGTTCGTGAAAGGCAGGTCCTGCTTGACTAATGTGGTCTCCCTCCATGACAAGACCTGCTTAGTGGATGAGGAAAAGGCTGTGGATGTTCAAAAAGTAAAGGCTTTAGGAAAGCCCTTAGCAAAACCTTAGACATTATTTCCCACAGCATTCTCCTGGAGATACTACCTGCTCATGGCTTGGATGGGTGTACTCTTTGCTGGGTAAAAAACTGTCTGGATGGCCAAGCCCACCAAGTGATGGTGAATGGAGTTAAATCCAGTGGTGTTCCACAGGGCTCAGTACTGGGTCCAGTTCTGTTTAATCTCTGCTGATGATCTGGAGGAGGGGACGGAGTGCACCCTCAATAAGTTTACAGATGACACGAAGTTGGGCAGGAGTGTTGATCTGTCTGAGGGTAGGCAGGCTCTGTGAGGGATCTGGACAGGCTGGATTGATGGGCTGTGGCCAGACATGTGAGGTTCAACAAGGCAAAGTGCCGGGTCCTGCACTTGGGACACAACAACCCCATACAACACTACAGGCTGGAGGAAGAGTGGCTGGAAAGCTACTCAGCGGAAAAAGACCTGGGGTTGATGATTGACAGAGCTGAACATGAGCCATCTTGTGCTCAGGCAGCCAAGAACACCAACAGCATCCTGGCCTGTATCAGCAACCGTGTGGCCAGCAGGGCCAGGGCAGTGACCATCCCCCTGTACTGGGCACTGGTGAGGCTGTACCTCGAATCCTGTGTTCAGTTCTGGGCCCCTCACTACAACAGAGACATTGAGGTGCTGGAGCAGGGCAGAGAAGGGCAATGAAGCTGGTGAAGGGTCTGGAGCACAAGTCTGATGAGGAATGACTGAGGGAACTGGGGTGTTTAGTCTGGAGAAGGGAAGTCTTAAGAGGGATCTTACTGCTCTATACAGCTACATGAGAGGCAGTTGCAGTGAGGTGGGTATTGGTCTCTTCTCCTAAGTAACAAGTTACAGAAAAAGAGGTAATGGCCTCAAGTTGTGCCAGGTGAGGTTTAAATTGGATATTAAGAACAATTTCTTCACTGAAAATTTCTTCAAGCACTGGAACAGGCTGTGCAGGGCAGTGGTGGAGTCACCATCCCTGAAGGTATTTAAAAGACATTTAGATGTGGCACTGGGGGACATGGTTTAGTGGTGGACTTGGCAGTACTAAGTAACGGTTGGACTCATTGGTCTTAAAGCTCTTTTCCAAACTAAAAGAATCTATGATTCTATAATTGCACACCTTATACAAACTGTCAGCTGAGTACCCAGGCTTATAAACTTAGTACTTTTCTTGGTATTGTTTTCAACTTCTGTTTAGGATACAGTCACCTGTAGAGGATGTTGTAGTATTTTTGTGTCAAAAACAAGGTCTCACAGGAGTGAGATTTGCCTAATGTAGAGATTATTCAGTTCTAATGTCCAAAACAGCAAAGGAAGAAGGTTTCTGTGTTGCTGTGGCTTGTAGGTTCATACATTATTGTAGAAAGCATATAATTTGTATGGCTGCTACCATTTCTGACATGTCAGTATCATCAGACTGTTACAATCAACAATTTATGAAATTTATGTACTCATCAAAAGTACTCCTTGCTGTCTTGACTCTTCCCACTGAAGGCAAGGGTAGAACTTCTTGTGGGAGGAGAAGGCTAATGCTGAGTCATTTGAAAATCCTATGACCTTATGCATGATGTCAATTAGAACAGCAGTAAACAGCAAAAGGCAAGGTTCTCTACTAATGGTAAGAATTAATTCTTGCATGTTTTGTGGTTTTCTTCACATTTCTTTTGATGTCTTACTATGTAAAAAATTACTCTATTAGCTACTTTTGCAATACAGAAGTATATCCAAAGAAAGATTCCACTTTCAGGAACAGTTTTTCTCCCTCTGCCTGCAGGGGAAATGAGAGGTCAAGTAAACTGTATGATACCACCTTTTTTATTTGACTATATGGAAAAATAAAACACAGGCAGAATTTCTAAAGACACGATCCTTTAGCAGGCTACGGAAAGAGAACAAAGAAAAGCAACAGATAGAGAGGAAAAAACTGCAATAAACCAACAGTTTTCCTCTCCCTGTCTATTCTATGAAATTGTTTTTAATTGCTTTGTAACTTCACGTTCTCTGCAGCTGTGCTGTTACGTTTGGATTCCTTTATTCTAGAATTCTGTGGCGTCTATAGCAGAAACTGGAACAGCAGTCTTTAGCTTTAGATTTTATTTTACCCCCATCTATCCACGTGAGCAATACTGATGATTGTCAGTACTGAAGTAATTTAGAGTTCTCAGAAGGCTCTTTAGCTCTCAGCCTTATCTGTTAATACTACTTAAATATTTCACAGTTCTATCTACGCTTGGGATGTTGCCAGAGTGACAGATGTTCCAGCAATTGCTGTTTACTTTACTTAGTAATGGTCGTTCGTAGAGCATCACTTACATGGGACACCATGTGCTTTAGAAAGGATATTATTATTGCCATTATACATTGCTATAATCTTTGTCATTAAAAGTTTCAGTACCTATAACCTCCAAATAATTGTAAGTAAACAATCCAACAAGTAATAAATCCAGTCCTTCATATTAAATTTATATTTGCATGCCATTACAAGATGAACCTGACCTGTATTTATGTCTCAATTACTGAGTAAGCTCAGGGGAGTTTACAAAGGAAGGGAATATACAAAATGAAAAAGAAATTACTTGAATTGTGCTGATTACACCTCAGACTTACTTTCCTGGAAAATGAAGGTGTTTCTTTTGTATTCCAAAGTCAGAGGATTAAATTCAGAGAGTAATAATATGGTTCACATTCTGAGTCTCTTGATATGTAACATAGCAGTAAACTACCTGTAAATCGCCAAGAACCTATTAAGAAGTTAATTAATTATATGGGAACTGCAAAGGAGGAACACGAGGAATGCCAAATGAGAAGGTGAGTGCAGTCCTCTTGTATCAGACTCTGGTCTCTGACAGCAGTCTGGTGCATTCCTCAGAATTGGAAAACGCCATAAAAAAGAAATCTTAAAGTTCTGAAACATTTAAAGCAAAAGCAGAAAGCCCCTTAAAGCTCAGCAAAACCAACAGTTAACAAGTACTCTATCTCAGAAGAGGGAAAAGAATCAGTAAGCAGTTTAGGTAACACTTCCAACTGTAATCAAAATAGAAAAACAAAATAATTATGTGTATTTCCACCACTTAAAGCAATGACTGTTGTGAGATAGATAAAAACCCACATGCATTCTCCATAGAGAGTTGGAGAAATGGTGTTTTACTTTGTCAGGAGGATCTTGCAATGTATTAAAAGTTACATCAGATTAGATGAATGTAGTGAGGTAGTCAAAGATTTTCATTAACATCAGTTTTTTAACAGATACTATGAGTGTTAAAGTGCGTATACATGTGTTTATATGTACAGTACAGATGAGGGCAAATATGTGTATTCATATAGTTTGCTACAGTGTCTGGGTTGCACTAAAGGTTTGCTTTTCCTCTGTTATGGAAGGTCATGGGTTGCTTCCTTGTGATGGTTTCTCAAGGAAATTGTACAGGAGTCACCAGATTTAGGCAATTGTAAAATGAATAAGAACTGGTGCATGATGGTAATATGAATTTATATGAATATATACAAGCACTGCAGTTAAGGTTTTTAGTGTTTTGCTTCCCCTCCCCCCCCCCCCCCCCCCCCCCATTTTAACCTGTATTACGCAATTTGACAAGTAAACAAATACAGTGCAATGTTATTTCCTTTCTAAGTTAGGTTTTCCGGTACTGGAGTACTCTGTCTGTTTTCTCTGACTTTTTTTCACAACTCAGTGCATGTTGGGGTAGCATCTTGTTTGTCCAGGATGCTACCCCAACATGCATTTGGTTAGGTTCTGCTTGGTCCTTATCACAGGCACTATGGAACAAATGATAAGGATCTCTGCATACACTTGATTTCCCTGTCTCTCATGCTCTAAAAGTGGATATATTGCTCCTGATTATTCTCAGTCCCTCTTGATCAAAAGCAAAAGCAAGACTGGATCCTGAATTTGAGACTCGCATGTGGTGGAGTATAGAATTAGATTCTGATTCCTGTGTATGTTTTTTTGAGCATTGTAGGAAACCCACTTTTAATAAATCAGAAATATTGAATATAGTCAAGTTTTCTGAGATTATTCTCTTTATATTGAAATAGAAATGCTAGATTGTTAATTTTTTTTTCTAGAAATCTTCAAAATAATAAATGTTCTTCCCCCTTAATTAGCAGAATTAGTACTTTCAAGAAGACATCAGTTTAGGCTTATGTAATTTCAAAAGGGATAACATTTTTGGGGTAGGATTGTTAAAGCAGATGGGGGGGGCAAAAGAGCTGAAGATCAGGTTTTCTTCAGATAAGATCTTAATTGTTCAGATGAATTGTTGAAGTTTAGCAAAGTAATGGTGTGCTAGGTAAAAATCCTGTGACACCAGGCGCTTTTACTAGGATTAGCACTTTCTAAATGACATTTTTAAGCAGTCAGAAGCACAGGTGTGAATGAAACATGTATTTTCATTTCAGAACCAATTTCCAGATCAATTTCATTCCTTGATGTGAGAGGCAGCATTCAGTGCTGAATAGACATAATACTGTCTGTTATTTGTAAAATCATCATAACTGTCTCACATGTCCTTAGCAGAGATGTCATGTTTAGGAAAACCATGATTCCCTCAGGACTGGTTGCTCATTTACTAGTTCAAAAATTATATGTCTCGAGAGCTTCTAAAGACATCTTTGACTGCCTTTTTCCTTCTAGTCTCATTTGTTTTGGTATTATGAATCCTACAACTCCCTAATGTACCATGTGAGGTTGCTGAAGTACATATTCTTGCTGCAACCAAGATGTGAAGGAAGGGGTACTTGTTTAGGGATTACTACTGCCCCTTGTTCAAATGTTCCAACAATTTCAATGAAGTCTTTATGTCCAGATTTTCTTGTTTATGTGTCAGTTCATTATTTAAGGCCAGCCTGTCAAAATAGGTTAAATATTCTTTGGGAAACATGATCACATCTTTGAGACACCACAAACATGTTTAACACAAAAAGATTGGCTTGATAAAAGAAACATAATAAACTTGCATCCCACAAAATACTTTTCTGCTGTTCCATGTAGATTTCTAAGAGCATCAGTACATAATGACAAACCTCATGGCAATAAATTCGTGGAAAAGACACCGGCAAAGTGGTGAAAATGATTGCTGATGATTTGTTCTAACTACTTGACCTTGTGACATCTTCCCCAGATATATGATCAAGATGGGACACTGCAGCACTTTATTGATGGTGGGGAACCCAGTAAGTCAAGCTGGATGAGGTATATCCGATGTGCAAGGCACTGCGGGGAACAGAACTTAACAGTGGTTCAGTATAGGTAAAGTATATTTTTATTTACTCAATGCAACAAAATGAAATGTTTTTAGTGAAAAACCAGAATGTAACTGTCACCAGTACTACAGCCTTTGATTGCAAAAACAGTAGCAGGGCTTTTGTGAATGTGCTTATTCGGGGCAACACAAAAGCTGCAAAGCGGAGCTCCTGGAAATAAATACAGCCCCGCATCGCTCATGTGCCCACCACACCTCACAGACACCTCTGCACTTTTTCAGTCTAATCAGAAGGAAGCTAACACAAGCAACCCTCTGCCCTTAATAAAGATGCATGTGCTAGAAGAAGGGGAAAAATGGCAGGAGAGGGGCTTTGAGCCCAAATGCTATCTAAGAGTCAGTCATGAAGCATGTATACACCTAAAGCTTAAACATTGAGTGCACCTGTGAGCCGAGACTGCTAGTGCTTGTGTCTCTTATGTCGCTGGCTAAAGAAGGTCAAAATGTGAAGAAAAATGTAGAGAAATTGTGGTGCATTTTACTTCGTACTCGCAAACAGACCCAGAAAACCCAGACAACACGTTACATAAATACATTATCTCAGCTATAAACAAATCTTTTGCCTCAGAATCAGAAGCAACTGCTTGGCCTTATTAAATGTGGTAGGAAGTACATCAAAGAATGCCCTGGGCTTACCAGTTGCAATAAGCAATCCCGATTTTCGTTAGTCGCTTTAGAGAGTAGAGTTTCTTTTCTTTAGGAAGAACCTTAAACTATTTAAAGTACCTTTAAAATTAAAAATAAAACATACAAAAGCAAGCTAAAATAAAAAATATAAAGTTTGATTATCCCATAGGGTTCCAATTTAACAATGGTAACATTGTTCAATTGCATTTTCAGCTTTTTTATTCTCTGGCCAGTTGACTGAACAATGCTGCAGTTAAAAGAATAACAATCCTATTTATACATTACAAGTATTTTATTATACACTTAAATATCTGATATCTATGCCTAAAATCCCATTGGATTTTAGATAAACACACTGGATAGTGAATAAAGATTACTGTGATGAAAGAGTATTTTTGTAGGTATCTTGTGAACTATTTCTCAATGTGATGGTGTGTGCGTGCACACATACAAATATAAATAAGAAAAAAATATATATGCGTACATATATATAGATGACAAACCTAAATGAAAAGTGAACATGAGAAAGTCATTACACATCTGTCAATATTAAGTGGATTTTACAACTCTCCTTTCATGATGGAGTTTTTACTTAGAGTTCCCTCTGTTGATCTGTTTTCTATTACTTCAGATCTTTATAAAATGAACTACAAAAACACAATTTAAAAAACTGGCATCCATCACCAGTGACTGCATCCAAGTGTAAGAAAATAGAAAAGTTGGACACTGAAAAACCAGCCTAATTTTTATTGTACATGGACGTCCTCCTCACAGAAAGTCAGCTGGTTTAAATTCATTCTGTTATGATTTGTAATATCTAAATGGAATTTTCTTCAAAGTGCTCTTGATTGATTGACCCTTAGCTGAACGTTTTGTTTTTATTTTGAGGCTGACAATAATGTTTGTTGGCATGTGTTCTGCTTCAACTGCGTTGGGACGCCATGAAGCTATCTTTATGAGTCATCCAACCACAATACTAAATACATGTCAGCAAAGGAAATATTATCCGAACAGGGAAAAATCCCTTTGATGTACTTCAGCATGCAGAGATTTCTGCAAGTTTTGGAAGCTCTGCACACTTGTAAGGGACGGTGTATGCTTACACTTTTTTTCTTTGCCTACTCCAAGCCCCACAGACCACCCATTGCTCAAAAACAGTTCTGCTCTTTCAGCGGCAAAGCGTGCCATTTGGTTTTAACACATTCATTTGCCGGGCTGCTGTGTTTATGTTAAGGGAAGCCAAACTGCGAGATGAAATGTTACAAGGGTGAAGTACAAAGTAGACTCAATTTTTCTCAAGTTAGGAGATGCTAGTAATTTATAGGGTGGCTCCGACTTTTATTTTTATGTAACAGTGGAAAGGACTAAGGAAATGCATAGCTCTGGGAAGAGAGAGGGAAGAGGAGAGAAGAAGGAAGAGGAGAAAAGGAGAGGGAGAGGCACAAAGGGGAGAGTTTTTGTCAGATATTCATAGAAGGTTAGGAAAACCGTTCTGCTTAGCTAGCAGTGCCCTCCTGAGACAGGGTGGCAGTAAGCGAGGAAAATAACAAGATAAATGAAATTTTTGCTGCTGCTAGTAAAATATTGAGAATCTGCACTTTTTTATTGATCTTTATGATCCTGTTGCCAGGAGCCACTTTGCGGTGACAAAATATGTTGACAAGTGCATATCTCACGGCCATGAAAAATGTGGTAAAAAGATTCTCCTTATGTCTGCAGTGTTATACAAGGAACAAATTGCATCGCTACAGCCAATTCTTTATAGAAAGTCCAAATTTAAGGCCTACCAACCCTAAACACTTTTATCTTGAACTTCAGGCTAACGTTTGTAGCAATTCTTCACTCAGAAAACCAGTTGAGGCCTAACATTTTTTTTTCGGTCTATAGATGTTTTTCTGCCTCACATAAGCTGTTGTAAAAAATGGTCATTTCGACTGTATCATTTTGGTATGTAATCCTTCAGCAAGAGTGGAGTGTTCTTCTTTTATATATTGAATTTCTATCCATCTCACAGGAGTGTATTTTACTGTTCCGTGTGAAGCCTAAGGGAAAAGCCACTACAAACTGATAATATTTTTATTTTATCTTGTGCCTGATTCTAATCTCACACAGAGTTTGCCCCCATGTAAATCTGTTCTGTGTAGAAGTATCACTCTGAAGCTATTTACACCAGTGCAAGATCAGGATAAGGCTCTTGTTTTTATGCTAGAGATTCCAGGATTTTTCCTTCCCCCTGCCTCAACTCCCAGTTCAATGGTCTAGGACTACCTACAGGTAGTGTGATAAGATACCACATTTACGCTAACACGAAATTATACTTACTGAAGGATCATCAACGTTACCTCATGTTCCATAAAAGGGAAGATTTTATGGCTCAGATTTGTTCTGAACCATAGATTTGTTATCAAATCTGAAACAGATTTGTTCAGATTTATGTTCAGATTGACCCCATTTTTGCATTTCCCTAAATCAAAGTCTGTTTTACTTAGCAATCCAAGATCTCACTTTTGCTGTAATGAAAGGCCATGTTACACTACTTCAAACCTCTTGCTAAATGAACTTGTTAAAATGAAAGAACTGTTGTCTATTTGCCCCTAAAATAAGTTAACTTTAGTTTAGATGACAAATGCAAAGCTGTTTAAATGGTTCAGCTTACTGAACTATGTGCAGAACTCTGATGCTGCTACGGTGTGAGCAAACTGTAGCATTTCTAAAATCACTTTAAAAGGGACAGTGCAAGAAAATACTTGTCTTTTCATAAAATCTTGGTGCTTGTAGAATTTTAGTGTTTAAAATGTGCTAGGAACGAAGGCCTGTAAGCTCTTTCTTACTTTATGCTAAAGGAACAAAGCCATTTCTTAATGATTGATAGATTTGGTTTTAAAATAATCAGTAAGTTGTTCTTTTAGTTATCTGCAGAAGGGCTTCTAAAACTATGGATTTCTACTGTAATGCTGTATCATACTGTGTATGATAAGAGGAGAATGCTGTATTTCTAAATTAGGCTTTTTTTTCTTTTTCTCTTGATTAGGTCAAATATATTCTACCGGGCTTGCATAGATATTCCTAGAGGCACTGAGCTGTTGGTCTGGTACAATGACAGTTACACATCTTTCTTTGGAATCCCTCTCCAGTGCATTGCACAAGACGAAAATTGTAAGTTGTTTCTTGAATTTCTACCTCTGTAAACCAGAATTCCTGTTTCATACCTAATCAGCTATATTTCTAGAGTGTTCTAGGACATATTAAATTAAATTTAAGGTGAGATTGATGTGTGCAAAACAAAACCCTGAAGCTGATACACTGAGGCTGTGCAAAATCATGGTATGGTTATCTAAATAAATTGAGGTGTTTGGAAGTGTGCAGATGTGTGCAGTTTAATAGCAGATTTCATAGAATCATAGAATCATAGATGCATAGAGTCATGGATGCATTTCCTACCATGGCAGCCCCACTTAGCTTGATAGCATGTAGAATCACTGTTCTAAGTGATTCATTCCTGGTCTATTCCTAACTAATTTGCTTGGCCCTCTCTGTTGTTATCAGACCTATCCCAAGACACTGTCTTGCCAAAACAGGAAGGTATTGCAGGTCTATGAGGCCTCTGTTAGTGATCCTTCATTCTATTACCACTGACTATGTTGAGAAAAGCTTTGTCCGACTGATTGTAGACATGAGATCCTTGTGGTTAAAAGGTAAAAGCCAGCCTCTCTAAATAATAACTGAATGTAAGTAATCTGAAATGACAATGAACCTCCATTCCATCCTAGCCATTCCGATTTCCATGCATTCTTCTACTCCTTCTCAATATTTTTAGTTTGCTAGGAATTGTAACAAAATTAAGCATGTAACTCTAACACAGACCCAGTGCAATTTAGAGCTGGATACCTTTGTCTGTAGTGGGAATGGGTAGTCCAAGCATATCCTTCAGTTTCACTGTGTGTGGAACTTGGTTAGAGCTTGCATCAAAGACCTCACTTCCATTTTGACAGCTATGTGTATCTATATGGTGGAAGAAACTAATAATGGATGCCTAATTGACTTTGGTCTAAAGTAACCCTGTGGCTACCCACACTTAATCAATTACATACAAGATGTATTTTTTTGGTCAAGTACTTGGATACTTAAACAGCAGTGCTAGGATGAACTCATGTCTCGTAGCAACTTAAATACTGAACTATACAGCAATAAACCAGCAAGATAGTAGGGATTAAACTGTCAAAAATAAACACCCTTTTTCATCTTGAGTTTCCAAATCTGTTGGGCTTGAGAAAGGTTTAAAAGAAATTTAATTACTGGCAGTAATGTTTGCTGATAAAACTCACTGCTCTGCAGTGTGTAATATAGAAATATTATTTTTTCTTTCATGAAGCTTACAAAACCTTTATTTGAAAAGCAAAGCATTAAGCCTAAAATCTTTAAATATTGTCACTTGCTATTTTGCTGTGAGAGAAACCAGAGTTTCATCCACAGAGAGACTAACATGGGTAAATGAAATTCATCTCTGAGCATAGAGATGCAGGCTTGATTGACTTAAGTGCCACTTAAGCCTTCAGACTAGACCTTCTGCTTATCTTCTCTTCTGCACACGAGTATTTTCACCCAGTACAAATTCTGCCTATATTCCTTAGGTCTTTAATATACTGATCTTATTACTTCAGTGGGCTTCTACGAATAGAATATCCATACTTCTCATGTGAGGATGTGGGGGCAAAATGAAAGTATACAAATTGCTTCTTGTACTCAAGAGACATAGAAGATGCATTGTATGTCTGGAAACTTCTGTTAGACAGCCCAATCGATGTAACTCTACATAGAAATCAGGTCCTCAGATACTCCAGAAAAGCATAGACTAGGAAGGACCACAACTTAAGTAAATTAAATAGCGTGTAATATTATAATATTGGAGTCACTACAATTGATGGAAAGTAGTAGAACATAACTCTGTGAAGTAACTGGCATTATTTGAGGTATTACCAAAACATTAGTTTGAGTTATGGTTTTATTGTACATTAAATAATATTAGATTATTCCAGCTTATAACTGAAATTGAATTCTCATATTTGTCATTAGAAATCTAAAATCATGTCTTACCTAAACAGAGTTGGATTTTCTAATCACCTGTTCAGTAGGTGCTATGTACCTATACGCTTTGTGAGAGTAACTGTGTGAACACATGTAGACATAGACGTATACATACAACATATTTAATTTTAAAATCTCCATTAAAATATTATCTGATGAGGTTGAGTGTGCCAAAATTGGAAAGCATGAGAAGGTACTGGGCCCAGGTGGCCGAAATTATGCTTCTTTTGCATTGTGGTACAATTTTTGTTAGCTGACCCTATTTTTCCATAGGACTCTTGCTTCATTCACTGCATGAACTAGATGATACTCAAGGAGTGAGGCAGCAGCTCAACTTTCTTGTATATGTTTGACCTCCTGCCTTCCTTATCATGCAACGTTCAAATTCAGCATTAAATCACTTCTTTGTGAGAATAGCTATATTGAGAGGATAAGGGAACTATTGCAGCAGTAAGCCCTCTTGTACCTCAAGGAGTGCCTGAGCAAGGGTTTTTGTCCCCACACTCTCAAAATTCATGCTTGTCTGTGATAGAGCAATTGGACATGCTGAGTGAAACATGCAGAGTGAGGGTATCACAAGTGCAACAATATTTTCTTTCAGATGACAATCCCGTTTGTGCAATAAATGTATATCCCAGTCAGGCTTCACTGAGTCCTTTCAGTCTCAGATACTCCTTTGCATGAGTGTTCATTTCAGTGTCACAGAAACAGCATCCTCCATTGAGATCACTGTCTCATTCAAGCCCATTTTTTCTGTGGATTGTTAAAATAAAGTTGTTTAATTCTAGTGTCAAGAAAAATGGATGTTGGTATTTTTTTTTTGGTGTCTCCCAAAACTGTATTAGTTTTAAAAAGGCATCTTATTTACTTTTCTTGTTTTCTCCCAGTGAATGTCCCTTCGACTGTAATGGAGGCCATGTCCAGACAAGACACCCTACAGCCATTTAATAAAAGTAACAAACAATCCCCTGCCACTCCACAGCGATCCATAGTATTTCCACAGACTCCGTGTAGCAGAAATTTTTCTCTCCTGGATAAGTCTGGGTCCATCGAGTCAGGATTTAACCAGATCAGTGTCAAAAACCAACGAGTTCTTGCAAGCCCAACTTCAACAAGCCAACTAAATTCTGAGTTCAGTGACTGGCATCTTTGGAAATGTGGGCAATGCTTTAAGACTTTCACCCAGCGGATCCTCTTACAGATGCATGTGTGTACGCAGAACCCTGACAGGTAAAGCCCAGGCTCTCTTTATTTCTGTGTCTACTGATAGCCAGATCCACTGCTTTCTTCTTTTATCAAGCTGTTATCATTTCCAAAACCAAACCATTATTAGGAGGAGTCTGTACGACATAATTCATCTGCAGCTGTGTGAAGCAAGCCGATAAAAACTATTGCTTGACTTCACTATTTGTAAAAACATTTGTTGCCTAAATGTGCAGATAAAAGGAAATAGCTAAGGATATAATCTTGTTTTCAGAATGGTTTGGTACATCTGATGAAGACAACAAAATAGAAGGAAAATTTATGAATATCATAGGTGGAAAAATGAGGTCAAGATAATTAAAAGTCTCTCTGTCTTCCAAAGATAATCTAACTTGCTGCTCAGTGGCTGTCACAGTCATTTCAGGGTTCATCTATAGTGTGCAATGTGTATGAACTTAATTAAGTACTAAGCGGTAATGAATTGGAATTTTTTGCTTAGTACTATTTTTCTTAGAGCATGCAAACCCATAAATCGTACAAAGCTGTCAAAAGGAAATACTTACTCCACTAGTGATGTGGAGGAAAACAGATGCCACTTATTCAATAAACTAATATCCACACAGAAGAAAAATGTTGACTAGATACCTCAGAGTCAAAGTTGGTTTGAAAGTTTGTCAATACAGAATTTTATGGCCGTGAGCTGAGGATGAAATTTAGCTGAACAAGTGAATTAAAATTTCAGGTACTCTGACTGGTGGCACAGTAAATATAATGGAACCATTATTTATGAATCAAAGCTGGTTTATCTGACAATTTTGATAGCTGGCAGGACAAAAGACAAAAATAAAATTAATTCAATAAGAAAGGCTGCCCAAGGCTGTCTCTTCTTCAGCTGTGAAGAAGGTAAGATCAGAACAGCTGAATCCCTGGAGAAGATTGTTCTAAAAGCAGCATTGAATTGTGAATTACATTTAGCCAAAACACTACCAAAAACCAGTAAACAGCAAGACTGTGCATATGTTTGTATGCATGTCTATGTCTCTTTGTGTACGTGGTTATATACGTGTATACATATGCTTGTGTGATTCTGTCGTGTGGAGATACTGAAGTATAAATCCAGTTTCCCAAGAAGAAATGTCAAACATGCTAAGGGCAAATCTTCATAGAATTTAAAGAATTGATAATATTGTGAATGCAAACAAGCCCTTTCAACATTTTCTGAATTTGGTGTTGGCCTTGGCAGAAACAACACCCTGCTAAGGAAGTTGTAGGACATGACAGCCAATTTAAATGCCACAATGTAGAGCATAGGTCCTGACAGATCTGCTCTACTAAGTTTCACGGACTTTTATGTTTCCAGTATTAAAGCATCCTAAGCATACTGTAAACCATAAAATGGTCTAGAAGAGGTGCATTGTGAAGCTTCCCCACATACTTTTTCAGTGACTCACCTAACAAGGTGAGTCACTCCTTTCCCTCACTTGAACCTCTGTCTTCCTTTATGAAGAACCAAGCTGCAGATAATGCAAGAAGAGTCTCCCCTAATGGGGCTTTTCTGCACTCTAAGGGATAGTTAGATATTTGTTCTGGCAGAGAGAGAAAATTAGAGTATTTTTACCCTACTGTTAGGTCTGTCATCTTGGAGGTGAGAGATTGGGTTTTTTATTTTTATTTATTTTGTCCTAGGTATATTGTGTCAAATATTGCCTGAAACACCAGCTATATTTTAAGTCTTCACCCTTAGAAGTGAACACCCTCATTAGTAGATTACTGATTCATGTTATCTTTCTGTTTTGTCTCTTCCACGCCTACCTAATTTGTCCGTGCAGAACAGCTTCAACAAGAAAGTGTAGAGCATTTTTAGCTCAGAATACCCTGCAGCCTAATAGGAAAATTGTCTAGATCAGAAGACAAGTTGGCTCCCCCAGGAACGAAGAGAGAAAAGGATTATTAGAGAAAGGACCCAGCAGATTTGGGGAGGATTGTGGTGGAGAGGATGTAAGTAAGGACTCTGAGTCATAGAGGTTGAGTCTCAGAAGCTTTCAGGAAGTTTCAAAAGATAATAGCTAACGCCTTTTTCTCAATACTGATACTGGCTAATTCAGCTTATTTCCTCTTTGGCTTGTTGCATTTTGTGAAACCTGTTCTTAAGAAACTTTATCTCTTGTGTTATATAGAGAACATGAAACCTAAATGGGCTTGTAATACACTCTTAGAATCAATATATCTGCTGCATAAATACTAGATACTGCAGTGCTTTTATCTATGACACCTGTGTTCCCTCTGTACTGAAAAATGGCTTACATCTTTATGTTTTCATTAAATAAGTTGTGCAGACTCCTTGTGGAAGCCAGTTTTGTAATGCCTTCTTTGTTCCCACGAGGTGTGCCACCAACATAACTGCTGTAAAAGCATTTCCCAATAGGTTTATTTAGAGCATTATGTGGATTATCAATCACGTGAATCTGTTTAAGCTCACTGCAATTAATTCAGTATGTGAAATTACTAGAATAACAGTTACTGCAGATCCTAACTGCCCCAGGATATGGGTTCTCATATCCCTGGTTAGAAGTCATTATATGTTGATCTTATAACAGAGGCAGCTTTTTGTCTTTTAGCAAGTACCAGTAGATCAGCTATTTAGTGATACAGTGGCTGGAAAAGAGTTGTCTACGGTTTCTTAAATGTACTACATTTCTCCAGATCAAAAATTCCTGAAGTGTTGTACAAAATTTCCAGGAGACAAGATACCTTCTTGCCAGCCTGAAGTCCTGGGTGCAACATTCTGTTTTGAATTTTCTCAACCATACCTGCAGCACCGCTCTGGCTGGTAAACAGCTTCCCATTTATTGTCAGCAATTTGTGAGCACACTAGCCACTGTTTCTTTGATGTGACTGAAGCAGCAGAGCCTGTCTTCTCTAGGAAACGACTTTAGACTATCTGTTCTTGCTTGGTATTTGTTTTTCAGCAGTGCCGATTACCTACAGCAAGAGATGCAGGGAAAACATTTTTGGATCTATAAAGGAATCCAGTTCATGGACTGAAATTGAGAAAAGCAGACTACTTGGTGCTAGAGAAATTTAAAAAAAAAGAAAAATTACTTGAATGCCACTTAGATTCAGAAAACATCTGAATGAGGGCAGATATAAAAAAGGCCAAATATGTTTGGTTCCATTAGGCAGTAAGAAAGAAATGGTCCAATTATCAGGCAGATGATTTAACAAACAATAATTAAATAATTATGACTAAAAAGTAGAATTATTAAAATAATCTACATTTGGAGATTGTTATATTTTTTATGGCTTGTCTTCGAACTTAATGTTAACTGAGTGTGGATGGGTATGGAATATGAAGGTTTAAATCCATCAAGATTTTGATTCTGAGACTTTCTGAGCCTTTGGGACTTTTTTAAGCTTTGCCTGGACTGAAGCAGTTAGACAAACTATTTCTTGAAGCAGAAGTCAGAAATCTATTTAATCTTCTTATTTAATTATTTATTTGTTTGTGTATTTATTTATTTGAAATTTGTCGTCGTCGTTGTTTCTTCCCCCACTGCAGAAATTCCGAACAATCCTATTTGAGGTGTCTCCAGAAAGGAGTAACTGAAAGCCTTTGATCACAGTGAATCACTTTTAGAGCAATATTTTCATTTTTTTTTTTTTTTAAAGAGCAACCACTTTTCTAGTAATGACACAGTCTCTTTTAATGACATCTTTCTTCTTTCTCACCATGATCACCAGATTCAGGATGTATTGGTGTGGAGGAAGCACAGATTGCTGCAGCTCCCGAGAGCTGTCTGTGACATATTTTCATATACAATATGTACATCTGTGATACGTATTCTCACTGACTGCCATGTATTTAAGCTGATAACTTGAGGGAAAATCCACTTTATAAATTCTGTCTGTACCTGATAGACTGTGGATGTTTTCTGGCCCTTGTCATTCTTGTTTACTCAAAAGATATTATTGTACCTGTGTTTTGCTGTAGCACCTCAATTTTAAATTGTGATTAAAAAAGAAAAAACAAAAAACCCAACCAAAACCAGGACTTTGAATTTCAAAGTTGCCAATGTAATAGATCTTTTACCCCAAGATCATGGCTCAGCCCATTTTGCGTTTGTCTTTTCCATTATAGGTTCTGTGTCTTTGTCCTTGATGTTCTCCCCAAGTCCACTAATTAAACATATCCCAGAACAGGCCTAAAAAAAAGTAAATGTTGTGACAAGAATTGTCTATTTCTGCTTATGGAGTGGCTATGCAATATTGCTCAATAAAAGTAAGCATCATGCTGAATTTAACGTTTATTCTTACATAATCTTTTCACAAAGGTTTGGAAACTACCTTTCCATAGGACAGCTGTGACCTACCTCCTCTGGCTGCAGCTCTGCTTTTAATGCTTTGTTGTACATAGGCCTGGCACTGAAGGCTGTTGCTGGGCCCATTTCAATGTGCCCTGCTTTCAGTTTTTGCACAGGCTGTGGTGTGACAACCTTCCCCCTGTCATGCTGTGAAACCGTGCTCTGGCTTCAGTGGAGCCCTGCGTCCCATGCTTTGAGACCATGACATGAATCAAATCGAGTCTTCTACTCCTTCTTAGTCCTCAAGATGGAGAAAAGCACTTTCAACTGCATGTTAGTCCCTCTTCTTTTAGCTTGTGCTTTTCTAGCTTTTTATAAGAGAAAGAAATTACAGCAATGTGCCATTTTGTCTCCCTGATCTGGCAGTGTTTCAATGATAGAGTTACTGGTATTCAGGAACTCAGCATTACAAGCAATTGCTCTTCTAAGTGTTGTGCTGGGATTCCATATGCCTCTGAAAACATCAACTTCACTTCTGAAGATGCCTCACTAGAAACCTGTTCCTCATAAAGGAAATAATTATAAGATTTTCCAGAATTCTAATAATTCAGACCAGGAATAATTTACAATGTAGAAAATAAGTTTATATTGGCTAGATGTACTTGCAAACCAGAAGTTGGAAAGTACATTGTTTTAACAGAGGAATAGTACAAGATAAATTTTTAAAGTCTGTGTCACTTTTGGTATGTGAAAATCCAAAAAGAATCAACCTAAATATCCAATTGTCTGTCAGCAGCAATTCTGGATGCAAAAATACGGATTTTTCTGTTGTTATCCCTTAACATGTCCAAAGCATGAGTTTTGGTGAGGTTCAACAAGCCTCATAGGAGAGCATGGGTTTTGTACTGGTCCTGTACATTGTGTACTTTCACCCAGAAAAAAATCAGTTACGAAAGTGAGAATATTCTAAGATGGGAAAAGACATCACCAAACAACAAAATCATCCAAGAGATTATCTAAATTAGGGAGCAAAATGTATTCTCAACTGGTTTCATTTTAAGAATGTAACTTGAAAAACTTGGAAAAGCTCACAATCTAGATAACTGCAAAACCTGAGAACCATTACATTACAGTTACTCCTTTCTGAATTTCCCTTTAAATGATCTGTGTTTCTATAGTGGGCCATAATACAGTTAGGGGCTGTAAGACTAGTGTCTCTAGAAAAAGCTGGTGGACTCTAAGTGTTAAGTAAACCTAGACAGCTGATTAATTGTGTATGGGGTTAATGATGACAGTGTAATTTTTCTAACAGGAGAATTTGCTTCTAGGTAAGTAGATTTCCTTTCTTTAAGCTCAGACAGGAAGACAGAGAACTAGAAAAATACGTAGCTTGGTGTTTTATGAAAAACATTAGAACTGCTTCTGATGGCTGTCAGCACATCATTCTCCTCTGCACATTGCTATATATCAGTTTGGCTGTTCTTAAATGTAACTGAAAAATCCTATATGAGAAGGTTTTGATCATCTGGAAGAGCCTGCAAGATGCTTTGTATAAAATTCAATGATGGACACATTCAGAACTGTGTTTATGACAACTCAAGAACAAATTTTTATAAAACAAAATATTACTTCATGTAGTCAGTATGTACTTTGAGAGCTTGGTACACCTGTTTCATCAAACGGATTACTTTTATGCTTGCTAATCTGCCTATACCTCTGCAAAGGAATATTTTAGTTATGTAGGCTTTCACATATGAAGTGTTCATTTTGATCATTACTTTTCTGGAGCATCAACACACATCTGGACTGTGACACAACTATGCTTATATTCACATACATACCTTGAAGCTCAAGAAGGTACAATATGATCTCAGTTATTCCAGTGGAAATGAGTTTTTCTGGTCTGGGATTGCATTCAGCCTAGTAGCATATCTTTAAAATACAGCCTACGAAGACCATCATTTTTGTCATTATGTCCCTATTCCTTCTGTCTGCAAACCTCTACTGTAAAGAGGTCACCATCTTAATTTGTTGTTCTAGTGCAGACCAAATTGATGGCAGAAGACATGACTGCTACATCAAAGACAGGCCTGCTTTGCCCATGTCAATGTACTCACTGAACCGAGCATTGCTCATGTTCAGTCCTGCTGCAACACTTTAATTTTTTTTAAAAACAACATATTGATTTCATTTTCTGCCAAGAAAAATTTCAGAGAACAGTAAAATTGTTACCAGAGAACAAAATGATAACTTTATACTTATTGAATGACTCATTTTGCTCTTGTAAAAAATAGAAATATCTAAAACTTGTCAAAAATTGGCATATTTGAATCTGCAACTGCACAAATTAAATGCAGCATTTTAAAATAGTCACAGTATTTAAATGCATTTATAGTCTTCCTTTTTAAAATGAGCTTTGTTTAATATGCCATATATTTAGATTGAAAAAATTACTTATTCTGCACATTTTAGTATTAATCAGAATTGCCTGTGTATCAACTGGAGAAATGCAACCCCTGCAAAGATGAGGGTAACTCCTTTAATAGTTTTTCTCCTGAGATATGGATGAATGGAAAAAATACAGTCAAAGTCACCTAACAATAGATGACTTTTTACGCGTCTCTTTTCCTTGAGCATCAGCCAGTGAAATGTGTTCTGAGTGCATGTAGTAATACCCTTTGTAAATAAGAAATTAGTTTTGAGCCAATGTAGGGGGTAAAAACATTTTACTTGGCATTATAATGTTCAGTTGTAACTGGTTTGGAATTTTGACTATTTACAGACAAGTTACGGTGTGACTTTTCCCTGTATGAAATTAATCACGTTGACTTAAAAAAATAAAAGATTAATTGGTTTTATGTAGTGTTGTATCATTTATTGTGGTAGCTGTTAAAAATAGATAACCAGAGGCTAATAGATGTTAATGGTCCCTTTCACTATTAAAAAAATCAATGTTTCTTGGATACAGAATATCTTAATGTGTTATTTTTTGCTTAAAAGTGTTTGATTTGAAAATATCCAAACAAACAAATCTGCATTCACAAATCATTTTTGTTTTAGCAGCTCTTGAATTTTCATGTCAAGTCCGATAAATATTTTGTGTGCAAATTAACTGTGCACTTCAAGTAAGGAGAAGACTGGGCATGCTACTACTTGTCTTCCAATAAGAGAAACGTATTCAGTATTTATTTTTCTGTTAAAATATTATTTTGTATATCTCATGTACTTTTTTAAGTACATCTAGGTTAAGTAACCTTTCCACAGCTTTTATATATTTCTTTCAAACTTGTTGGAGAGCAGTTAGATTTTCAAATGTAAGTAATTAAAATTGTAAGCTATTGAGTTATTGACCAATACTGAGCTATTAATCAAGCTAAAAAATTCTACAATCAGGGTTCAGTGCTCTGAAGCACGGTAAAATAATAGTATTTGTGTTCAGTGATGCAAGTAGCCACAATTAAGCAGTTCACTTGACAAATGAGATAGTTCACTTTATTTTGCACTTAATTGAATTGTACATGCTTGGTCACCATTGCCTCCTTCCTTTTGGTTTTGGTTTCTAGCCATTTAAACACACACACTTATTAAAGAGAAAGCAATTAAGCTGAAGTTGGCCATTTGCTCTAGAAATGAGAGCTCTGACTTAAAATGTTGTACAGGGTAGAAATCATTAATATTGCTCTAGAAAAAAGCCTTAATTTTCCTAACAAAAAATCTGATGAGATTGTTGGACTTTGTTGCTAACTTAATTGAAATATTAAAAGGAAAAAGAACCATGTAGGATGTTGATATCAAATCACTTTTACCAAACAGAAATATATAGACATTCTTACCTCACGTTTTATTTTAGTTAGCAATGGTATTTGCATTTCGGCAGTTCTGGCTCAGGTTGCTGTCCCTTATCCTTTCTTTTCTGTGTTTGCAGTCTGTTTGTTATGATTCTGAATTTGTAACATATCAGTGAGTTTTGTTTGTTTGTTATGTTTGTTTTTAACAAATTGTGGTATTGAAAACCTAAGTTCTGGGTTTCGTTTCAAGATCATAAAAAAAAGTGTTTTCAGTCTGGATGGGAGAAATGTGTTAATTAGATGCAAATGTTTTCAATAGCAGTAAGAAAATGGAAAGGTAATTGTAACATGGTGATTATTTATTCCAATGTCTCTCATTGAAAAAGGTGATCTCAGAAAACCTAGATTCCTCCAGAGCAATATGAAGAATTTAATTGCAAATAGGCACAGAATCCACCTAGGATATAGGTTTAACAATCAGATGTGCATTTGTGGGTAAGACTGTAGCTGGCATCAACAGAGGATTTCATGAGTGTCTTAGTTCAAATGTGTGAGGAGATTTTTGTGATGAAGGAGTACCATGTTGAGTTTGGGAGAAATAAGGCAGGCAAATGATGTGTAATGCCGGCTCATAGCTTGATGAATTATGTTTAGTGGGGCAGGATTCCCACAGACTCTTAGTCAATTCCTGCCCAAACATTTCGCATTTGCTAAAAAGATCATGAAACTTTGGGTATGTGTGTCCCAAGAAAGCTCCAGAAAAGTGCACCTGCAGTTGTCTTTGCAAATTGTTGGGAAGACCAGATGTTCCTGCCTGCATCATTTCCTGATCATAGTCAGTCAATAGAAAGCACTCATGGCACGGTGTTTCTTTTTTCCACTGCAGGCCCTACCAGTGTGGTCACTGCTCCCAGTCTTTCTCCCAACCTTCAGAGCTGAGGAACCATGTAGTTACGCACTCCAGTGACAGGCCTTTCAAGTGTGGCTACTGTGGTCGTGCTTTTGCTGGTGCCACAACACTCAACAATCACATCCGGACACACACGGGGGAAAAGCCCTTCAAGTAAGTACTTAAAGCCAACAGCCTTTGCCAGCTGAGATTAGAGAGGGAAATGCATTGCTGCTGTTCACTAGCATCTCTTTCCATACCAGCACAGAGCAGAGGTTCCCTTGAAAGCCAAGGTCAGACCACCAGATATAACCACCCTTAGTGGTGTGGCTAAAATTAGAATAAAGCCAGGCTTGGGCCTGGGTGCGTTGCTAGCCTTGAACAGTTTTCTGTCCTCTGATGAGAATTTGATTTTTTAATGAAATGACGAGCTGCTGCCAGAGAACCATAGCTGAAAATACACTCAAGGCTGGGACAGGCTATGATAGAAGAACATTAGTATGATTCTTTGATGTCTATATGATGAGGTAGAAGCAACTTCACATTTAAGGTAATTTGGATCTGGTCAAATATGGGGGAGAAATATCCATCTTTTCTTTAGTCTCAGAATCGCTGCATAGAAAATGCAGCTCTGGCTTGTGACATAAGCGTGGTAAGATCATAGTAGTAAATTGGTAGTGTTCAGCTGTCTAAGATACAAGAAAAAAAATAAAGTCACCTGGTCAAGATGGTTTTTAATTAAACAGACTCTGCTTATTTCTGCAGTTTCTGTTTACCAAAATTAAAGCCAAGCACACAACTGCATCTCAGAAATAATTTTCCCTCTATGCTCACCTCCAGCTGCAGAACAGCTGGCCCAGGTAGATTCTACCTTCTGTTATGCAAGATTCTGCTTATCTAACAGAAGGTGTTCTTCAATACAAAATACACGTTTTCCATATTTATGCCCATGCCTTTGCTGAACTGACAGGCACAAATTTTATGGATATTTTACCTGGAGCAATTCTGCTCTGGAACAAGAATTATGTATTGGTATCAATTTGTAATGTATTGATGTCACTTAATTTGGAAGCTACCTGATGTTCCTGCGAGGAATGAGAATAAGTGTAGAGGAAGGTGTGAGTGTCTCTCCCAGTTCTCCAAGGTCTGCCTGTCCTCTATCTACTTTTCTATGTTTGTCTTCTTTTCTACTTTTGCTGTCCTGTGTTCTCAGTCTGGTTAATATAAGAGAGCTCAGTCATAGAGCCTGTCAGAACCCCTCATAACAAGCTCGGTACAGATACCAGTAGAGATGTTTTGCCTCCATATATGGCTGGAAGGAAGCATGGCTTCTGTACATGCCTCTGCTGGGGGCAGAGGGACAGAGCTAGGAACCAAATACTGGATATCCAGGACAGAAGAACTTGCATACCAGAAGTCATATCTAGGATAGCTTTCAGGCGGCAAAACATGGAAACTCAGAGCATCTAAACATTGGCTCCTCTAGAGCCAGTTTGTTGAATGCTCAAAGCCCATGGAAAATGAGCTAAAAATAGTGTGAGCAATCAGATTGATTTTATCTAGTTGCTGTGTAAATAGATTTTAGTAATTAATGGAAGAGGTTTCCAGGTCAAAATGGAAAATAGATTTCTTTTAATGTTAAGGTGTTACTTATGTGTAACCTTGTTGATTCCACTTAATTTTTTTCCATAACATCCTGGTTTTGTCATGTTTCCAATAGATCTGCTATTTTGCCCCATTTAGGGTCATTATTTTTCCCCTTTGGTTTGGTATTTTTTTCCCCCTTTTCCAAAATGGTCTTGACTACCACACAATTTCATTTGTGAAAGGGCTTAATGTATGTATGCAATTAACCAGTGGTCTGGAATTTGTTTGTTTGCCTTGCCCTGCTTATGCTGAAGTATTTAAGTATTCTGGGATATATCTGGCCATTCTTGAAGCTGCAGGGCAGAGCAACAAAAAATGTGGATGATACGTGCTCTTGCTTTATCATGCATGACATAATTTCATTCTTGCGAGATTTTTATGCAGTTTATTCATTAAACTTCAGAAACAGTAAAGTACCCGTTTCTCTCTGGAAGACCTGTTGAAGTATTTGCAGTAAGCTGACTAGTAATTTCACATGAAAATTACTAGTAATTTTCGCATGAAAACTACTAATTTTTTAACCCTAAAACTGGAGTTACAGATCTTCCAACCCCTGCTAGTCAGGTAAGGGTACATATAGACCCTGATCCTGCATGCTATTCAAAAGGGCAGATTTGCCTCCCCTGCAGTGCTGCTTGCATTTGAGAGAGGAGGTGCAGAAAAGCTGTCCAGAAATTGGTCCACCTGCTCTGCTGGAGGAAAAAGAGATAGCAGCAGCTCATCTCGGTGTCTCATCTGGTATTAAGTAAGCCTAGGGGGGAAAAGAATTAACAAATTCTAGGAAATAAGAACTGTAAATGGGACAAACAAGATTTCTGTCTCTTGCTCATGCAATTTAGTTTTAAAATGTTTGTTTAAAAAGGGATTTTGAGTGTAAAAAAAAAGTCCTGTGGGATAAAGATTCTTAAAAAAGTCTCTATTTATGGTAATGTACTTACTTCTGGTGAATAATATTTTTACTATTAGCAAGAACAACCATGCATGGGTAGTGCTAAATTATTTTTCAATAAGCTAGGTTATTTTAAAAAGAACAGACATAGTTTTAAAGGTATAACCAATTTCATAGGTTAAAATGGGCAGTTAGCTGAGTGGTTAACTCACATCTACTGTGAATGTAA
The DNA here is from genome assembly GCF_004027225.2 of Strigops habroptila. Classification (NCBI taxonomy): domain Eukaryota; kingdom Metazoa; phylum Chordata; class Aves; order Psittaciformes; family Psittacidae; genus Strigops; species Strigops habroptila. The sequence goes on along the minus strand of NC_044302.2, from coordinate 38,636,616 downwards.
TGTCACCATTTATAATGCAGCAAGACAGTTCGGCTTGTAAGTGGCATTCGGACAAACTACAGTGTGCATGGATTAAGCAGGCAATGTCAAACACTAAGTGTATATTTTGATGCATACTGTTTTTGGAAGCTGCTTTAAAAAATGGCAAACATAGGGTGACTGTATTTTAAAAAACTGATTTTAGAGGTCTAAAAAGACCTCTGAAATAGGTCTGGTTGGTTAAAAAAGATTTTTCTGTGAGAAGGCGCTTTCTTTGTAGGTCGTAGGCAACTTTGAAGGTATTGAGGAAGACTTCTTCTATTTGCTTTTCATTATAGATAACAATGCTAAGTGAGGTTATCTGTAGTCAGAGCTTTAGCTGCATTGCCTGGACTTCAGGTCCAGTTAGAAGGGGTTTCTTTTCATGTCATCACAAGCTATCAAGTCAGCCTCACCACAGTAAAGTTTTTGTGTATTCTTATCTTACTGAAGTCTCCACTATGGCTGCTAGTCTGGAAGCAAAGCTCTGAAGAAAATTAAAAGGTAGGAGAGACGAAAATTATTGGCTGTCTCAGTTTTCTTAAATTCTTCCCTCCAAATACTTTCCATTTCAGCAAGATTAAAGAATAGTTGAGAGACTTGTCTGCAGAACCAGGTTTATGCAAACATCTAATATTTGTGAGTCAACCCAAAAGAATTAGAGGAAAGATTCCTTCAGGTTGGGATAACCCAGGTGTTTTTCATTATTTCTTACTGAAATGAAAACTGGGGAACATTCATTTCAGGTTGACAATAGATGTTGTACCTGCAGTGACATCTACATCTCAGCTTTGTCCTTTTTTTCTTTGCTTGTTTGTTTCTTTTGTTTATGTCAGTTTGTTTGGTTGTTGGTTGTTTTGTTTTTTAAACCTTTCAAATGAGTTAAAAATTTCGCATTAAATGTATTCTTGGGTGAAATGTTAAAATGCTTATTTTGAAAATATCAAATGAAGACATTTTTCCCTAAAATAGACTCTCAGCATTTTCTTCACCCAAAGCCTTTCACAGAGTGTGACATAAACTTTGTAATTAAACCAATCCTGTCATATAATCCTCCATGTCAATGTTTTGAAAGCACTGTGAAGCAAACGAGCAGACCAGTGACAATGAGGGTTATCTAACCAAAATCAGAGAACCCAGTACCTTACAAATAGCCAAAACCCATTGATTTTCATGTTGTTTACTACCCTCACCCAAGCAAACCACATGGGGAAATCTCGTGGCAGAATGAAGTTTTGTGTTTGATGAGGTTCAATGTTGTAGCACAACATTGCTGTTTAGAATTAAAATGAAGGCACAAACACATTGTAAAAAAAAAAAAGATAACATGTATCCAGTTTTCACTAATGGCATCTAATTGTGTGAGGACTTTTAAATTGCTTCTTTGGATCTCCATTTTGCCAGGGGCTGTTTATATTACTCCCAAATGTCCTCAGATGGCCTAAGTGCAAATTAAGTGGTCTCTCAGCTAATAGGTATCATTACTGCCAATACTTGTACCTACACTTGAAGCTTTACCAAAAATTTAATATATGTCTAACAGCCAAGCTTGGGCTCAGTCTCATGGTTACTTTGTGAGTGGTCACATGAGAGGTGGACTCTTTTTCCTCTCTGACTGTTTTGGCTACTGTTCAACTGTCCAACACAACATTAAACATGTGTGGCTGGAGTGCAGAAACATGCACACAAGAACATGCACACACATGATCACCAGTCTTGTAGACACAGGTCATTCCAGTGGTTATTTGCTATGACAAGCTGGGAAAGGATGCTTGATAGAGGGAATGAGTATATCATAATTCAAAAGGAAAGATATTCCTGCTTTTCCTACCATTCCCACCTACTGTGAAATAGTTGTGCTGACTGCTGTTACACAATCATCCTCACCTTTCCTATCAGTTTGTATCTAGCAACAGGTTTTCTGGACTGCATTGAAAAGAAAAGTGAGGGGCTTAATACATGTCCCTGTGTGTAAGCCAGGCACTTATATATCCAAAACAATTAGTCCTGAAAATAGAATCCACACACTTTGCAGGCTCCTAGAAAATATTGGGCATCTTAGGTACTATCCGAAGGTTACCTGGGTGCATGAGAAAGCCAGGGGAATTAGGTGCCTTGCCAAAGGCTTCATTCCAGGGGCTGTATAGTGCAGATAGCATAGCCTTACCAGCAGCAATACTTGGCACTCACATCTTTCCCATCCAAAGGGTAGATGCTTGTAACGAGAGATTTATTCTTTCCTGGTCTCTCTTTAGCATCCTTCTTTTCTGTGTCTGTATGAATGTTTCCCAGAACAGCGTGTAGCTGGGAAGTTAGAGCACTCTGATGGCAGAAGAAACTTGTGGATAAAGGTCAGGAACTCACATTTGAAAGAAATACAGCAAGCCTTACTCTGTGCTTTCAAGAGCAATGCAAGGGGCTGAGTTAACGTACTGCTCAGCTCTAGCCTCCCAGACAAGCTCCAGAAAGGGTAAGGAGGCCTGCCACAGCTTCATGGCCAGTGTTTTTAATGAGTAGCTCTACCTTTTGATCACCTTATAGTCTTACTTTGATTCACGTATGGCCCCGTGGCATCCTGGTATAGTATATTTCATTTATTTAGCTGGACATTTAGAAATCAGGTGTTGGCACACCTGATTTTTTGAGTTATTTTGCAACTTTACCACTTACAGCCTGGTTAGGCAAGGATCCAAGCTTCCTGTTATTCAGCAAGCAAAGCACTTGTCTTTGTAGACATCAAAATAACAAAACTATCAAGTTCAAGTAGATTGCAATATTTCATACAGACTAAGTTAACCCCCCAGCCTTAAAATTGATTCTAATGCCTCTGTGATAGATACATAGATATGTATATAAAAATAATACAATAATTTGTAAGTTTGTCAGGCAATGAAAGGTAGTATATTTTGACACACTAATCCAGTAACTAATCAGTTTTCTAATAAACAATCAGCAGTACACTAATGTGTCATCAGCACTTCAGGAGCTCTGGAGAGTGGATGATCTGCACATAGATGCTAATGAATACCCCAAAAATCATTAAGCAATCAATACTTCTGAGTTATTTTCATTCAGCTGATAGGTCTGATACATTAAAGCTGACATTTTACATTTGTCAAGATCACAGTGCAGTTTTTAACAGTGGAACAGGCTGCTAAAAATACTCCATGAAAGACAATCAAAGAAGCACAACTTAAAAGTGTTGACATTTTAGATTGGTACGGTAGCTTGGACGAATGATTCTGTAATGCCTGTGCTAAATGTTCCTGAAGCAGAACTTTCTTACTAAAAATTACTAATGTGAAGAACATTCTAGAATTATGCATATTTGTAAATATCTTTTTTTTTTTTTTTTTATTTTTGTAAGCAGATAGATCGGTGACAATTCACTTTTTATCATCCGCATCACTGAAGAGAGAAAGATGAATATGAGTTAGCTGAGCCCTTTGTTTTCCTCATTTCTCCTTTAAAGGTGAAGAATTCATCGTAGTGATGCTTTTATAATAATCTTCTTTGAAGATAAAACATCACACCGCACCATTAAATCAAAGGTAGCTTTTGGAGCCAGTGCCATACAAGAAGAATCTGCTGCATCCATATTTGCAACTCATCAAACACCCCTACCTAGTGTTCAGAATGCAAATTAAGAGGGCAGTATTTGGGAGATTAAATACAATAGATTCTCTTTCAGAGCAGGGATAGGGGATTCATCCCAAGCTAGAAATAACCCACATCCTATCTCCTCCAAAATTCAATGGCTTTGTTCATTTTTTCACAGATTATTTTTGTTGCAGATTATAGTTCTTTAAAGAAAGGACAGGATAAAAAGAGAGACAACATAAAAGACAGTGAAGCAAACGCTGGTGACTCTTATGAGTTCTTGCTCAACACACAGATTTCTCAAATAGCATGGATGTTTTCAGATAATTAAGTAACCACTAACTGCCTATTTAAAATGAACCCCATTGCATAATCAGATCAGATAAACAAAGAGTTTTCTCTTGTTCTAGCACTGAACAATTATTGCTTTGTGATTTCTCTTCCTCCAATAGGCAATTGTAGATTTTAAATTAGCAGAAGGTGAAATTCTATTTGTCATCAATTTCTCCTAGGGGTTACAGAGCAGAAAACTGCACACAAGCTGCTTCTTTGATGGCTCACTCCTAAAAATCTCTTTTTGTTCTTTATCTATTTGAGCTGCCAGTGATCAGAGCTACAGCAGGACAGGCCTCTCTGGAGAAATCACCTTACCCCTGTCTATTGACAGATTCCTCTGTTCTGAATCAGACAGGCCTTGTCCCATCATAGGCATCAAGGCCTTGGAAGTAGCCACCAATTAAACCTCTTGAGCCAGTAAAATCCGAAGCCACTTTTGAGTGTCTCTTCTGATTAGGCAGGATGAGACAAAGCCCATCACCCCCCCCCCCCCCCAGAGCAGCTCCCTGGTCTCAATTTTCTCTCTTGCCTTCACCAGGTGCGAGAGGTGTGAGAGGAGCTTCACACAAGCCACCCAGCTGAGTCGACACCAGAGGATGCCCAATGAGTGCAAGCCAATAACAGACAGCACAGAATCGATTGAAGTGGATTAACTGATTGACTGGTTGGAATTAAACTGCAAGGAAAGTCATGATTAAATGTCACGGACACTTAAGCAAAACCAAAGATTTCCTCTGAGCAACTTTCAATCAGTCCCAGAAAACCAAAAGCAGTAATAAAATAAGTAAGATGTTAAGAGATATTGATCCTGGCATGGAAGTGACACCAGGAAAGAGATTATTTATTTATGACTAGGGATAAGTCTTATTTCAATTGACAAGTTACTTGGGACTGTTAACATTTCAAGTCCCACCATGTATTGCTTTAATTCTAGAAGCCTTTATAATTGTTATTTAATGCCAAAGTGAGGAATCTCAAGGGTTCTTCTGCCTGTAGTTATGACTGAGAATGCACATGGACTTGTTTATTGTTGCACCTTTTTTTGTAGCATGACTCAAAGGACCCAGATATAATCCTTATATTTGGCTGGGCTGGGGCTAAGGTGATCTTGACATGGCTATAATAGAAATTGCTGTGTGGGATGGGAAGTGATCAAGAGCTGTATCTGGGTCAGTATCACCCTCCTCAGACCAAAGGGCATTTCATTTCCATAGTCTCATGCCTCACATTGTGTGCACTTTTTCGTGTAAGTAGTTTCACTCAATGGCATTGCATTGGCATAGATATTCTGGGGAAAAAAAAAAAAAAAAGGAATGTTATATATCTGCAAATATACATTATAAAAAGAAGCCAGTAGGAAAGCTATGTTAAACTAATAGAACTCTCAAATTCAGTCTAATAGCTGTGAAAGACAGAGGCAGTAGAAAGTATTTTAAACGTTCAAGATTCCAGTCTATGTGTAAATCGTAACAGGAAAACTGATCAGAAGTCCAGGCTGTAGACCATTGACATTTTTACTCTGTTGATTTGTATCAAATTGAAAATGCTCCTGTATTAGTTGAAACTTTCAACATACTTGGGCTGAGCTTCAAAACAAAAGCTAAATCTGAACTCACATACTTTGTAAATGGCTTGGAGGCCTCATAGTATTCGCTTCACGGAAATTTGCCTGGTGCAGTCGTGAATGAAAGGATGCCAAAATATTCCCAACATCAATGTAAAAAGCTCAGATGTCATTACATCAGTTCAATTTAACAATTTCCATACTGGCTTTTTTCAAGCTTTTATCCTTGATGTATTTCAGATTTCATGATTTTGTCTAATCAAAGAATGGTTTTCCCTTGTAGAGACCAGCAGTGTTTGTTTATATATTGATTGTCTCGATGATAGAGCTGTAGTTTGATAAAAATGTAAAAAAAAAAAAAAAAGGAAAAAAAAAAGAAAAATCACAAAAACCCACCAAAAAAAAAATGCAAAACCAAACCAAACCAAAACCAAACCACCAACAAGAAGCAAACCTAAACATTTCTGAGGTCATGCTGTATTGTAAGGTAAAACTGCAAAATAAATTTGTGGAGATTATGGGGATTAAAACAGATTCGTTCAGTTTTGCACCAAAACTGAAATGCTGAGTGGCTCATAAGGGCTCACTTGATTATATTAAATATTTTAAAAACATTTATGGGGATGATTTTAAATATATAGAGAATTAAGTATCCAACTCTGTAAAGGGCTAGGCAGAATCAGCCACAAATGTAATAACAGGTTCAGACCATTTATGAATTCTGCAAAAAGCTCAAGCAGAAAAAGAACATACAGTAAAATTCAAATACATGTGAAAAAGAATGTACAATCTAAGACACCCTTATTTTAGGATGTTTTATTGCAGGATGTCTTGTTGCAGAAAATACACTGCAGAATCTGGAGTTTCCAAATCTTTGCAAGAAATTGTTTCAGGAGTTACTCTATTATTTGTGTTTGGCAGTTACAAATGTAAAGCATTCTGGGAAAAAAGAAGATATTTTTGTCATTGTTCTAGCAAGTACCAGATTATCTCAGTAAGAGGCTTTGGCCCTGTGAGTTTTTCAGTTCTGTTTCTCAGTGCAGATATACAGGGAGCGAGCAATTCTGTTTCCACTCACCCTATTTTTTCCTCTAAATGATGAAAAATTCATAACTACTATATAAATGTGTGTGTTTGTTTGTTTTTTAGGTTCAAAGAAGCATGGGAAGCTGGGTAGGAAGAATTTTAACTTAAAGGTGACTATTTGAACATTGTTCTGTTCCTAGCAAGGCTAATCAAACATTACAAAACAAAATCTGATCCTAAACCTTTCAAACCCTCATGCCTGGTAGTTCACACCTTCTATATCTAAGGGACTTACTTAATGTAAAGTAACATCTTGCTGGGGCACCAGCTTTTGGTTAACATTTGAACAGCAGCTGTAGGTCATTTCTGCAAGCAAATAGATACTCTCACCAAAACAAAAAAAAAAACCAAACAAACCACAACAAAACAAACAAACAAAAAAAGGGCACAAATTTATAAATAGAGTAAGTGTGAAAAGATATATGATATTCCCTGAAAAGCAAATGTGAGCTATCTGTTGGATCACTGGTTTGTGCTACTGCATTATCTAAATGTGCTCTCCTGTTCAGCATGTGGTTAGTGGTAGTGCAGAGCAGCCTGACTCTTGCAGAAGGGATTTATATTTGAATCCAGTAATGCAAATAGCACATAAGTATATGCTTGCAGATATTGCAAGGTCCCTGCTGAATATAGATAGGCTTATTCATATGTTTTTAATTAAACGTGTCTAAATATTCTCCTGAATGGGTATGAGGTGAAGATCAGTTATTTCAAGATTTTACTGGATTTTTTAAAAATGCACCAGAGTAGGATTTGTGCAGAACTTACTTTCTTTCTTCCAGTAATTCTTTTTGTGTAAATCACTCTGTTGTGCCAGATGCCTAAGCACAATTTCAATTATTTTATTATTTTATACATGGCACTTTCAGAACAGATTGGGCAGCATACAAAAGCAATTCAGCCAAAATCCATGATTTCATAGTGGTTTTTTTCCCAAAAACAACATTTGGCATTCTGTTACAATGTAGCAAATGTAAAACTAACATGGACAAGCTGAAATATGTCGTAGGTTTGGACTAAACAGAATCTAGTTCCTGTCTGCACTGGCTGAATGCTGAGTGAGTGTTCATGTATCGACAGAACAACCATACATTTAGGTCTATTATGAATACAGTATGTGTTTGCACACAGTAAACTGAAGCAGTAAGTGTGGTACAATTACCTTTAAATGTAGTAATTATGTGCCTGGCATTTCAGAATTTCTGAAGCACTTAGTGTCTCTGTTTTGTAGTATGGTAAATAAATACAACCTGGAGGAGGGGGGGTTTTGTTTGTTTTTGTTTGAGTTTTTTTGGATTTGTTTGTGGGGTTTTTGGTTGGGGTTTTTTTTTTGTTTTATTGGGTTGGGTTGTTTTTGGTTTTTTTTTTTTGTTGTTGTTGTTGTTTTTGGTTTTTTGTCCAACCTAGAATACATTGGAAGTCATATTTAAAAACTGTGCCTAGTTCTGATTTTTTTTTTTTTTTCCCAGTGTGGAATTAACTTTTATACATTCGTAGGATCATTCCTTTCAGAAGGGTGTTAGGTCCTTTATGAACCTACAGTTATAGACCCGAAACGTGATCTTTGTCTTCCCATGAAAGAAACCTGAGTTGGGAATAATGTAATAATTACAGCACATTACATACTATAAACTTAAAAGCAGCAATGTTTATATCTTTTGGAAACATCATCTCTCCTTTTAATTACTATTTATTATTTTTATGGTGCCGTTATGTTATGCGATTCTGTCTCATAGCTGACAAAATGATGTGATTTCAGACAAATAAATAGGTGAAAGTCCAAAATTAAGTCCTCATTGCTTTTGAGAGTCAATAGTTGCTATGATTTTTTTCTTTTTTTTTAATTACAATCAGAGCACTCTTCCGTACCACCCAAGTCCTATCTGTGGATGAGATTCCAGAAAATAAAATATTATGGGAATGCATAAAATCTTTTCTTTTATATTTTGTCTAGATTTTGGAACTTTTGACATCATTAAGTCAATCTAAAAAAGTTCATAAATCCAGCCAATAGATGTAGAGTATGCTGAAGGGGTCCTCTGTTGTAATAAAAATAATAATGTCACTGTAATTAGAAAGGTAAACAGCTTGCTTGCATTTTTTAAACTTCATAAAATCGCATCTTTTTTACTGCAAAGGACCAATTAAATCGTGCATGTAGCTGTATTCTTGTGGTATCAACTGTAAAGATTACATTGTGTTTAAATGAAGATAACAGGCACACATTTAAAAAGAAGACAAAAAATGTAAATATATTTGATTAATAAAACATTTCTATTACTGTAACTTTAGGCTTTGTCTTATGTTAAAATCACATACGGAATTTTGTGCATGCTGTGCAGAAAACCAAATACGCTTAAATGCATGTGTATTGAAGGCAGCCTCAAACAACAACAGTGCCTTGCTGTAGCTTTCATTATGAGCTTTTGAAAGGGGTTTGCGGCTGGGATGTTGCAAAGTGATTTGCAGTGAGAAGTGGGTGAGATCAAGTTCACTTTTCTCGGTGACTGTATCTCAATTCTCCCATTGATGTAATGCTGAGGGCACGTGCAGTCTTATGCCCAAGCAGTTTCCCAGCCATGCTTTGTTATTTGTTTGTATAGGTTTATGATGCAAATTGTGTCACATTGTAACCAAGTTTTGCTATTCGACATACTGAAGTGGGGTTTTTTTACGGTTGACGACCTGAGCCTTGTTTAGTTACCTGAATCCTGATTTACAAGGATCACCATCTAGTGGACTAAGGCAGAATTTCAAAATTCCAGTTGAAGTGATGTCTGAGCTAATTTTTAAAGAACCATTCTAAAAACAAAGCTAAAAGCACTAACCATGTTCTACTGCAATGGACCTTCCAGTGCCATTTTTAATGTTATTTCCCTGCCATTGTATATGTCAAAGAGCAGTGATTAGTTCACTAAGTCACCCCTTGTTCCACTTGAAAAAATACTACTGGAGTATGAGAAAAATATGTCAGTTTCTGTCATTTTTCATCTTATATGACCTTTTACACAAGCACCAGAACCACCACGGTAGAATAATTGTGCAAAACTACTGTACTTGAGAAAACACTCAGGTAAATTGGCCAGCAGACTGCCTGCTGGTTTGCAAGTAGCAGGGATAGTCAATCATTCAAGGCAAACTTCTATACATTCAAGGAAAACTCTTTATAACAAGAAATTGTATTGAGTCACGCTGTATGATATTACATCGCCAAACCCACATAATCTGTCATGAGCTAATGAGACACAAATGTCTAAATGGGGTGGAGAAGTCCTTTGGCTCATGGCCCAATCTATGATGTAAAAGAGTCCTGGGGTTCACCTTCTTGCAACTCTTCGGGTGCATGATTTAGAAAGCATGAGGCTCAGGTCTGCTAATATTTTTCTTTTCATTTACTGAAATTTTTAGCTGGGCTGAAGGGCTTAGAGTTTGCTGCCTTCTTACTTTTGTCTCTATATGTGTTCACAGAGATCTGAGGCAGAATCAGTCCAGTGTTGAAGTACAAGAGACCAAAACATCTTCAATTTTACTGTTTGGTTGTTTGGGTTTTTGAACCAAATGAAAAGGACACTTGCTCCCAAACAAATATAGAGATAAGCAGCATTCCAAGTCAACGCACACACTACAGGTGCTTCCTGGGCACCACTGAGCATCTGCCAGTTAAAACAAGCCCAGTGAATTCTTAACACTACAAATCCAACTGCTGATACACAGATGTTGAAAGCCGCACTCTAAACTCCATGTATTGAATGTTAATTCTCCCAGCCTCAGACTCACTTCTTTTCCTACTTCCTACAGGACAGTCAGCAAAATGTTTTGACAGCAAACTTGGCCAAACTCATCTTTCATGGTTACAGGGGATCTGACAGCCTTTTTGACTAAACCAATAACACAGGCTGCTTGATGTATCCAGTTGTCTGATGAAACAGAAATATACACCAACCAATGTATAACAATAATTAGGTGCCTAAGAATAAGATCCATACAGTACAGTGCATCGGATGGGGCATTTTTCTTTCTCCTCAGTACTTCCTGGTGGCCATCCTGAGGTAGATCCCCGACCAAGAGACAGACGTGGGTAGCTTCTTTGCTCTGAATCTGAATAATTTGCATAAAATCATCTAAGGAGACCACAGATACCTAGACACAACCACAGCTCGTTTCCACATCCACGTAAGTAAGGACACCAACAAACCAATACTGTAGAAAACCTAGATATCCAAACATGACTGGAATTTGTCCAAGGACAGGGGTAGGGAAGAGGACGGGTTTTTTTTTCCTCCCTTTTTTTTTCCTTTTTTTTTTTTTTAAATTTTATTATAGATAACATAACTTGATAGATACCTACAGTCTTGGAAAGCCATATTGGTGAATCCTAGGCCATCTTTTGTAGTCATAGTTGGATTACTCTAGCTTTCTCTCAGATGCCTTCTTCTCTACCAACCACAGCAGATGAGTCTTAACAGTACTTTCTCAGAGGTTTAAATCTTTTCCAATCTTTATTCTTCTCCCCTCCCCTCTTGGCTCTCATCATTTCCGTCTATTATACTTTTATTTTTCTCTCCCCCCTGACATTACTGCATTCAATCATTCTTCTCATATGTAGAGTTTCTCCAAATAATCTTGCAAATGACTAAGGAAAGAACTTGTATTTGTTTATATTGGCACAAGAAGTGACAGAAATACTTTTTTTTTTTCCTATAATTTCAGCTCCAATAGAATGAGTCAAACTATAATAGTCATGCAGAGCCTTCAACCTGGAATTTTTTTTTAGGGAGCCAAGAACATCTTGGCCTATAGCAACACACACTAGTAGTGATCAAATATTGTTGTGGAAGCCATTTAGTTGTTTTTTTTTTTCATTAGCCTTTTATTGGGGCAATTCTTTTCTGGTTTTTCCCACGGTATAAAAAGTAATTAGATAGCTAGTAAATTAAAATTCTCATTAAAAAAACCAACTTTCTATTGAGTAAAAAAAGAGTACGATTAAATGCATGCGCTGATCCATACTTGCAATGTCTGTATGCTTGCCTGAGTTTTTCTTCTTTTTTTTTTTTGCTTTAAAACATAGAAAGCCAATTTCTTCTGCTTACACATAAGATCTTAAAGAATGGGGATAATATATTGCTGTAATACTGCACTGTATTTCTGCACAATGAAATGCTGCAGTAGTCTGATCAGTTAGTGATAAGAACACCAAGTAACTCCCATCTCAGTTTTTGAAATTGCTTATGTGATGAAGATATATGTGCCATGAATAGGGAGGCAGATACAACTGAAAAGAGTATCATCTGATTCATTACCATCAGGTTGTTTAACTTGTTTTTATTCAACAATCTAATGATAGAAAGGAGGCTGCACTATTCTTTAATGGAGGTAAGCAGATCTGGGAAATCTAAGCTCTGAAGGAAATTTAGACACATACTGTATCTGCCTTCCACCCTGCTGTTTTTTTCTTTGCTCTGTGTCAATAGTATGGCTCCCAGAGAAAGATCTTCCAAGTGCACATTTTAAATCAAGATTGTTCAGATTGCTCCACATTTTTCCTTCTCAGGATTTACTTCCTAGGAAAGTAGAGGGCTTGATTAAAAAGCAGAAAAAAAGAAAGGGGGGGAAAAAAGATAATTTCTTCCATAAATTTTAGGGAATAAGAATTTAAAAAACTAGCCATAGAATGGACTGCTTTGTGCACGATTCCTGTTCTTCAAGAGCTCATTTTCATCTAAAAAGTATTTTGAGACATGATCTCTGTCTAGGTTTAATTACTAGAGCACAGAATTATGACCATTTGTACACTACAAATGATTCTTCTTCATAGTGTCTAATAACTGCTTCTTCTGTGTAATCTTCTTAGTAACATTGTTGATTTTTAAATTCTTGTTTTACTTTTTACTGTGGCTGCAAAGATCATCTATCTCTTTCCGCCTTGCACGGTCATATGGTCTTAATTCACCACAAGTCAAGTCCTAATGAAGGTGCTGCATTGTGCAGTTAATCATATGTATTAAGTCATACTGTAGACTGTGGAAGAATTTTAAACCTTTCTGGTTTAGGATTTTTCTGTGTTGAATAAGGTTGTTGGCTAGCTCCGTTTCTGCCAACAGCCCAAGTACACAGGCTCTTTGCCCACAAAATCCCATGGCAGACTCATGGCTACTTCAGTATGCTTTTAGGTTGCCTTCAGATGTAAAACTTCACAGGTCTTCTTCCATTCCAGTAAAGGACAGCATAGCCTCCTTTCTATTATTAGCTCATTAACTAAAACCAAGTTAAGCAACCTCATGGCAATTATCAATAAATTGATTTTGGTTTTATCTATCTGCCTAATTCTTGCTTACTTTTGTGATTTTTATCATAATTGAAACAACATTTCAGAAATTGCAGAACAGAAAGGGAATCTGTGTCACTGTTTACATATGGTTGATCTTCACTTCTTTGTACTCTAGTTTGTATCCCTCTCACCTTTGAATGTGTCATTAGCAGCACAGATAAAATCACAAGAACCAATACAGATTACCAAGTTGAATTAGGATTAAAGTCTTAATAAAATAGTGCACCAAATATATGTTAATATAGTAAAGCCAATAAAATTATCCTTCATTTACGTTGGGGCAAAGCAGAGGTGTTACTACACAGGAATTTTTTTTAATCCCTGCAGCCTTTACATATGTAGCAAATTAATTGTCTGTCAAAGTACCTTCAAGTGATAGCTTCTTTTAATTTTTTTTTTTTTGGGGGGGAGGCTGTTTTTCACAAAATGCTCAACCTATTCAACCTACTTAGTGAGGCTGAGATGATGCAATCTATCCCCAAATCTGTCACAACCATAGCTGCAGTCATTTAAAATAACCAATCCAATCATCCAGCTCTTGATTGTTTGATGTTCTTTCTGGCTTTACACTTTTGATTAAGAGGTTCAGCAAAGAGGTGAAGTTGCAGAATAGCAAAGGGTTCCTTGACCTCAAGAACTTGAAGTCAGCAGGTCACTTATAGTGACTATGATTTATTGAACAATAAACACAGCCTCACCAAACCCCTTTTTTTCCTCACTGGCCTATTCTTGCAGTCATCGTATTCTTGTTTGAAGGATACATTGAGAGAACTTTTAGAAAGATTATTCTTTATATCAACTAAAGTGTATGTGTGATTCTGCCTAACCATAATAATGTATTTTAATAAACGGATTCTCAGAAATGGGATAAACTAATAATAACAATCCATGCTACTGAAGATTTTTAGACTACTCTACTAAAATATAGATAGATTCTAGATCTCATTTCATTAAAAAATAAAATTTCAGTAATTAGTTTTTTTTCTTGAGGCAATCAGCTGAAATTTTAGTCAGGGCAAAGAGCATTTTTCTTCCTTAAGACACTGTTATTGAAGTCCTGCACATAGAAGAAGAACAAGAGTTTGTAACAAGGAAAGATAAGCATGAATTTTCAAGCTAAAATGTCTTTTGGGGGGCGGGGCATAAAAAAGAAAAAGAAATAAAAAGCGCCAGGAAAAAATCTTGATTGCATGGAAATAAGTGTTTTCACTATCATTCTTGGAAATGTAGTATGATCTATAATGATTTTAAGAAATTACTTTGATGCACAAGTAAATTAATCACACTTTACTGAAGATCTATGCTATACTTAAGCAATCAAAACCTATGATGATTTTTATACTATTTTTGCCTAACACATTTTTCTTAATAAGCGTTTCCTGTAGTGTACAGTCTTACTGATCTATTTAACTCATGGATGGCAAGTTCTCTTCCCTATGAAAGCACAGGTACATATTCAGGCATTTATTCTCATTCTCTCTCTCCCTAATCTTTATTAAGTCTTTGTTCTTCAAAAGATCCAAATTTTTCATAAGTGAAAAGAAAACGGAAACGGAAAGGAAGAAGGTGATAAAGTCGAGTGTTCACAAAAAGAAGAAGGAAACTTTCTACCAAGAAATCTTACCAACTAACTTTAATAAGCTTCACTAGAAGAACATATATATATATCACACAATTTTTTCATTAAAATTACTTTTCAGATAAGTGCTTCATTTGTCTCCGGGTTCAACAAACTGCATTTTGCCTTGCATTAAATCAAGGTAATCCTCCACACGATAGATCATCTGGCTGCTGTTCTTACACACAGTAGTACTCGGGACTTTTTGACAGTCTTTACCCTACGTTTAAAATTAAATGCTGCATAAAGGAATGAAAAATAAGCTTCTTCTAACCAAAACCTTTCCAAGAGAGACGGGTGAATTCTGTTCTGCTCCAGGAGGTTCCATCCAGCACATGCTGCCTCAGAGAGGGTGGTTGTGCCCCGACTGCTCTTCTGCTTTGCTCCAGAGGATCTTTGAGCGCTCAGTAAGTTCTCATCCCTAACAGGGTGCCCAGATGGCTAGATTCTCTCCTAAATGTGAAACTTGCAAAGCCATTAAAAGCATGGAAGAGAAAGTCCACATACTGCATTCCATCCCAAACTTAAAATGGGCTTGTATATACAGATAAACAAAGAATGACTTTAAATACCAATCATCTGAAAAAGACAATCGTATTTTCAGCAAGGAACTCCAAAGTTTGGAAGCTCAAGCTTTCTGTTTATTTGTTTCCTTGCAACAATGTTTTAAATGACTGCAGCCTCCTGCAGACAGTTGGTAAACCAGGGGCTGGCTCCACATTTTGCTCAGGGGCTGTTTGTTTTCTGTGCCCACCCATGTCACTACAGATCTGCACTGTCTGAGAGGAAACTTACCCACCACCAGTTCTGGGACCACTTGTGTGACATAATTTATGTTCATACTGCTCTTCCATGGTACCCCTGTGTTTCCAAATGCCTAATGCTGCTAGGAGTAGATGATTTCTTGCCACTACGGCTCAAAGTGCCAGAAGGCAGGAGAAATTTAAACACAACTAAGATCAACATTGTGAGTTTACTTGGCCTCCACATCTAGCAACACAGTCATAAATTCCTTAGGCTTCTTATTTGAGAATTTAAAAGGCCCTATAGATTTGGCAAGTTTTCTATAACAATGCTTCTCTATATGGCTTACAAAAGTTGATAATTTCAGGAGCTGCACTTTGTATTGTATTTGATCAGAGGGTCACTGTGTGACTAAGCAGTTTCCCATTCAGGTACTGTTTCACTGTTGACCACTGCAATGGAGGCAACATTAAAATACTGAAAGCAGCAACAAATGGTGTCATTTTGGTACCCAATCTTCTTATTTCAGATATTGCTCCTGCTCAGTAGAAATAGTCTCTCTGCTTAAACCTCAAACCTTTCTGTACCTGGAGTTACTTTTATTTGTTGTCCCTGCTAGGTACATACATCTCTAAGAGCCTTATGACTGACCTTTCAATACTTAAAACCCCATTATCCCATTACAGCAGGGACACTGTTATTAGCAGAATGCAACTGGGTACCACTTGTTGTAGGGTCTCTTAATATGATGAGAATTATGAAAGATTCATGTCACATTCATGCTGGCAAGCCCTTACTCCAGCAGTCAGCCTTGTATCTGTGTCAATGCAGCACTCAGCCATCCAAACACTAACAGTTACCAAACTGCAAATCAATGCAATCTGTACTGCTGCACATCATATAACTAATGATGTTGTTCTGTGGTGTCTGTGGTAAAAGGCAGCCTTTAGATGGCCAACGAATAGAACTGGTTTAATTCTATCAAAGAGCCCTTTAATATAGTAAGTCCATGCAAGCTCCTTTAGCCCTAGTTGGATCACTTTTTCCTCCTTAAAAAACATACTGTGGTTGAAGTTAGTGAAGCATTTTTCCCAAGTTGTATACTATGCAATATGGAAAGTATTTCTCAAAGGATCCACTATTGTTTGCTGTGAGTTACTTAGCCCCCTAAGGAAAGATAATGCCAGGCATTCGGGTAGTATGAAGAGTGCTTCAGCAGTAATGTCAGTAAGTATAACAACAGTAATGATTCCCCTACCCCAGAAGACAAAGAAGAAACATATTCTAAATATAGGTCAACCTTATTATTGTTACTATTTGAAATTTATAACTGCCTTGGATAATGCTGTCTCAATTTCTGCTGGCCTACTCTTGAAAGGAGTACAATTCTACAACTACTGAACCAGCAGCAAGTTGTTACCTAAGAAACAGGGAAGTTCCTAAAAATGACGGAAATCCCAGGTATCTCACTTTTCCTCAGTCCCCTCTGCATTTACTGAGCTGCAACAGAACTCTGAGCCATAGAGATATTTTTTGCAGTCACAACCCAGGTCTTCCTGAGGCCCATGTGCAATGAAAAGGTTCACACGATAGATACAGAAAAACACAAAGATCGTCCAACAGCATCTATTAATTTCTTTCTCCCCAATAGCATTGATTTCACTCTCAGCTTCATGAGTCACCATTTATGATCTCAGTAATTTACTGCAATGGGCATGAGATATACCACAAAATCAATGAAAAAGAAGGCAAATTCAGAACTAAGATCAGGGCCTGTAAGTCACTAATGTTTGAAAATGATGGAGTGAGAATTATTACATGTATTCCTATTGGCCTTAACTGTCCATGGTATAACTTGCCTGAGTGCAGCATGCCAGAGTCTTTTTGTTTTACAGGAATCAAGCTGCAGTCTCTGCTGAACCACCTGGTCTCTTTAGCACTTAAAGATGAACTGCAAATCAATTATGAAAATAGAGTTTAGTCCATATTTACGGGCTGAATGTCCCTTCTAGCCAGGCTCTAGGGGACATTCAGAACAGAAATACATTTCAGCTGCTCCTTTAAATAATTCGTTTTCTTCTGCGAAATCTTCCTGATAATTCTTGGTTCCCTGCAGATATTTCCAAATACATCATCCTGTGGTACTGCAAATAAAATGAACCATAGGGTAATGCTGGTGGCATCTAAATGTCTTATATCCATGATAAATATGGTCAGAAAATGCAGTTTCACAGTGGAAAGGAAGGCACACACCCTCTTGTACTGGGTGCTCATACTTGTCATTCTGTGAGGGTAGTCTGGAAAGACATTTGGGCCTTATTCACTGTTTATGTTTCTTTTTCAGATAAACTTAACAACATTAAGAAACTGCTCTCCATGAAAATCACACTTTAGAAGTGTTTGCCATCCTCTCTATTACAGAAAACTGGCAATCAAAATAGGCAATTCTTGGATGTGTCATTAGAGATGGAAAATCACCAGCCATGAGGCCAAGTAATAGTATAGCTGCATCCCAACATTGCTATTTGTCCGTGCCAGGAAAACTGTTCTTAAATAACCACACTCCCTAATTAGGTTATTAAGGCTCATAGTCACTAAGGAAGACAGAAGTAAAGGAATTAATTGAGAAGATACAGTCCCCATTTTTGCAACATTTTACTGTTTCTTCTGCTTAGTCTCATTTTCTGTCCAAACTGCACAAAGCACTTTCAGACACCATTCACAGTGAAAGCCTGCCAGTCACCCTCTCCCTCTCCTAGTCCCAAGGTCCAGCTGGGGATCCTCTCACAGAACGAAACAGGGCAGCAAGGAGGGGAAGGAGAACTGGTGATGGTGTGAATGTGATGCAAGAGAAGTGCTTGTTTCAGAAAGGGAGACATAAGAAATAGGGAACAGATTAAGAAATAAAAATGGAAACAGTTTGGAGAACACCATTGAAATGTGTAGGCAGTGGGCTGGAAGAAAGCTTTTCCATATGTTGAAGGAATGAGAAAGGTGTGTTGTTTGGGAAATGTGTTTAAAGCTAATGTGACAGAAGAAAATAATTTAAAACTCAGTTCAAAGCTTTCATTAACTTATTAGAGCATAGAACAGTCCTTCAGGCTATGTCAGGGATAGGTGTCCTGCATGGTGCATGCCACAGTTTTAGCCTCGTTTTTCATCTGGAACGGGGATGTGGCTGGAGTGTGCAGAGGCGGAAAACCTAAAGGAGAGGGATGAAGAAAGGAAAAAGCAGCCGTAAGTGCCTGGACCACATTGCACCTCAGGGTCAGATGGGTCGCTGCTGCAGACACCTGATGTGGGAGCTGGGTAGTGCTACCATCTCCTTCAGGTTTGGCTGACGCTTATCATTGGAAGGGTCTTGTTATTTTTTCCTTACAATGCCAGAGGACAAAAGATATTAAGAACAACTAATTCCAAATGTAAAGTAACATAAAACCAGTACTTTAATAAGCAAACTCTTTTTCTTTTCTTTTTAATCATCTGGATGGCAGCTCTATTACAGACACTAATTGGATCCTTAAATCTGTCATAATTTAAATAAAACCTGAGAAAACAGGGAAAAACTGAAAAAGAGTTGGTGGGGGTCATAGGACAGAAGGAACTTTTGTCACCTATTGCTTTCCCTCACAGACCCTCTTTTAGGAGCAAAGTAATTCTCACTGATTTCACTAAGTCTTTATACATAACTCAGAGTTTTGCAGCTGTATTCATTTGTTGGTAACACAACGTTTCTTGACTCAGGGCCTTTACTCCACCTTATTGAAAGCTATGCACGTGCTTCACAAAATCATCTGCTAACCCCAACAGCAACATTAGATTGGTTCATAATGCTGCAGAACTCTGAGGGATGCTTGGATTTATATTCTGTGCCCTAACTGTAAGATCTCTATCCAATATTTTGAGATTATTAAAGGATTTTCATAAGGGAAAACATGCTTCTGGCAAAACTACAACGAAACTTATCCTTTCGCCTTCATTCAAGGTTACTCTTCTTATAAATTTGTTTGTTACAGAAACTAAGAAAAAACTAGAAAAAAATGCTTTTTGAATATTTTCTTCCAAGTTTTGAATTAAAAAAAAAAAAGATAAAAGGGAATGGAAACAAATTATAATCAATATGTTTCATTTTGTACTGCAGAAAGGAAAATGACTCTGCTAAGAGACTATGCATAACCTTAAGCAGTACCAGATGTGGTACAGAGAGAAGTATTAACTACTACTCATGGTTTGGAGTTTCTTTCAAGGCAGCTAAGAACAGGTAAATTTGATGGGTGAAAGCATTATGCCAGGAGCAGCCAGTTAATGAAGCAGAATCAGACCTGTTAAAAAACAACTAAAACACAGGGCTCATGTAATTTGTAAAACATTATGTTAACCTTTGGAACTACAATTCTAAACAACAGAAATATAGCAGTTATTTTTCTCAGTTTTTCTAAGTTTTGACCTAGCAAAAAGGAAGTTTAATACAAATCTCTGAGGACATGACAGTGGTTGCATAAATCACTCCCCTCGTCAGCCCGTCAGACCAAGGTCACGCTGTCTGTAACCCACCCATTTGCTTGGAAGGATCCAGAGGGCTGAGTCTGCAAACTCCACACAGTAGAATAAAACAGGGAGAAAACCACCTCAACAAGGCTCCCTAAGGGATTTCTACTACCTAAACCGCCCCTTTCTAGGCAGGCACTGTGGGATCCTACCTGAAGTGCTGCTGCATTCTTGTGGTGCCTGAGTGATCTAGAAGCAACCAAGCTAGAAGCATCTGCAGGCACTTTGGAAGTTGTTTTGGTTTTGTTTTGGGTGGTTTTGTTTACATTATGCTGTCTAAACTGCTGTTGCCATGCTATTGCTATAGTTCTGTTTTGGAGACTGTTCATGTGTGTCTGTATATTCTGATGAACTGGAAAGTGCTACTGCAATGCAAATACTAAATTACCGCCCCTATCATGTAGCATTATTTATATGTCATGTAGCAGTCTTTAATTCTCACCTCAGATGAAAATCAGCTCAGATGGTAGTTAGCAGTTACTTCAGATCTGTCTGAAACACAGGCTATCATAAAAATAAATAGCCATGGAAATCTTCTTTTCTGCCTAGGTATACAGAGAGGTGCTGGAGAGCTGTCTAAATTCTAGTGCATTTCACCCAGACAAAACAAAACATCAACAACAACCAAAAAATACTCTAAATCAACCCTGCCCCTTAAATGTCAGACTTCTCTGGACAAACTTTCCCCTTTTCACTAGTTCTAGATTGTGTTTTGAATACTACAAAAACAAACTTCAGGGAACGATCCTTCACAGACAGTCAGACAGGCTAAATGAGGTAAGGTTTTTGCCAGCTGTAATTTTTCTGATCTCTGATCTGTGCAGTATATTCTAAAAAGCCAAAAATATCCACATACTCTCAGAGGATAGGTCAGACTTGGATGGAAGGCCAAGAAAACTCCACAAGTTTCAACTTCAGAGCTGGCCAAGATAAGGGAGCTCAAGCTTATTAGAGCTCCAGCTCTCACATCCAGTTTCTTTGAAACCTCTGTCTGCAGCTCTCTCTTTTCTCCTGTTCCATCCTGTGTGAGCCACTACAGACTCCCTCTGTTTTTAACAACTGGTGAGCAGCCTCTAACAGCTGCTGGGCATGGGAAGTGATATGAAACTGCATGATAATGTAGAACTAGAGGAACTCAAATATGACTAGAGAACAGCTTTTAAAACCTGCTGTTTGACTTCCATAGAACAGCAGTAAGTGAGCAAGTCTGCTCCAGTACCAGGGCTTGACTCAACCTTAATGGCAGTATGGACTTGGAGAGTTGCACAAGAGGTGGACTTGGCTGTATGTGCAAAGTATTTAAAGGTTCCTCTCATATTTCCTCTGAAATTCAAAAAATGCACCCCAGTGCATTTTAATACTGTTGTAATAGGTCAGCAGCCCAGCAAAACACACAGAATCCCACTAAATGTAATGAATTGGAGTCATCATTCCTTACACATATATTTGTGACAGGCCTGTATTTGTGTGGTCCTGCTCATAGTCAGGGGAAAGTACTAAATGATTCCTGTGTATTCACATAACTTCACTGCCGCCAGAACTTGTTTACCCATTGACCACTCCCAGAACGTTTACGTAGACTGTATTCCTTTCAAAAGGTTCAGTTCCTATCTTCCACCTCACACCTACACTAGAGAAGTGAATATTTTGAATCATGTCACTAAAGCTGTTATCATCCTCCTACTTCTCTATGATTTTATTTAAAGAAATACAGAGATCTTTATATAGGTAATCATATCTAAATGGTATTCAAGATATTCAGCCGGAATCTTGTGGTCCTCATACAATCTTTATCCTGGCACAGCTCTTACTGAGGTGAATGGGCATATAGCCTGAATAAAGACTAAAAGCTGTGAGACAGGGCCCACAGGACAAAATTACTAGAGGTGAACAAATTAGTTTGGATAGACTAGCAATGAAACAAAATCTGTGCTCAAAATCTAGACCGAGCTGAAGCTGGTCATTTGTGTTTAGCTGTGGGAATACCTTTTGTGAATATTCATATTCACAGCTTGGGTCCCTCCTTCCTGGCCTCAAGCATGCATGAATTCCTGCAGTCATCCTTTCTTCCTGCCATGGTGAAGGAGAAGGCTTCCTCCCCGCAGGAGCTCAGCTCATCAGACAGGCAATTCTGGGATGTGAACAAGGCAGCTCTCACTACAGGACCTTGGGCTGGTCTTCTGCCTGAACAAATTATGGGTTTAAATTAAAAAAAATAAATCAAAGAGCCCTCATAAACCCAGTCTGGATTTCTAGGAAGCAGTGGTTGAAGCACATATCTCTTCGCATTGCTTCTTCTTGCTTCTCTTTTTCTCCTCTCATCTGTTCACACAGCCCTGCCATGCTTCAAGAGATGTCACCTCCAAGGCCCTCTTCATCTGTGCCGCTGCAGATTGCTACCTTGGGCAGAAAATTTACTTTTTCCAGGGTTGGGGTGAGCCAGGGAGCTCTTCCTTCCGGAGCCAGGGCACAGGAAAGCTGTGGCAAAGCATTGCCAGCCTGTGCCTAAGCGAGGTGCCAGGGGCACTTTTCTGGCTAAAGGAACATGTGCATACTGCTACGCCCTTTGTTCTTGTCTTTTGTGTGTTCAAAGGACCTGTCTCTGCCCACACATCTTAACTTTGAAATGGAAGGATGAATGCTGAAATCTTTATTCACATACATACTCACCTTTGTGCTCAGGAGTGGAGGTGAGAATGCAGTGTGCTTCTGCTGACAGCAGAACTGTCCATGCCAGCAAGATTTCTTTGCAAAAACTAGAAAGTTCAGATGAAATCTTGTTGCTGTGAGAAGTCCAGCAGTATTTTGTGACCAAAATGTTTAAACAAGCCACAGAAAAAACATCTGACCTGTGAAGATTTAGAAAATTGGAATCTGCTACAGCTTGACTTTTGCATTTTTGCTAAAGGCTAGAGTACTCTTTGTGGACTCGATAGGTAACAGAAAGACTGCCTCAGCTAATTTTCATACTTTCCTGTAGGGGCAAAAGGACAGCAGACCATTTATATAATTTCTAGTTGGAAAACTTTGTTTAAAAGTCTAATTTTGTGGTTGAGTGACTGGAAAACATTCAATAATATTTTTGGAGGTATGGGAGACAAGTACCATAAATTTGATTTTCAGATATTATGGATCTTTGGTGATAAAATTTAAACATAAATAATAAAACATCTCCTCCAGATTATTTAAACTGCAAAGGCAAATGTACCTGCTATATATTAACACTGTCATCCACCTAGGCATTACAGTGGATTTTTAATGTGTTTCATCAAAACACTTAAAGGCACTTTTTAAAATATATGACCCACTAAATAAAAAAACATAGGACGTAATCTTCAAAGCACACTGATTAATGTAAGATTGACTTGAACAAATGCAGCTTATGGCCATAGTCCAGGAAGCTCTCTTGATGCTAAAGAGTTTCATACAATAGTTTTCCATTTTCAAAATCACATCAATTTTTACTTACAACATTTTGAAAACAAGTACAGAAACTTTCAATCAACTGCCCAGCAATAATTTAAAATCCCTTATTATTAAATTGTAAATGTTTGGGTCATGGGAAGAGGACAATGCTGTAGAGAGCTGATTTCCTGACTGTCATCACCCCAGAGCTGTCAGCTGCTGTGCAGTATTGCCAGTGTGGAGATAAAGATGTAGTTGGCCAAATTATTCATTGTGAATAAGCTATGTGATGAATTGTTCTCTCTAGTTCTTTCTTTCTTTTTTTTCTTTCTGTTCATGGACTAATACTGATTTCTCCAGATATCTTCTCAACAGACAGTCCCAAAATATTTGTGTGAGCAAAACTCAGAGTAGCATTTTTGTGTAAAATAGTCATGTGTCAATTGATGTTAAATGAGTATATAAAAGTGATCAAATCATAGGAGATGGTCTCTGCCTTACCTGTGCAGCTCCACTTTGAGGAAAACATCTGTAATTATTTTCTGAAATTATTTACTTTGACTGTCTGTAATCTCTGAATGTCCGACTGTCAGATATAACGCAGGCAGATATAAACACTGGCTTTCTACCTACAACAAAGATTTAAATTGCAAAGAGCTTAGCCAGCATACAAACTTTGGGAAAATATAGCTAAATATTTCTAACACCTTCATGCAATAAGACAGTCATAATGTATGCACCCTGTGGTTGGCCCTGGGGCTACAGCCTCAGCAGTGAAACCATCAGTACATCCTGCAGGCCGTAGCACGAGTCAAGGTGCGGCTCAGCCAGGAGCAGCAATTGGCTTCTGGTTTCCACTTGAAAAGTTAAAACTAATTGAAACAGGAAATTACAGACCCTGCTCTGTGCGCTGGCTGGAGCACCTTGTGATGACACAGGCACAAGGTCTTCACAGAAAGGGTGTTTTTCTTCTTGCACAGCCAGCAAGAAGACCATTCAGTGTATGCATGATTCATGGTGCTCTTTCTAGAGGTCTTGAAAATGCTTAGAGGAGTTCAAAGTGCAAAATTTTTTTCCCCACCCAATGTCATGTTCTTCCTCTCCTTTCAAGGAAGCAGAGGTGTAATGAAGACATCCCTCTCACGGCTTCTAAGAGGTCACAGCTGCCTGGTGGAAATCGGAGATAGGCAACATGGAGGTGTTATTTGAGGCACCTCACCCATAAGTGGATCAAAAAGCAGTAAAGCTCTCATGAAATGGTTCACCACATACAAAGAAAAGAAAAACAGGAAATGAAAAGAGAAGCAAGGAGAAATAAAATTCAGACAAAAGTTTCAGGGTTTCAGCGTCAATATTCTTTTTATAAGACAAAGAAGTTTGAGTCATTTTTTATGAAAAGAAAAGCCTTCTTTATTGACTGATGAAAGCTTTATGACAGCTCTATGATCTGGTCTATAATTTCTAAATTGTTCCTGAACTTCTCCCTCCGGAGAGTCTCTGATGGCAGCCTGGGGAACTCGCAGCCTCAGAGTCTAACAATTTCACAGCCACTACCACCTCTCTGAAAGAGCACAGAGCAGGAAAAGATGTGGGCAGCACGATGTTCAGCAGAGCTTTTGCCAGACAGGATGATCTTTTGCACTTGTTAAGTGGAATCACTGCAAGGCTGCTGTAGAGTTTGGTCTTCCTGCAGTCTGTTTCTCATGCAAGGAAAGGCACTCACGTTTTCCTCTCATTTCCCATGTGAGGGAATATGGACATGCTAGAGACTGGGCAGGTGAACCCCTCTAAGATGAGGTTTGCTATGGGGCTTAGAAATGGCTAATAACTTCCATGATCAAAGCAACATATATACAGTTGGAGCTAATCAGAGCCATTACCCTGTGAAATACAGACTGTAGCTGTTTAAGCAATTTCAAGAATGAAACTGGGTAGTTCAAAACTGATGGAAGGACGTCATATGCAAGCAGCATGTACACTGGGAGTGTAGCAGCCTACAGGGTTCCCATGTCTGAGGACGAGGAAAGTTTAAAACCTAAACTTGAAGCCTATAATGAAAGACTTGCCCTCACTGGGTCAGGTCTTTCAAAAAAACATGCAGTAAGAACATTTTCTACTTTACAGTGATTCACAGCTGCCTCTG
The DNA here is from genome assembly GCF_004027225.2 of Strigops habroptila. NCBI lineage: Eukaryota > Metazoa > Chordata > Aves > Psittaciformes > Psittacidae > Strigops > Strigops habroptila. The sequence continues at coordinate 38,611,223 of NC_044302.2, read as the reverse complement.
GGGGCCACTGCAATAAACTGGAAGAACAATCTTGGACATCACAGCCCAAGTAGTGGGTGGGAACCAAGGGTCACCCCATCAAAACCCCTTTCTCAGCTGTGCTGGATCACAAAAGCTGAATGCTGGAGTTGATGCAAGAGCTATAAAGCTCCTCTGCACAAAATGTGTGTTTTAGATTCCTGCACTGCCATGATATACGAACAGTTCCAAAGAAATGACATGGAGGCTCCTACGTGGCTTCAGCAAAATGCGTAGGGGGAAGAAAAGAGAGAGATGATATATTTTCCTGCATTTTCCACTAATAAGTATCCAGTCCATGGGAAACCATTAGGATATTTCTCTGCATGTGTGGTGTGAGAATGAATGCATCTTTCCTCACAATAAAAAGTTACTGCTTTCTGTTGTTGACACAATAATAGCTAGATGTGTCTTCCAATTACTCCAGTGCTGTAGGCCTTTTTTTGTGTGTGTGTGTGTGATTTCTGGGTTCTTCTGGGATTTGCACTTGCAAAAACATGATAATGTCATGCATATTCTGTCCATGATTTTATACAGGGAGGTTAATGAGTGTGTGCAACATGATAACTATGGCAGAGGACCACTGTGGGCTGTTGCCAGCTCAAACATTGGTCGGTCCAGACCAAATAAAGTTGTTCTATAGCATCTTGAACTATATGATGCACTTAGAAAAAAAAAAAATACACTTTTTCTTACAGAAGGGAGTTTACAAAGGGTGTGATATTTCTGGGAGCAGTCGAGGGCCTCTGGGGCATGGCTGGTGCCAGGGTGCTGAGGAGCACTCCGTCACGGAAGAGGACTAAAAACTTCAGGGTAATGGGGTGTTTGGCACTGAGGCTGTAATTGCTGAGGGATACTGCTTGCCTTGCCTGTCTCCACCTAGCAGGGCAGCAGCAGGCTCTTGCTGGAGAAAAAGGTCAGGGCTGCCTTTCTGCCTCCCTGCTGTGCATGCACACCACCAGCCTCTCCACACTGCTTTCAGCTCCTCCAAGCTCAGTGAAGGGAGCAGCCTTCAGCTAGTTAAGGGATTTGGTTTTTTCTTCCCAAGGTCTTTACTAACTTTCACCCTATAAAACAGTTTTCATTTTAATGTAGGACTATAAGAATGTATTAAAGACTTTTGGTGTGGCTTGATAAGTGCATGGGATGGTTTTTATGCTAAAGATGGCAGTCTTGAAGCTCTCTCCAAACTTGGCTTGGGTTGCTGCTGAGACACCCTTATGTTCATTATTTCAATAGGGAAAAGTGAGCTGGAAGTAGCTAAACTTATATAATGTTTTTCTTTCCTTCCCCTGCCCCCATTCCCTCCAAACCTTACATTCTTTTGTGTTGTTCAAGTTCCCCAGTGCTTTATACAAGAATTCAGAAGTCTGGATCTCTGGAAACAATTGTTATGTCAGCTGACATTAACACAGCAAGCACTTTAACTATTTTTCCAACGTATCCATCAAGTGCAATGGCCAAAACATTAATTCTCATTATAATTCAACAAAGTTTCTCATTTTCCTCTAATTCTGTCACCAGACTGCCTTCATGCAAGACTACTTTACAAATATATCAAGTCATTTAACTAAGAGGACTTTGGGAAGCTTTATTTTTAGTGACTTTGTGCCTATATGTTTGTGAATGTTCTAGGCCATTTATGACACAAATTTGAGCCCCTCCTGTCCTAAGTTAACAAAAACCATGTATGCTTTAAATCAGCCAAAAAATGTAAAATTATATACTGCTGTTACTATCTTGGAAACTAGGCATAACCCTCTAAGATCATCAGAAAATATACAGAGAAGAATAAAGATGAACTCAGCTGCGGAAACCTCTATCAAGACTTTCTTGCTGCCTACAAACATAGGGTTGTGTGGGCTATCCCTAACGATCCATCAGCCAGTTTCAGAAGTCTCAATTCTGAATTCTTGCTCATTGGATGAAGGAAAACACCGTTCAAGGACATTGAACAAGTGTTCAGCTTTCAGTGTTCAAGGAAGTGCAAAAGAAAAAGAGATGGATTACTACTTTTTTTGTAGTCATTATTTAACAGTTACAGATATCTATCATTTAATACTGAAGATAGGCAAGTCTAATGTTTGAGAGCTCCAATTTTCAGAACAGTGACAGTGTTTTAACTGGGCTCGTCTAAGGCAATCATACATATGAAAACTTAACCACTAATAAATAATGTATGTCCACTATAAGATAAGGTATTTTCACAGTGGGCAGGGGCTAAAAAATACCAATAATATCTCAGTTATTAATATAACTGATATATGTTCCTATTTTAGAACTACAATGCAGTAAATGTATTAAGCAGAGTCTGCGCTTACTTTTTAAATGAAGCATGTGGCCTCATCCAACTCACCTAATTGCACTTTTACCTTCAAGTATCACCCAAAAATGTGCTTAAGAACTGAAGTTGAAGAAAGTAAGATGCTGGTCATGCCACTGGGAGAAGAATCATGCCAGATTAACTCCCATGTGCTTTCTGGGTGTGCTGAAGATTTATAAAATAAATTCCCACCAACATTAACAGAGGTTAGTGGAGGAAATTGACCTTGTAAATCAAGAATAGAATAGACTGTATAATGTATATTTTGAGGTATTTATCACTTTGCTGAGGCAGACAGGATTTGAGCATGTAGGTCGATATAATGGTAACAGTAATTCTGCATCCCAGTGCCTGTGCAGCTCATGCATCTGCTGGCGCTGCTCAGACTGAAGGCTGGGAAGCACTTTCCTCAGGTCCACAGAGACCAGCATAAATAGGACAAAGTGGTATGCCAAATTGCATCGCCTTTCTCGTTACTTCTGCAAGTGCACATCTAATTTTCTATATCTTTTGATCTGCTCACTATTTTCTCTAGATTTCTTCCAAGCTCTGCGGGATTTTCTTTGCTAAGGAGAGAGCATATTTAGGTTATTCTCAGTTCAATCCCATATCATGATAGAAAAATGATGTAAGCCATGGCTGAATATATATTCAGAAAATTTCAAAACATTTTAAGTGGGATAAAATAATTAATCCTGAGGCAAATGACATGTTAAAGTCTCCAATTCTGCTAATATATTCCAGAAGTGCACAATGACTTTAAAAATATATTGCAACCTTCAGATAATTGTTAATGAGCATTAATATTTTGCAGGAAAAAAGACATTTTGTGTTATCTGCAAAAATCCCTCTTGAGTAAGAGTCCATATCTTCAGGTATTTCTTTTAAAGGGGAACAGTTTAATAAAAATAACAAAGCTAGAAACCAAGAACATTAACTTTCACTTTGCCTAGCTACATGCTAGTACTCTTGCTGTAATTATAACACAGACGTCATTCCAAAGGAATTACCAGCCTTCAAATGATATGAGACAATTATTCTCCAGGGAGGCGGACAAATTTGTAAGACAAATACAGTTGAAATTTCAGACATCAATCTCTTTTTTACCACAGCATGGGAACAAGGGAGCTGTGAAATGTAATTTTACCCGAAGGCCCAACAAATGATCGCATTAAAATGATTTAAAAAAAAGACTTTACATCTATTATATCTTAGAAGAGAATGTAGTGTTAGATTTTTCTAAGGCTTCCTGTGAATAATAGTGTTTAATAGAATCTGCGAAAAGCCACTTTACAGATGCCCATGTTTCCCGTTAGCCCATAGGCAGGGCAGCTGGGCAGTCGCTATTGGCAGCCCCATGTGCAGTGGTGCAGGCACTGGGTGCTGTGCCGGGGAGCAGAGCAATGCCAGGAGCTGGTTTCCACTCCCCATGCAATGCCCTGGTCATGGGGGCTCGGGTCAGACCCTGCCGCACCACCTCCCACTGCCATGTACCTCTGCTTGCAGTAGCAATGTACAGGATGGGGTTTCCCAAAGTGGATGTGTTTAACGTGCCCAATATTCCCCAAACTGTAAGAGACTGAGCTGATTTCATGCAAGTGTCAGGAAGCTGTGCTGGATGGGAGCCTTGTTTCCCTGGTACTGACAACTGAGAGTGCAATGTTTAAGGGAAAAAAAACTTTCCACTTATCTCCGAAGCACCTTGAAGAGCTTTCAGTGATCACCTCAGGCAACTGTGAACCACAAGGATATCAGTTAATGGTGTGCATCACCTGAGGGTGTAAGAGAGGTAATAAAACCCCAAAAGGTGGTAACTGTGGACCCACTGCTTTCTACACTTGAGTCCTCCAGCTTTACGTCACCTCCCACCAGCTCAATTTGATATTAACTCTGCACAGCTTAAGCCCATCTAGCAGAGAAATTTGTGATTGGTAAGACCCATCCCAAAAATTTGCTCTCCCCTCATGTGGGACTGGTGTGCCCATGCACAAGACTACCAATATTCGTGCGCAGAAAGCAGAAAACCCTCCTGCTCCTACTTGCAGGGAGTCAGTCAACCTATCTTCTACATTTACACTGTGCCACTCATGCCAGCATCAATTTGAGTGGACTACTTCTGTAAGTAGGATTTAGCCCAGCATGTGTGCCGTAGTCAAAGTGGTGAAGTGGAAAATGGATGTTAAGGAACTGCTCTTTGGCTAAGGTTTGATTTACAGAAACCTATAGCAGTCTCATTCTTCAGATAAATGCATTTCTCCAACTGCTATTACTCAAGAAAACAGGCTTCTTAGAAATCTTTATAGCCGATGTATTGCAGTGTGACCTTGCACAACCTGGCAATGCAACTCTTAATGTTTTTATTGTATTTGAATAGGACCATTAGTTTTATTCATATGTGGAACTTGAACTTTAGCTTTAGCATCATTCTTGCATTGCACATGCAATGTGTCCGTGTGTGCCCATGTAGGCACAGGGTTTCTGCAAAGCAGAAGAGAGAAAGTGTGTGTGAGGAGGGTGTGCATTGTACATTTGTATATCTGTGCACATACTTGCATCCATTTTTTCCAAGGATGCATTCCTGTCCCTGTGACACCTTCTGTCAACTCCTTGCAGCATGATCCCAGTACAGCCTCTGCAATGATTTAGGTTTACCTAGTGACTTCCACTGATTGTACGTGAATGCTTCCCAAATGGAAGCTGGCAAAATAATCAGAAATATAAACACGTCCTGGTTTAAATGAGTGCAAAGCAGAGCAGCAGCTGTCTTACTGATGAAGATGATTGACTATGGAGAGCTGTGATGAGTTTCTTTGGTGGTGAAAGTGGTCAAAACGTGATGTTTCCATTTGCCAGCCCAATTAATCACATTCTACCCCCACACCACTTTTTTAAGGTACAGTAACTTTCCCAAGAGATATAATGAATTGTCAGGAAAAAATAGAAAACTGGCATGACGAGTGATAGGCATCTCAAAGTTGCCATGTGATGTCTCACCAGCAAACACTTTGTCCACCTTATTGTGGGAACACTTTGAGTGCCCCTGCAAGTTCCCAGAAGTACAAAAAGTTATGAGTCCCTGATGTTACATAGTTTCCTAAGTTAGCTTTAAACTAACACGCTGTTGTATTATTAGACAGGCAAAAATGAAGGGAGTAACACAAGTCAGTAAAAAAAAAAAAACAACAAAACCCTAGAAATACATATACCTATTTTTTACATACAGATATTTTTTATTTGTCTTACATTGCTTTTTATCCCATGACACAGGTGGCAAATCTTTCATCATTTGCCTCTTATCTGCATTTTATTTTAAGGGCACAGGAAGTCCCAGTTGATGAATTTGGTGTCAGTAGACTCAGCAGCTTCGAGGGCTGGGAGAAAAGCTGTGGCCTCTTGTCTGAGAGTAGGGCAAAATGAGAAGCGAATGTCACTATATGGCAATGAGAACACATGGAGGCACCTGAAGGAGGGGTCACAAGAGATCCAGAGATGGCAGAACAAAACTGTGTGATGATCCTCTGTATTAAAATGTAAACTAAACTAGACTAAAACCCCATCTCACCAGGTTCTTTTGTCCATGGCGAATGAATTTCAAGTTTTAAATAACAAAACTGTGTCATGGCTCTTCACAGCCCTGATTAGGAGGGATAGCTTCCTACAAATACGGAGGAAGTCTTTCCTCCTGGCTTTTTTCATTATCTGATTTAAGAGAATTTTAAAGTATGTATCTAGCACTTTTGCATGTAATCATATTTCTTTATGACCATTTTACACTCTCATTTTTTTCCATCACCTTTTACTCTGTTCAAATGAAATACTCATTTGCCATGAGACTAATTGGAGGTAGGGGGGGAAGGGGAATTACCTAAAAGCTCTGGAATTGCCAGTCTTACAATAACCAGAGCCACGTATGTCCGTAAGAGTTCCAGAATTCCTTAGGAAGCAAAGCAGTTTTAAGGAACTGATTTCATTTCTTTTTCTGATAGAAAAAGAAGAAAAACTGCAAAGAGCCATTGAAAGACTGTTTTCACTGTAAATCAGTACAAACAGATTCAAGAACTGCTGTACTTGGATCAAGACTCTACCTAACCCATAGTCAACCCAACAATTTCATTTTCAAAACTTGGTTTCCAGTATTGGAAGCATGAGATCAAGCCAAGATACATCGCCAGTAAAAGGCTGGAGCTCAAAGCCAGTCTTGAATTACAGAGCCCAGAAGGTTTATAGAAGTGTTTAGTGAAAATTGTTTGCAAATGGGTTTAGAAAAATTTTCTGCCTCTTGCTGGCTTCTTCAGGATCTGGCCCTGTCAGAAGACGATCTCTCCTCCCACCAGCCTGGTGGGGATATGGAGGATCTGCATGTGGGCAGGCAGCATGCCCAAACTGACATCCTCAAATTAAGCTTGAGAGTCATTCTGGAAGATGTGCCGTAGCCAAGGCAAGTGTTCTCCAGCCACAGAGGCTACTGGACCCCATCCAGGCATAGCTGGATGAAATGTAAAGCCTTCTGATAGGCAAGAGTGAGGTTGCATGGTCTAATGGTCCCTTCTGGACTCAAATATTCCACTAAAACTGGCGTATTTAGTGCCTTTTTTTTTTTTTTTTTTTTTGTGTTTATCAGATGCACTGTTAAAGTGGAACAGTTCTACAAGGAATAGAAGTAAACTATGAACACAGGATTTTGCCCTGAGCAAAGCAGATTTGTCTTTGATTTCTCAGCTTTGTTCTTGTATCTGATATCCATTTAAAGGAATTTCATGGGGCCTGCAGGAATTGTGCTAATCAATGGGCAGTAAATTTATGCTTTTAAACAGCTTTGTTGTCCCCATACCCAGTGCGGTCATCACTTACATCAGGACTTGCACAGGAGTGGTTTTGGCTTTACCTCTGTTTCAGGAAAGCCCTGGAATTAGGTTGCTATAGTTAAATGTATTGGCCCAGTTTGCTCAGAGCAGAACAGAAATGCAGATACCCATCAGAATAAGCAGCTCCTAGAGGTCACAGGGAAACATATTTGCATCTCATTGAGATACACTTATTTCTATTCCTTCATGCAGCAATACAGACAAGTGCTTTTTAGTGAAACTGATTATGTTTCGCTTGTAACAGAACTTACCAATTTGTGATTTCTGCTTTCTGGCTTTTTTTTTTTTCCCCCCACTTGTAATCTTTTTGAGATTTCCTACTTCTCTTTACTCTCAATGAACTTATGCATTTAGTTTAAGTGGGGGAAACGTACTTTTCAAAACCTACTCCTCCCTTCTAATGAAAGCCCTAAGTTTGATGCTGTGTCTAACATTTGTAAGGGCACATTCACCATGTCATGGAGATAGAGACCTTATTAACTGTGGATGAAGTACCTTCTGCCAAAAGTCACTAGGGAATCTCTCAGAAGTGCTGACATGGCTCAGATCAAGGATCTTCTATTAGAATTTCTTAAAATAACTCTTAAAATCATTCAGAGCTATCGTATCAGAAGGTATTATTGTGTAGAGCTTATTTCTCCCTTCTGCATTTGTTCTGCTAGGGTTGTTCAGCACCCATTTTTTTCCCAATATGATGTTCCTAGGATGCAAAGTAGCAGAGGGACGTCTTGCTGTACTGACAGCAATGCAACTGGATTTCTAGGTTTTTTCCTATTGAAAGACTGAACATTGCAGTGATGAAAGGCAGGTGCTGGTCCCAGCCATGCAATATGGAGTCTATTTGTATGTATCCTTGGACATATATAGGGAGATGTGTGCAAGCACCCTGTCAGTATGAGTTACCAGGGTCTTATTCCATTCTTTTCTAATTTTTTTCCTGAAATTCTCCACATGGCACCAAACCAGCAAGGAGAGTCTAAAGTACAGGTATCTGTACTTCTTAAACCAGGTGCAGATATTTGTACTTCTTAAACCAGACAAAATGCTACCTAGGCTGGTAGCACCGGACAAACAACCTGGCATATGTCCTCAGCCTGGCCTGCATTATTGTGAGAGATGTAAACCGCTAAACATTTAGTTTCATGCTCAGTTTGGTGTGCAAAAC